>NW_012267217.1:35605975-35696476 GCF_000151885.1 Dipodomys ordii | reverse complement strand
CCCTCAGCTCTTCAGCTCAAGGCTAGCGCTCTACCACTTGAGCCACAGCGCCACTTCCGGCTTTTTTCTTTTTGCTTATGTGGTGCTGAGGAATCGAACCGAGGGCCTCATGTATGCAAGGCAAGCGCTCTACCACTGAGCCATCTTCCTAGCCCCTAAGTAAGGTTTTTATATCACAAAGAATTTCCTTTCAAATTACTTAAAGCAAATAACCCTGGCAAGATCAGCTTGTATACATCTGAAGTTCACATTTTTCTGTATGTTGTTCAAATAACTCATACCAACTCAAACTATGAGACACTCTAATAATAAAGGCTTTGCTGTTCAAATTAAAGATAGGAAAATGTAGTCTTAGAAAGTATATTTTTGAAAAGTCTCTGTAGTACCTTTTGAAAAGCAAGCAAAAACAATGACATATTTATATTTTAGCATTATAATAGAAGTATAACTTAATAGGTTTCCAATGTTGAGGTAAAATACTTTTTCAGCTATATGCTGATGGCTTGTATCTACAATTCTAGTTACTAAGGAAGCTGAGCTCTGAGGATCCCAATTCAAATCCAGCCCAATGAGGAAATTCCTTGAGATTCTATCCCCAATTAACGACCAAAAAGCCAAAAGTAAAATTGTGGCTCAAGTGGTAGAACGCTAGCCCTGAACCCAAAAGCTCAGGAACAGTGCCTGGGACCTGACAACACCAAAGAAGAAAAAAATCTTTTTAACAGACAGTCCTCATGAACATCTGATGCTCTAATTTCTTCTGATTTCTTTATACGTTATTGTATAAAACAGCAACAAAGTCTCAATTCATTCCAAATGCCAACTTATGCATTTCCAACTGGGCACACACAAAAAAATCAATTCTATCATTATGACCAAAGTTGTCATTGTCTTCATAGCTTATATCCCACTAAACTGTACCATGTCAAATTCAGTAGTATTTGATAAAGCTAAACAGATATGAAACTCTTTCTAAAATATTGGCATGTCCTTTTCCTCTAGACTATGATGCCAAGAACTTACCATTTCTTCTTTAGTTCTATTAATATATGGCAGAAAGCTTTTCATATCACAACTATACACACTCACTTGCATACAATTCTTTATCATTTTTTAACAACCCTCCTCAAAAGCATTGTAAGATAGTCACGTATGCAAGCCTGTGTTTTCAAGATATTTCTGGAAATCAGAATAAAATCAGCCAAATCAGAACAAAAATAAGTAAACAAAAAGTGCACAAACAGGAATATGCTTTACCATGTCACCAAGTTTTTATGTTTTATTTTTATTTCGTTTTTAATTGTTATTATAAATATGCTGTGCAGAGAAGTTATAATGACATGGGGCAGGTAAACAATACCTTACTTTTTGAACAATGTCATCCCTTCCCTTGCTCTCTCCAAGTTTTCCCTATATAATTCATTTCCACATAATGTCTAGTGAGCACCACTGCTGCATTTGTTCACCCTTTATCCCTCCATTTCTGATGCCCCCCTCACCCTTCCTAAGACAAATAAACAAACAAGATAAAAAGACAAAAGCCAGGTGCTGGTGACTCACACCTGTAATCCTAGCTACTCAGGAGGCTGAGATCTGAGGATTGCAGTTCAAAGCCAGCCCAGGCAGGAAACTCTGTAAAACTTTTATCTCCAATGAACTACTCAAAAAAGCCAGAAGTGGCACTGTGGCCCTTGCTTTGAGAAAAAGAAGCTCAGGAACAATGCCCAGGCTCAGGCCCAGAGTTCAAGCCCCAATACAGAAAGAAAGGAAAGAAAGAGAAAGAAAGAAAAAAAGAAAGAAAGGAAAGAAGGAAGGAAGGAAGAGAGACAGAGAAAGAAAGAAAGAAAGAAAGAAAGAAAGAAAGAAAGAAAGAAAGAAAGAAAGAAAGAAAGAAAGAAAGAAAGCAGGCAGGCAGGCAGGGAGGGAGGGAGGGAGGGAAAGAAGGAAGGAAGGAAAGAAAGAAAGAAAGAAAGAAAGAAAGAAAGAAAGAAAGAAAGAAAGAAAGCAGGCAGGCAGGCAGGGAGGGAGGGAGGGAGGGAAAGAAGGAAGGAAGGAAAGGAAGGAAGGAAGGAAGGAAGGAAGGAGGAAAGAAGGAAGGAAGGAAAGGAAAGAAGGAAGGAAGGAAGGAAAGAAGGAAAGAAGGAAGGAAGGAAGGAAAGAAGGAAGGAAGGGAGAGAGACAGAGAAAGAAAGGAAGAAAGAAAGATAGAAAGGAAGGAAGGAAGGAGGAAAGGAGGGAGTGTGGAAGGAGGGAGGGAGAGAGGGAGGAAGGAAGGAAGGGGAAGAAGAAAGAGAAAAACTTTTGTTTCCATTTCTTGTAATTCATTTTAATAAATATTCTTGTATATCATCACTTTTGAAAGGGAAGGGAATAAAAAGGGCAGGGAAAGAAGCTGCACAGCACAACAGTATGGCAGGAAGCGATCGCCTATAAGGACACAGAACCATCCAAATAGCATTCTCTGGGTTGGGGAAGGGCAGCCATCTGAAATGCTTCATCTTATCAGAGAGAGGTCTACATCCATTCTGTGGTGTATGAGCTGTGAGTTAAATGCCATTCTCTCACGCTGAGGCAAGGCTAACATGCCTTTTCTGCTTTACTATCTTACTGCCTCTGCCAGTAGCCCAGCCCAAGTCCTGACAACCAACATCCTCACAGGACAGGCACAAAGAAATGACAAGTAGCTGGTGGTACAACAATAAGAACTGAAAGGTTACCATGTCTTGGTAATACTAAATGTAAAGCAATGCTTGGGTTCTGGTATTGCAACTTTCTATCTGTGGGACCTTAAGTAAGTTATATATGAACTCCTATAACTCAATGGTCAGGCTCTTTGGTAGACCTATATCATCAACTCTGAGAATTACATGAGTGACAGAGCTCCTTGAGCAGTGCTCAGCACAAACTTGGCTTTCTAGGAATATCAATGGTTTGCGAATCTGAAGAATGTCCATCCTCTGGCCACCAGCACCATCCCACCTCTTCTCCTGGATGCGTAAGAGCATCTAGGGGAACAGACCATTATTTCACTGACTGAACCACTGCCAACCAGTGGGAACCCATTGGTCTTGCATACTGGATTCAGCAGAGCTGTTGAGAGGGGCCCCTGTGGCTGTGAAGGAAAATTAGATGGGGAAAGGTCCACTGGGGTGAAAAGACAGACCTGTTTTGAATCTGCGCTTCCATTCCTGCTTTAACTTAACCAAATGTAAGAATCCCTCATAGTATCAGCTCCTATTCTTGAAAATAAAAATTTAACAGTAATGACTTGATTACCATGTTTGGGGGTAAGTTGGACAGAAATAGAGACATTTGGCATCATACCTATTCAGAAAGAGATACTGAGTTGTATAAATGTATATGTCACTTAAGCTATAGAGTTATGTAAGTTGTAAAATCAGGGGAAATTATGGCTTTGATACCACAATACTATACAATAAATCTATCCCTGCTCTGAGGACTGGAAAGCCCAAGGTATATCTTCTATGACCTGTCTGGAGGTGTGGGTTAGTTTACTATCCTCCTTAATCAGGAACAACAACTATAATTTTGAGAAGACGACAGACATGCTGATCCTTTCATTTGCTTGTTTCTTCATCCTGTCTTCACTATAAAAATCATAAATTTGTTAAAAGTAGAAGGTCAAAGATTAATAATTTACTCATTTTTTACTATTCTTAGAAACTTTGATATAGTAAGGCTTTATTTAGTGAATTAACTAAGTTATGACATCTGATGTGATAATGCCAAATTTAACATATTTTTTAAGCCAACCAATAAGGAGTTAAGGGTGACTCAGAACCAAGTAAAATTCTTGGTACTTCTTGCATGTGAACTCTAGCACAAATGCACTGCTTTCAGTCTGGCTTCCTGGATGCAAGCAAAGGTACTGACTCTGACTGCTTTAAGCAAAGCTTCATTTCTTAAGAGACTTGTGAAGAGCTTGGGGGGAAAAAAAAACAAGAATGTGGAAGAGTAGATTTAGAAATGTGCAGGATCCAAGAACCCACCAAAGGTCCAAGAAACACAAGTAGGAAGCCTATTTTTAGTTGCTAGAACTGCTGGCCAGGATGCCTCCACCCATACAGCCCTGAATACTTTAGCTGCTCTTCTGAGAGCCCCTAATGATGCTCCCGACCTTGTCAGTTCCAAAAGGCTTACTATCCCCAAACAGAACATCTATTTGGCACTAACTGGAAATCACCACCTGATCATACTAGGGAAGAATAGGAGTAGAGATGCAATTTCCTAAAAGGAGGGAGAAGCGATTCGGAAAGTGACAGTGATTCTTAAATTGCCCAAGACTGACAAATGCAAGGAGCAATATAGCTAAAAAAAAAAAAAGACAATAATACATTTGTTTCTGTAAAGTAAGACTAAGGTGAGAAGTATTTTGTAAAGCATTAAGATTAAGGATTTTTCCAAACTAGAATTCCAGTTTATAAGAATTTTAATTTGCTCTTAAGAGATTATCTAAATAATTTTCTCCATTGCCTGTACCACTCAAATTTATAACAGTTTACTAGTCAAGAAAGAATATAGCCTAAGGGGGAATATTTTCATAAAAATGTATCCACTTGATTAATTAAACCCAGTTAAAACAACTTTTGAGATCGTCAGCTACAAAGCAGAATATGATGCATGAAGAATTCTATTCTAGACTTCTTTGGCCTTTCAGGTTCAAGAGATTTAAAGTAAATGTATTCATCCCACAAATGATGCCCTTTTTTCATATTAATAATGCTTTACCCTTAAATAAAATCTCTTAAGAATATTCACTGTCTCTCATCTTCACTATGCATCTATTCCAAACTGAAATGATGCTTCTTCCCACTTAAGAAACTGAAGTCACCTGCCCAAAGTAACACTAGCTGTTCAGAGTAAAACTTACCAGATCTTGTATGCTTAACTTCAAAAGCTGTATTATTTTTTGCAAAAGTCCATCTATCACTCCAAAGCTCCTATTTTTATAGATTTCTTCTATTTTCATACACTTATAGATAAAAATATTGAATTACCTATAAGCCAGAAGTTTCTCCTTCATTTTTATTTTATCTGAAAATATTGGGTGGCAAAGCACCAAATGACAGTAAGTCTGTGTTCACAGACAGAACTAATTGTTTTCAGTGGTTAGAGCAAAACCTGGGAGGAAGGAAATTCTAAACCACACCTATAAATGGCAGATGAATCAAACTGTGGCTCCAGAGTCTTGTTTTAGTATTTTCATACAGGATATGGGCTGCCACATCAAAAATAATGTGTCAGATTCCTTGAGACCAAAGGAGGAGATCCTTAGGAGAGGATCACAAGGACTATCTGCATACTATCATATAAAGTACTTACAGAAATGAATTCCAAGAGATGCAAACAAGAGGTTTTTATTTTATTTTTGTGTGTGTTTTGTTTTTCCCCTTTTGTCAATTGTTTTGATTTCTGTACCTTTTGTATGGAATTTTATCTGATTCGGGTGAGAGGAAGTAGAAGAACAAAAATGGTGGTACAAAGGGTGAACTAATGCAGCAGTGATACTCACTAGGCACTAATATGTTGAAAAATGAATATACAACTTATGTAAGAGAGGAATCGGGGGAAAAAACTGGGAGAAAATGAGAGAAGAGGTGACACTTGTATTGGCCACCCTATTGTCCTTTCTCTCATTTCCTTATCAAAATATTAATAGAGTGACACTGCTCAAAAAGAAATGTACTCGATACCTGACTTACATAAATGTAACCCGTCTGTACATCACCTTTAAAATAAAAATTGTAAAAATAATGAGCCAATCAACAGCTAGCCTCCAGATAGTCAGTGAGAACAAACTGTGTTACCATTTATTCTGCACAGAAAGCCTTTTAAGTGTAGAAATAAAAACTTGTTTAGAGTCAAAGTTCACCTTTACAGCTAGGAGCTACTGGATTACTGTAGAAGTTATGGTAGAAATTAAATGAGATCATTGTATATGTTATTGTACATACTATATTACTATATATAATAATCTCATATTATACATATAATGACCTCATTTAGTTTGTAATATTATTTATAATCTAATTTATATGTATCATATATCTATCATAAACACATATGATAGATATATGATATCATATATATATGATAGATATATAAAAAACAATAGATAAGACATTATTTGGGGGATATCAGCAAGAAAAGGGTTAGTCCCATCAAGCTGTTGAAGAAACTGACCTCCACCTCAGACCATTTTCTAACTTGTGACTTTGCCTTGCTCTGGTCTGTCCTCTGTGTTAGCCATCCCATTGTCCTTTGCTCTCATTTCCTCATCAAAATACTAATAGAGTGGCACTGTTCAAAAAGAAATGTACTTAATACCTGATTTATGTATCTGTAATCGCCCTGTACATCACCTTTACAATAAAAAAATTAATACAGTGAAAACAGGGATTATACCAGGGGAAAGAACATACAAAAGAAACAAAAAAATCACATAGTACATTATTAAATACATTAGAAACAACAGCACAGTGTACAAAAGGTTGAAATAAGGATACAGGTTGACCCATTGTAACAATGAGATGTACAAGACACTATGTTGAAAATTAACTTTACAACTTCGGGGGAGGGAGGAGGGAGAAGTTGGGGAGGTGGGGAAAGAAGGGATGGTAGGGGAAAAACAAAGGAGGAGATAATAATGCTTGATAGGAAATGTACTCATTACCTTACTCATGTAACTGTAACCCCTCTGTACAGCATCCTTACAATAAATATATACTAAAAATATTTTAATACTAATAGAATAGCAAAATACAACCTGGTTTTGAACTTTCTTCTCAGTGATATATGGAATGTGCATGTGAATACACATACACACACACACACACACACACACAAGAAAATTAAGAAACAACCTCTCCCAACACAATATGCACTTACACCACTGAGGTCACTGCAAATGGGTAAGTCTAAGTAACAGTGACAATATCAGAATCTGATACTAGACCAATGAGGATAAAAGGACAATAACTACCTAATAAGCCTTAAACCGCAATCCTCCTCAGGTTATCCCCTCAATGGGATAAATTAATGCTGAAAAACAAAAATAACTTTCGGGGACATTCTAATATGACTAAAATCCAAGTAGTGACCAATATATGATTTACCATCATCAGAAGCCAGAATGATACATTTTAGGGCAGTCTTACCTCCTGTCTGCCTAGGCCATTCCAATTGACATAGCATTGCTTTCACCCACACAGTTCATGGCCCTGCCATTGGGAACAAGAAATACAGGGAACATTTGCCTCCACTTATTTATTTCATACTTCGTTAGACACATCACCAACTGCCAACTAATCAAAGGAAAGAGAAAGGAATGTACCAAGGCCATGAAGACTGCCCCAAGTGTCTTTCAGAATCTTCCAGATAAACGAGATTCAGGAACAAAATGATAAATATTTATTTGGAAAACATTCATTAGAATAATGAGAATATTTTCACCGATTCAACAAATACAATAGGGACAAACTACCAAGTCGCAAGCATTGCTCTGGCATTTGATTTAAAAAATATAAGCATGAACTAGACAGCAAAATCAATTAATTAGACTGGAAATGTGTAAAGAACTTTCCAATTGGAACTTTAGGTTAAAAAAATGGGGAAATTTTTGGTATGCACCAACAAAGTTTTTTAAAAAATCAATAACTTAGAAAAACACATCTTTTCAGACTATTTTTTGGCCTTGATTTTGAGCCATTTTATATCTCTGTAGTTTGCAGAAAATTAATAATGCAAATTATTCTGGTACACAGAAATACAAATAAGGGTCAAACTGTAGAAGGTAGTTCATTATTCCCCTGGTAATAAGTTCTGACCCCTTTTGCTTCTGTTTGTAAGCCCATTTCAACATTCCTTACCTGCCCATATGTAGATGAATGTGAATTCTCCTCTGAACAGGTTGGAACATCTTACTGATTTCCTTATTAATTAATGAATTACATAAAATCTTTAACACATGTTCATTTTATGTGTGCATGAGAATCATAATTATACCTCTTTTTTAAAAAAATGATCCTTTAACAGTTTATAATAACTGCTCATTATGGGACCACCTACCTCAAAATAATATACTTAGAAAGACATAGTAAATTGTTTCTAAAGCCCTTCAAATGCAAAGCATTAAATGCAGGGAAATGGTATCTTCTTAATATAATTGTGGTATTTTAAGGCACATTTGATAAGGCTTCAAAGTGCTCTTACATTACTGATCCCAGAAAAAGGAATAGAGCTGAACTGTGGAGGAAAGAAAAATCCCTTGGTTTTTTTTTTTTTGCTTTAAAGAAATAATAAACTGTATTGTTGTAAGTCAGTTTAAGTAGATTTTAGTGTGGCAGTAGAGATGGGTGCCAGAAGCTACTCATATCGTTCTTTAAAATGGAAATTTACCGTCTGCTACATCACATGGACAAAATACAGAACTATTTTTCACAGCTTGTTCACTGAACAGATTATTGTAGAAAAAAAAACTTTTTACATTTTCTGCAGATTCCCAAATCTCAGTCAAAAAACTCTTGGCAATTTTTAGCAGTGAAACAGATTTCACTTTCAGATTGAGATACTCCATTTAGCAGTAGTCAGATGATCTTCCAAATAAATATAGATTCGTTTCACTCTCGATTTTCTTTAAAAAAAAAAAAACTGTTTTCATGAGGTATCTTGGAGGAAACTTGCACTTATTTGGTTTTCCCAAGCAAACGCAAAGAAAAACTCAAAGGTCTAAAAATCAGAGTTAAATAAAAAAAGAAATGTGGAACTGAAAATATGATTACAAATAATGTGTATTCATCATAGGACCAATAAATAAATAACCAAATAAAAACTTTTAGAATTAACCATAAAAAATACTACAGTCTTTTCTCCCCTAAATCTCAGCTCCCCAAAATATTACTAAACAGAAGTACATGTGTTCAGTACAATATAACAGGCAGCAATATGTTGAGATACGTCACACACAGAGGTCTCTGGCCCATTTTTCTCTCTCTAGATTAGCTTTATCACTTAGGTATAAAGCAACTGTGCTTAGGAGTTTATTTCTAGGGCTATTTTCTCCTGATCTATCATCTTTAATGCCACAGAAAGTCTTGAGTAGGTCAGATTTAAGAAACAGTTAAATCTACCACTAAACTGAGAATAAGAGGTGTTTTTAGGGGGAGGGAGGAGCATTTTTCAGTTTGAGGGAATTCTTTTTATTTTTGTTTTGTTTTGTGCCAATACTGAAGCTTGAACTTGGGGCCGCGTGTTCTTGGCTTAGCTTTGTCACTCAAGACTGGTGTTCTTCCCCTTGAGCCAAAGTTGCACTTCCTGCTTTTTTGCTGATCAAGTAGAAATAAGAGTCTTATGGAATTGTCTGCCCTGGCTGGCTTCAATCTGTGATGTTCTGTTCTCAGCCTCCTGAGCAGCTAGGATTACAGACCTGAGTCACCAGCACCCGTCCCTGGGAATAACAATTTTAATGCAACCCAACAGTCAGGACTCTAAGTCCTCTCCAAATTCCCATGCTAAATTTTGCCAATGCTTTTCCACAGAAGAAAATTATGTTTTAAACCATGAACAAAGTTCAGAAATACTAATTATGCCTTACCTTTATATGCATAAAAACATAACATGCATATGAACTAAATTTCAAAAAGAAAATTGCTGTGTTTTTTTAAACAATAGATTTTGTTGAATGTTTGTCTCAGTGATGTCAACAATGATCTCAATTATAAGAAAAGGAACCTGGAATGTACAGATTTACCAAGGAAATAAAACCAGAGATGGCTCAGACAGTTAAAAAGCATTTTATTATTCTTCTAATGACAATTTTACTATCTGGGAAGGACTCATTACCTCCATTCCCCAAAGCCACATTTCCATGGTTAATGTGACATAGGAGAAAAAGTTTGTTTTTGAGCCCACTATGACTCATTGGGAGGTTTCCCAGGAAAAGAAAAAAAAGAGCCTATTTGTTTTATATTCTCATTGTTCTACAAATATTTGAATAATATAAAAGAACAAAATTGTTCCTTCCATAATTATTAAAAATTAAACTATCACATAAGTCTGACAAACAATACGGCTACTATATATAGCCTGATGACAAAATATTAAGCTTCAACTTGATAAGATTGTGCATGGTAAGAGCTAAGTTGTTTGGCTTCCAGATGACAACTGGCTATGAGAAACTGTTGTGTTTCTTACACAAAAGTGCTGGTTTTATTTACATATCAGTAATTGAGGAGTGGGGTGACAGAGGAAAGAAAAAAGAATAAAAACTTAATGTTTAAGAACTTTTTCAGCTTGAAAGGTTCTGATAGAAACCTAAAGATATTTTAAAATTGTAATTCAAGCAAATGAGAACATGAGGCTTAATATCATAACACTTTATCATCACCAATCAATATATTTTACTTTTATAAAATTAACCCCAACATTTAGGCCTGATTTTTTTAATTCATTAGAGTAAAACACATTATGGAATTGAAACTAATAAAAAAATTTCAATAACTTAAAAAAATAAGTTGAAAAGATGAGTGAAAACTCCATGTCTGGATGCAGAGTCAATTGGCCAACCCAATACAGGTGGCCATGAATGGGCAGGTGATTTTGGAATTGAGAGATGAAGGGGACATACATAGTTGCATTGGCTCCTAGCTTTTATAAGCATGATAACATTTGAACAAAACAAATTTATCTCTCATTTTTCTCCCGCTTACCCTCTGTACATCACCTTGACAATTAAATTTTTAAAAATTATAACAACAACTTGAAACTAGAGTGTTTTTACAAGATTCAAAACAACATTGAATTCTGATCTTTTCACGTAAGAAACAAGTATTACCCTATTATATCCAGTGATGCTAATCTAACTCACTATGATAATTGCTATTTCTAAACCTTAAAGGATTCTTCCTAGTCTTCCTATTTGATCTTTGAGTTTACACCCTTGAGGAATGTAATTTACTGCTGGCTACTCAGTCATACAACTGAAGCTCTGTAACCAGTCTAGAGAAGTCAGACTTGTTCAAGATTATCTTCTTTATTAGTCAAGTCCTCTGCCTTCGTAATTGTTGAATTTTGGAGTATTACCCCAGCATGATATCTTTTTTAGATGGTTCAGTTAAGCCCTTTATTACATCATCATTCATTGCATGAACAGGCAAAGTACATACTAGCACCCAAGAATTTTAGTCCAGGCTTACAAGTTCAATGCAAGAAACCCCTTATGAAAGAGTTTAAGTCTACCACCATAGCCAGATTTTAGCTACAACAGTCCATCCACCAGGGCCTCATTGACAGCCACTGCTTCCTTCCAAATGAAGAAAATAATGAAAGCTCATGCTATGGGTCTAGTAACCACTAGCTTCTTGCCAGACATTGATCACCAATGATGTAACACAAGGCTTAAAGAGTTTAGAGACATAGACACAGAAACTAACAGAATTTTTTTCTAAGCAACTATGGGCTTCACAGCCAGACTATGAATGTGAAGTTATAAAGCATTTCTCTAGTGGCTATGGATGATTTATTTTAATTGACTTTAACCAGGAGTAAAAGTAAAGAGGGTTGAAGTTACTGCCAAGAGGGGTTAAAGTGGTGAATTATTTACCATGTAATTCCCATTACGTGTCCCATACACTGTGCTCACTTTTTGCTTTTCTTCACAACCCAACTTCCTCTTTAGCTGCTAAGTCTCTCCTGGTGTATAAATTGCCCTGATCTAACTATTAATCTCTTTCCTCATTACATTGATATTTCAATACTGTGTGGGTTCTCAGACATACATACACATACATATATATATACGTATACATTTATACACATATATATGTGTATATATAACTATATGTGTATGTATATATGTATGTTAGTGTTACAAACTGTAGTAAACAAGAGAGAGAAATTGTCTTGATCCTAAATGAGATACATGTGGAAATTTCTTTTACAGAGATAGAGTCCACATTTCTTACTCTTTTCTTGGCCTTATGTTAGTGGGGGGAAGGAGGAGGGAATTGTTCACTTTAGAATCCTCATTTGCAGGGGGTGATAGCCTATCAATGTCTCCTGATGTGTGACAACACCTCTGGATGCCATTTCTGACCTTTTTTTTTCCCTAACAGTCATATTATCCTACCTGGTCTTTCTTCAACTGGTTCCCTGTGTATACCAAAAATTCATTGTCTAATTTTATTTTACAAAGCTGGGTATATTACACAGCAAGGTATTATAGTACTAGTTAACTGAAAGATTTTTAAAAAAGAACATCAAAGAATATTTTATTCAAATTCTCAAAGTTGTAAAATTTTAAGGCTTTCCAGCACCTAAAAAAACCATCAAATCATAAATGCTCTGAATTTTCCTCATGAGAAAACTAAGACAGACAGAAAATTCAGGAAGCCCTAGAACTACTTCTCTGGACTCTTAAAATATATTCTAATCCCCTATCTAATAAACTCATGTTTTCACCTACCTTTTAATTGATTGTATTTCAACCCATTTTATCAAGTAAACACTTTTACATTAAATTCAGGGTTATTTCATTTGGTGAGGAGTTCCTTGATGACATTCCTGACCTTATAAAAAGAGTTTCTAAAATGATTATGCAGTTGTTTTATGGCTCAACTGTTCACAAGGACAATACTGTACATTGTCACCTACTGCTGAGAATGCAGTCACTACGGAGCTAGGGTCAAACTTGTATGGGTTGATAATTTACAAGAATTTGGTGTAAATCTGTATTCATTTTTCTATTCCCATTTTCATGGTCTCTTCGACTCCAAAGAATCCTTTATACATGAGCTTTTATCCCAGGAATGAACACTGTGGTTGCTTTTCCAACAGAGACTCAGCACTGTGCCATCTGACTAAAGCCCACAACTCCCAAGCTAAGTAGCTTCTCTCTCTCTCTCTCTCTCTCTCTCTCTCTCTCTCTCTCTCTCTCTCCTTTTTATTTTTATTTTTTTTGAAAATTTGGAGCCACAAGTTTTCCTTTCCATAATCTCTGAGGAAGCTGTTGAGCATTTGAGTGCCACCCTTATTTGGATCATGCTCACATGCAAGAGATTGCAAAGGAGATATTTACTAAGTAAATTGCAAAATAGAACCTCCATTTGAAACTCTAAAGAGAAAAAAAAATGTAAGCGAAACGTTAATGGCGGTCTCCTATAAAGTTTACAGTAACTTGAACCTCTGACTCCCAGGGCTACTTGTGTTTTCTGCACTTGGAAGGGAGGTCTGAGCCATTCGGTTGATATCAACTCTATCAAAATTACCAGAGATCAAAGCACTGGATGTCTTGACATCTCTGATTTTTATTAAAAGCTTCCCTTGACTTCCTAGCTAGATAGACTGCTTTCAGGAGACCCTGGTGGTACCTATGGCTCAAATTCTGTAACCTGGTCCTTTTAATTAACCAGGGTATTGAAACCATGTTTTGGCTGTGAAGACATAAGTTGTACTGGTACCAGAAGTGATAAAAAGAAAACTATTAATAACAAAGATTTAGAAGAAATAGTCTGTTGCCAGATTTAACTCCTGTCTAGGCAATTAGTTCTTAATTCCACCTAAGAATCAAGTAAAATCTCAATGCATACACACATTCATACAAAAAAAAAACACAAAGCTTTTGAATACGATTAAGGAAAATTGATGAGTGAATAATCATTATTGACTGTCAACTTTTTCTTTTCATAATTAGTTAATAACTCAAAACTCTTGCTCATAAATTATTCACAGTTCAAAAAGGAGGCTTAGCACTTTGATATAAACATATTCTATAAAATCTCTATGAAATAAACAGAAACTCTATCTCCTCTCCTCTGTGGTTGAGGAGTCAGCTGTATTAAATCAGGAAGATTATTTTGATTTTCATTCAAACAAAACCTGACTGCTTACAATCATTTAAGACTTCAACCCGAAAATATATTTTCCTCCTTTGTTGGGAAATTCTAAGCTTCAATCTTACTGTTTTCCCAGGCCAATATTCTGTTCTTGGCGTATCTTACTTTCCTTTTTCTCAATTCTTCATAAGCTAAAATTTTCCTCTTTTAAAATACCTTTATTCTTTCCATTCATCCACACAGACTGAAGGTACAATTTCTATGAATTTATAATTATAAAAAAAGCCCTCTGCTGAAGAGTAAGAAACAAGTCATCTTTAATGCATTTGGGGTTTTTTAAATCATTCAACAGACTCTTACTTTTAGGAAGAAAAAGGAAATAACAATACAATATCTCAGTATCCATGTTAGACTACGCAATAAAAGCAAATCATAACTTTCCTCAGATTTCACCAAGTTTTCTATTAGAAGTCTTTCCTGGCTATTTAAATATGCTTAAACTAATGGTTTTCTGTAATTTGTCTTTTTTTTTCCTTTGGAAACATACCGTGCCATTGTCAGTTTTTAAAAAGAAGCAATTTTCTGACTTTTGAGATTGAGTAGGTCAAGAAAAAATTACTACTGTTGAAAACCTATAATTAAATAGAAAATGCAGCTGCACTTATGAGAAACTAAAATTAAGTTTACTCTATTAATACTTGATTCTGAAGTGCATTTTTGAATTTTCGGTTAAGGTTTCATTTAGAGCCTGGCTTTATCCATACTCTATCTTCATTGAGTACTTTTAATAAGTAATATGTAGAAATATAATAATTTGATGGAGAGACATTTCCTGACTTCTTTACTTCTCCTTAAAGTGTTATTTTCAGAAGTATTTTAAACAAATGAAATACTCTTTATCAAGGTACCCTTATTTCCACTATGATTATTTTAAATAAATATACATTCTCTTTTAAACTGTATGTCCATGATATAATTTTAAACTTACATTTTAATCATAATTTTAGAAAGGGCTAGCATTTTAGAAAATAATCTAAACTTTTTGTATTAATTTTCACTCTTGCTAAATTTTCTGAGTGTCATATATGACATTTTATTTAATAAACAACACTCACACAGGGGCATGGACTAAGAATACCAGCTAATCAGCTGGTTGTTGAATTTAGAAGATTAACAAATCTACTTCCTGATTATACTTCCCATCATCAAATTAGGTTATAATTAAAGAGTTGAGATATTTGTATAAACACAAACTTAATAAACAAATACTACCATTTAGAACAATTTGAAAAGTCATAATATTTGTCACTGCTTAATTTTAATGGTGCATTTTATCAAATCAAGATAAACACCCTTTAACCTCCCCTACAAAACTCTTGGATTGAAATCTGAATAACATTTACATAAAATTAAGTAGAATACATAAGCCTTATTGAAGTAAATGAGTACTATAAAATTATCTTGAAATAGTATTGAAATACTATTGATCTTCATGTAAAGCAAAAGCTGGATGTCAGAACACTCTATGAGACTCAATATATGTTACATCTTTAATCATAAGTAATGACTACATCTTTAATCATAAAGCTTATTATTTATCATTTTAAGTACACTTTAAATTGGCACAGCAATGTAAAAAAATTAGAAACTATTTAACTGTAAATAGACCTATAAGCTTCGAATTTTTTTTCTACTTTGGGGAAAAAAATAGCAAAACTTTTTCCTGGGAAAGAATGTTCTGTTTTTGTTTTTGCTTTTGTTTAGGATTGTTTTAAACACATTCATCCAATGTGTTGATCTCTTTATTCTAACTATAAACCCATGTTACACTAAAATTATGGCACAGTATCTGAGGGAAAGATACATACAATAAATATTTTTCCCCAGTAACTACATGTTTATGGAAAGAAAGTCCTAGGGAATCACCAGTGGAAAGCGGGAAATATTAAAAGAAAACTAGGGCTTTACTGAAACTGCAATCCTTTGACTTCTCTGTTTGCTCTGTCACCTGTGTTGGTTGGTCAAGTCTGTGCATTTGTTCACGTGTTAAGTTTCTTAGAATTCTCCCTCCCAGATGCACATGTTCCACAGAGCAAAGGAAGATGTTCTTTGCAAAAAATGCCAAAGCATCTGTCACAGACCTCTTCCTGGTTGAGCTTGGCATCCAGGGTTCCTGAAGCTGCTGAAGGTCAGCATTAGGTCCTAGGGCAGTTTAAGGGTCCAGACTGAGGTCAGTCTCTAGTCCCAGGATGACAACTTACCCAATTATCAGCATAACTACAATTTTATTTTTGATTGAATGGTAACATAAATAGCCCTGTGTCTTTTTCTTCCTTCCTTTCATCTTTCTTTATTTTTTCCTTCCTTCCTATTTTTCTTCCTTTCCCTCTTCTTTCCTTATTCCTTCCTTTCCTACTTTCCTCCTTCTTTCTAGATCTATCATCTATCTATCCATCCATCACTCCATCCCTCTCTCTCAAACACACACACACACACACACACACACACACATACATAACAGCTAGTTCCAATTCAATCCAAAAAACGATTGTAAAGGTTGAGACTTGTTTGTACATTTGTTTTGTATCAGGGTCTAATGAATTCACCATCATCACATTTCCTGAGTCCCATGCAGAGGGCAGGTAAGGGTTATTTTTAAATGGGACACCCTGCTTTTTAAATTTTTGTGTTGTCTTGCCTTCCCTCATATTGAATTTAAAGACCTATCAGCTTAGCTATCTTTGTGCCCATTTCTGTCTCTCTCTCTCTCTCTCTCTCTCTCACACACACACACACACACACACACACACACACACACACAAGAAAATTGCTTCTATTGCTAAAGGAAATTGAAAAATCAGGATGAAATAAATAAACTTTCAAGAGGTACATGTCAATGTCACTCTCTTTCTGCATTTACTGCATGGTAGTCAAACCAACTATTACAAACTTTGTGATCAGTGACCAAAAATGTCTAGAAATGCCATTTACATTTACAGGGTTATTGTGGTTATGTAGATATAGTTTTACACCAAAATGAAGAAGCATATAAACCAGCTCAATACTAAAATTACCTGCGGTGTTTCTGTAGCACATTATAAATACATCTCTAAGTATCTGATATAACAATATCATTTCTAAAACTCTTTATTATTAGCCTACCTTAATTTTTCAGTGTCATCTATGCACTATATACTGTTTCTGGAGACTATGCAGTAATCTATGTGACAAAGTCTTCGGAAGAAAAGGACACAGTGTAGCAAGCAGAAGAACCAGTTAACAAATTCAGACTTTGAAATCCTAACAGATCTTCATCACAAACTGGTATAATCACACTAGAAGTTTCTCTGATGGGAGTTCATCAGTAAGCAGTAATCAGATAGGAGGCTTCTTTGAAACTTTTCTGATTCATAAATAATACAGTAGTTTACAAAGAGGAAGTTGTGGGAGGAGGAGTAAACAGTCTCGCGATCCATCTGTTATTATAGAATCCAGAAGAGCTGAATCAGGAGCAACGTTGTTTATGATAGAAAAGATGCTTGCTGAAATAATTATTAACCAAAAATGTCATGTTTTTACTTTTGTAAAAGTCTGAGTCATATGTGATTGTGATGAAAGCTACCCACCTGTGTGCATACACGGGAAGTTTACTTGAATTAATCATTTAACAGAGTTCCAAATGCGATTTTTTAAGTTGTTTTAAGTCCTGGTAGAATATATCCTTATTCTTCGATTATTTAGTTAAATTTTTTAAGTTGTATTCAAATGTGTGCTTTCTAAGTATTTTGTGATTGTATAAGGATATAACTTTAGCATCTTATTTAACCAAAGCAAGTGACTAAATTTAGTTGTTAGTATAAAATTAAAATAGCCAAAGCTAAAATATCTTTTCACTTCTGATCCTGACCCCAACCCTCCCTCTGTTTCCTTCTCACCAACATAACACACACACACACACACACACACACACACACACTTAAAAGAAAGGAGTAATTTTCTGTGAGAGTTTTTCTGGGGTATTGCTTTTAGGTCCAGAAATTATTCTTCAAGTTTAACTTACTTGATACTTTGTTTTGTTTTGTTTTTAATTGGAAAGACAAACCAAAAAAATGTGTTACTGTACAGGAATCTCAACAGTGAGATATGCTTTGTTTCACATTCACTCTGAATGAGATAAAAATGCTTTTTCTGTCATCCAGATTTTCTTTCTGGAACACAGTGGTAAGAATAAATAAATAGCTCTACCATAGCTGAAGATCATGGTGATTTCTGACAAAGGTTCTAGCATCTGGAAACAAGACCAACACAATTATTTCTATAGATTCCCAATAATACAAACGTGGAAATTCACAGGATTAGTCTATCATTTCCTCCACATCAGCTAGAGGTAAATTGTGCCCAGAGGAAAAAGAACTTAAAAATCTAGCCAACGTAGAATGGCAATGTAAAGACCTAATTATGTTGGCCACAAGGTAAGCAGCAGGTACATGGATTGAAAATATCTGCCATGTATCATCTTTATTGAATTTCACTTTGCTTTGGGATAGTTTGTTGTATTTTACCAAAAAAAAAAAAAAACCATGACATAAAAAAATCCACACATAATGGTCCTTTAAGTACATTCAGCTGAGCTGAGCCAGCCAGAGAGAATCTTGGCAAACAAGACTTGGAGCTCATTTTCCTTGCAAACGCTGACAACACTGCCACCTTCTGGATATTGCAAGCCTATGTTTTATGTTGTCCAACTGCTAAAAAGTTCATTATTTGGAGAACAAATCACCTCCAGCCAGGTTTTCAAATACTACTGTCGTTTTTATTCCTAAGTGTGATGTTGTGCCTTTATTGCTAGAATGGGGACAATCTTTCTCCTGTGTTACTTTTCCTTTATGAGTACAAAATTCGTTGTTTGTAGCTGCTAGATTATTTCTCTCTCCCAGTTTCATTCTTACCTTTCATTTTCCAGTATTTTATCTTAATCTTAGTCCCTGTCTTTCTATTTGCTGTACCTTACAAGCGTTACTGTACATGCAACTCTATGGATATGTGTCTGTTCTTTTTTGCTCTTATTTTTCCCTCCCCAATTCTATTGGTGGTGTTCATTTGAAATTCATTTCCTACTCCAATCCCGTGCTGCCCTTTTCTCTGTCTCCCCATGGCTCTTCATTTAAGCCACCTTCTATTTTTCTTATATTGTTGAAATGAGTAAATGTTGTTCCTAAAAATGTAAGTGAATAGCAGTAATTGCTTTGGGGAAAAAAAAGGAAAAATTCTTTACCCTATCTGCCATTGATGAACACTGGAAGAAAAGCTCCATCTTTCCATGTACGTTCAGCAACAGATAAATAACCAAAATAGTAATGCTCTTTCAACCTTTCAATATGTTCAGTACAGTTAAGCACCAAATGGAGCAATGGTCACACATAGGGGAATTTGCCATTTATGATGATTGAAAAACTACCTTAGAGACAGGACCAGGTGACCAGTCCTGCCAAAGGCATGGGAAATGACATAGGAGAAAGGAATTGAATTTTCTGGAAATTCAAGGACATAAGTAAATTCCTTAAAGAAATGAGTGCACAAACCAATGATATTTGAGCTTTTTTTTAAAAAAAAAAAAAAGTTCCTTTTGGGTTTGTTGTGTTTTTAACCGAGCTTGTCAAATTTTACTCAGGGAGATAGATAAGTGACAGATGAAAAGTTGTAAATTAGAAAATGTAAGTGAGCACAAAAAAGAAGTAACTGAAAAAAAAGGAATACAAGCCTAGCCAGGCCTCTGGGGAAGGGGAAGAGAAGCAAGGGGTGAGGGAGACACTGGAGAGCTGGAAGCTAAACCAGGTTGGGGGAGGAAGAAGGGAAGGAAGCAAAATGCCAATCTATCCTTGAAGTTCAGTAAATGAAAGAACTGCACTCTTCAGACCAATGCAGAGCGGAAGAGGATATTTGATGGCCTGCTCACCAGACTTCAAGGGCAAAAGACCTGAAGCTAATTTTGCCTGGCATTATCATTTTTTTCTTTCTTTTTGCAACAGAACTTTTATTTTTTATTATTTCTAAGTAGTTGTACAAAGAGGTTTTAATTCAACATGTCCGTTGATTAGTATAATGAGTTATGACCATGAGTATAATGAGGTCTCAGTTCTGAGTGTAACATGAGTTATAATGGAGTTATATCTCAGCCACACAGAGATCCCTGGAGTTATCTCGGTCCTATTTTGAAGTCACCATGCGCTGGCTTCACTTCCCAAAATTTGCTCCCTACAACTGCCTGGTGAGCTTTTAAAACTGGCAATGTTAGAATCACACACACACACACACACACACACACACACAAAGGGACTATTGAACTGCTGCATTCAAATATGAATCTCTCTGGAAATCCAGTAGGCATTCCTACCTACATTTATCTATTTACAGCTCCTTCACTCAATGTGCTGAGAACCACTGAACTAAACCAAAACTCTCCACAAGGCAGAGCACATTTGTTCCCCTGCAGGGTGGGGAGGGGGGAGGGAGACGGGGGGGAGGAGGGGAGGGAGACGGGGGAGGGGGAGGGGAGGAAGGAAAGGGAAGGGAAGGGAGTCCCTTGACACCCCCTGTAAGTGACACTGAGAAATATCAGCTTTCTGATCTTGCACCATTGTGTGTTTACAGGTCCTAGACTTTCACTCCAAGCCCATTTTCTATACTCAAGAGTGGAACATTTGTGTTTGTTAATTCTTATGCCTGCGGACCAGCTACTTACTCTCCCTGCTTCCTTTGTGAAGTGGGCTTTATCACAAAGCTGTTGAGAGGATCAGGGGAGATAATGCGAGCAAATCCCTCCGCTTAGAGCCTGCCAAATAGTCAGCACTCCAAAAATGTCAGCCGTTATTATTATCCATTTATTCATGAGTTAATTCCCTGCCAACATAAAGGATTTAGAAAGAAAGACCAAAAAAAAAATCTCGTAAGAATGAAAGTATCAAGAACTTTATTACAGTAGCCCGTAAAAGGGACAAGAGGAGGAAGAAAGCGTTTTCGTGGAAGGTTGGGAGAAAGTTGCAGGTAAGGCATGAAAGATGAAGCATCTGTTTATTAAATCCAAGACAAAATGAAATCCTTTATCTTTTAGCCACTACCCCCAATTAAAGAATTTGAGATTAAAAAAATAAATAAACAGCTGGAGACACAGGCAGAAAAATGGGAGTAAGACACCTTCAAGCTGAGACTCCCTCTCTCCTTTCCACCAGACCCTTCCTATGCACAGTCTGTCTTCCAGTCCTGGACTCCTACAGGTGATGAGGCCAGAGTTCTGATCTACCTCCTCCTGGAGGGCCTTGTTCTGTCTCTAAATAGCCAGAAACTCTTCCTGAAAGTAGCCACAACAGCCTGGAGACAGGGCTCTTTGATTTTTAAGTGGTCCCAGCTCTAGCTTTGCAGATTCTATGAAAGTTACCTAATGATAAAGAACTCAGTTACACTGCAAATGAGGGGTGGGCACCATAGAAATACTGGGGGGCGGCTGCTGCTGGGGCAAAAGAAACTGCACTGTGAATAAGACGAATGCTTTTAATTGAGTTAAATGTATTATCTTGAAGCAGTTGAAGTCTGAAAGGCAAATTAACCTAAGACACCCTTGGTAACCATTATGGTGGGGTACAAAAAGCAGATCGTTCTGGGTAGGAAGGGTTTCATCCGGGGCCAAGAAAGCTAGATGATTGGCCATTATGTGTAAATTGGAATCTGTTTTCACAATAATCAACTTGTTAATTGTCAATGAAATTATTTCAAAGAAATTTTTAGCATTTCCTGAACTCTCTTTATTTGCCTCTATCCCTTTCTTTCAGCAGATGGACATAATGTCAATGTTTAAAAGGAAGTATTTATGCCTTTCATTCAGTAGTTAATTACTACCTGTCACGCAGTGGAAGATTTCAGGCAAGCCTAGGCAGAGTTAAATGGGTAGCCTTTCCTAGCAGAAATTCACTCATTCAACAAATGCACATGGAGTATGCAGTGTGCAGGGGCAGAGCAGTTGTTTCACTGGAAGCTGGTCGATAAACCCACTCTTAGACAATCACAGTCCCCCCTCCCCGCCCCCCCCATCACACTGACACCAACAAGGAACCTAGGTGTTACAGAATGAACTATGCTGCTCCCAAATTCACAAGGCCTAAACTCTGACACCTCAGAACATGGCTGTATTTGAAGACAGGACCTTGGATGAGGTGATTAACAAGTAAGGCCTTTACCGTGGATGGTAATCCAATTTGCCTAGTGTCCTTGTAAGAGAAGGCCATTAGACCCATACAGAGGGGGTGCCTGCTCACAGAGGAAGAGCATTGGAGCACCCAGCAAAGAAAGAGATCATCTCAAAGCCAAGGAGAATGGCCCTCAGGGGAAAGCAATCCAGTGGCTACCTTAATGGTGGACTTCTAACCTCCAGAGCTGTGAGAAAATAAATGTTGTTCTTTACGCCACCTGGTCTCTGATATTTTGTTATGGCAACTCAAACAAACTAATACTCCAGTCAAATATTTACAGAGGGAAAAAAAGTTACTGTTCTTCCTCATCTACAGCAAACTCGAAGTTCCTTGAGCCCTATGGACAAAGATTCATTAGTCTGCCTTTAACAAGGGAAGTGTGTGGGTGCATGTGTGTGTATATGTGGGGGGGGGTGGACAAAAATTCATAATCCAAACCTTCAGAGACAAAAATACCTGATGAATTATGTGCCAATTTATTACATTCTCCTAATTCCTTTTAGAGTAAGCACAATAAAGTAAAACTTGGTGATATCTGAGAATATACTTTGCACAAAACAGTACAACTTCTAACATTGAAAGATTAGTGCTGCCTGGATCCAGTACACATGTCATCTTTCTGGAAAGCCATTTGACACAAATCAGTCTAAAAAATAAAACAAGCAGGTGCATAATATATTACTCAGAATAAAATAAACATGGCTTCATTTTTAAGTGCCAGAGTTTATTTCGTCCATTAAATCTCCATCCGCTACTGCATGCTTGGCGCCCTCTTGTGTCCACTCTCAGATAGCTTCACAAAATGTGTGAGCAACAGTCCTCTCACATTTAACACTGAAAATAGCAAGGGAATGTGCAATAGATAACGAATTCCTGTTCTCTACATGAGTTACACCAGTCATAAAAATACTTGGTAAGATCATATTGGATTGCAACATTTCAAATAAGCATTTCTATCTCCTTCGACTTCCTGATATTTGTAATATTTTCTGTAGCTAATCACAGGCCAAAAGCTTTTTTCTTTTGATCTTGGACTTAATTGGTATTCCTATTGGTTTATTAGTCTCTCAAAACTTAGTTTCAAAATGTTTCTCGTTAGAAACTATTAATTTTATTGAGGTTTTTATTTTAAAATGTTATGTAAAATATGTTTGCTACACAAACCATCAGGCATGTTACATGCAATGACTATAATTGTACAGTATTTTTGAGATGTCAATTATTAATGTGACCATTGCTATTCCCAACAAAAGATGAATGAATATAAGCAAATTTCCCAAACATAACCTCACGCAGATTAGTTTAGTATATTGGCAATTACAGTACAAAAGGTCATATTGTACATTAAAGTTAATTTCCCCAATTCAGGTCTAATAAGGCATTCAACTTGGTTATTTCCTTGTTTGGTGTAGATACCATAAAATGTGAATTGGCATCTACATTATAACCCATCTGAGCCCATCCCTATTTCTGATTACTAAAATTTGGTTCAAATAGCATACATCAAACTCTAACCACGCAATTTATATTTACACTGTACTCATATATACAACCATGTTCATCTGGTGCCTGGACCTTATTTCTTGTAAAGCCATCATTAAACTTCTCATGTGAATTCACTAAACTTCACTCCAAAGACAGGAGGACTGGCAGTCTGACAAATAAGGGGCTATTTCAGAAACTTCCCAAAGACACAAAGGCAGAATAAATATCATGTAAGGCACGAGTTAGATTGACAACTGTGGAGAACAAAGAAAACAAGTGGATGCTGGAATCCACAGAAGCATTTTGAGGCAGAATAAGAACCCTCAGAAACAAGGTCTCCACTGAAATACAGCCAGGAACATTCATCCTATCATTCCCATTAACAGCAGGCTAATTCCTATACTCCCAATCATTGATGTGATAGAGCATAAACAATAATTAAGAAAAAGGATATGACTTCAAAAATGCAGTGGATAAGTGAATGCAGTGTGATATTAACTATAGAGCTAGAGGTAAATACACAAATAATTCCCTCATTCGTGGGGAAATACATTTATTCTTTAAGATTCATGTATAACATTACCTAATTTGAATTTTTGAGGACAATTTACAAGGACAATCATAAGTGATACCTTCACCCCTGTGACAAAAACACAAGTGCACGCAAGCACACACAGACTTCCTAGTTTTTATGAAAAATCTCCTGTTGTAATCCACACATTACCATCAAAGGATGTCTTCTTTGTTTTTAAGTTGTCTTTAGCAATTAAAGCAAAAGTTTGGAAATGTTAAAGCAATAAAAGCATGTTAGGAGTTTATTTAAAAATGAATTCCTTCAATCAAGCTTCCTTTCCCTCTTCCCCCACTTCCTTCTTCCTAAATAAAAAGGTTTGGCCAAATGTTTTAGTCATTAATTTTTTTCACCACCTGAATCCAAAAGTAAGGCAAATAAATGACTCTGAACATTAGACGTCATCGGAGTGGGCCTCCCATTCTGGGTTGTCTCTTGGATACTCTTTTTTATTTGTAGCTTGAATGGAGTCTTCCATCCTCAGACGTTCAGAGAACTCTGTGCCTGTCTTTATTAAAGCCAGCTCATGTGTAACTGGCTGAGTGGTCATCACAGTAGACATGGGGTCTTAATCAGCCTTCATTCCAAGAGGCTGGATCAAGGAAGACCTTGGAAAGTCTGGGACCATTGGGGGAACTCGCACCTGGACAGGGAATCCCAAGTCTTAGCTAAAGGTCCTCAACAGTCCTCTTCTGCCTAGGACAAATCCAAACACTTGTCTGAGCTTTCAAACCTCACAGCACTGGAAAAAATAAACTATGCCTCAGAAAATGAACTAGAGAAGGGGGGCAGTGGAGAAGGGAGGAAAGGAGGGAGGGAGGATGGGAGAGGAATGGGAGAGAGATAGAGAGAGAGAGAAATATGTGATCATCTCCTGGCCAGAGTCCACTTTTGGGGGAAGCATAGGAGGAAAAGAAAATAAAATGTCCATGATAATTAATTTCACATGACAACTGTGTTGATAAAGTGCCCTGCTATTTGGTTATACTAGTCTCCATAATCCTCATCTTATCTAGTTTAGACGTGAATAGAGTAAGTATAAACTCTGAAGCCACTACCCATAAAGGCATGAGTCAGTTTCTTAGAATAAATCTTGCACCTGCTGGGGATGGTAGTACAGACCTTGTAATGCCATGGTTCAGGCAAGAGGATCCTGAATTCAAGGCCAGTCTGGACTACAAAATGAGATCATGCCTCAAAACATGAGGGTTTGCTGGCTAGCTTTGTGGTAGTATTACAGCAACAAGAATCAGCAAAGATCAAGACCTCTTCCAACAAAGGATAAATGAGTTTATCCTCTGGCTGGTTTGGCTACCCAAACCAGACTAGCTCCAGAAAGGGTTTGAATAGCAAAAGAAGAGAGACTCTGAACTTTGTAGAAGCTTGTTACACACAAAAACAAACAAGCCACTAATCAGAGAGGCAAAGATTGGGGGGAGGCAGGATTAGGGAGTAGTGATATCAACTCCAGGCCAGTGTGCAATTTCAAAAATTACCTTGTGTAAGGGTGAACCAATGCAACAGCGCTATTCACAAGACAATATGTTGGAAATGAACTATACAACTTGGTGGGGGGATTTGGAGGAGGGAAAGTGGGAGATAAATGAGGGAGGGGGTAACAAGCTCAACAAGAAATGTACTCATAGTAACTGTAACCCCTCATGCAGTATTTTTACAATAAAAAGTATATAAAAAAGAAATGTACTCACTACCTTACGTATGTAAGTGTAACCCCTCTGTACATCACCTTGGCAAAAAATTAAATTTAAAAAGCAATAAATGAACAAAATAGACAAAAAAATTACCTGTGGGTCTTCTGTTATCAACCCAGATAGCCCCCACCCCACCTGGTGTGCCCCAAATCCTAGCCATGTTCCAGCAAAATGGCTCCTGGAAAGGCTTGTTTTTTTTTTTAGACGGGCGTATATGGTTACCAAGGAGGGGTAACTATGTCTCCTTAGGTGGCATGCCTGCCTAGAATGGTCAAGGCATGCACAAGGCCCTGGCTTCTACCTCAAGCACTATAAAAACAAACAACAAACAAGAAAAAGAGAAAGACAAGTAATCCCCCTGCCCTTCACCTTTTCAATCAAATTAAAAATAAATAAAATTCGTGTCTTATAGACAACAAAAAGACAAAAAAAAAGTCCTCTTCTCGCTGTCACTGTCTCTGTCTCCCTGTCTGTCTGTCTCTCTAGCTGTGTGTGTATGTGTGAGTTTGTGTGGTGTTGCATTCATCTGAACAAATCCTAAAAGACGCGTTTGCATAGTTTCATGTTTTGCCATAGGTGTGCATAGGTGTATGTGCATTCCATACAGAGCAAGCTTGTACAATCTCTGGACAAGGGCTCACAGGAGGCGGGAGGCAGTTACTGAGTTCACTTCTGCATCCGCGAACACTGATGCTGGCTCTCTTCTCATTGCAGGGTACAGAGTTAGCAGCCAGTCACCTCCCCCAAGTACTGAACATGCCTCTCCCCTTCCTTACGCTTCCTCCCTCTCCTTTCCCCGGGGTCTCCCCTCTGGCCGGCGTAATGGCAGCCCTTTCCTTCATTTCTCATCAGTCCACCCACCCCGGTCTGGCCAAAGGAACGGGTCACTTTTCTTCCTGTTTTTAAACCCTTGAGTCACGATCACTGTGCCTTCCCGTGATCCATGTATTCCTTCGAACGGAAGTATCGTCATCCTTACATTCCTTGGCGCGCCAGATCCAGGACACCTTTGGGATTCCAAAATCTGAGGATGCTCAAGTCCTTTTTTTACAAAACAGCGGAGCCCTCGTTGGACCTATGGGTGTCACCCTAGGAGCTTGAAATTGCTAGCTTTCTGATAAACCTAGTGAAATGTAAGTTCTACAGAAAGAGCATTTCCCTATGCTTGTATTTGTTACATTTTTATTGTTGTATCATTTGTTACTGATTTGATAGTTTGTTTTGTTTTTGTTTTTTACAGTCTAGGTTAAGATGAAATGATTGTGTATGTGCAAGCGGTGCTATTTCAATACATGAAGACCACATATCCTAAGTCAGGGTTTAGCATTCTAGTCTCTTATGGTTTTTTTATGCTCTAGCCTCTCTTCTGGGTTTTCACAAAATGTGTAGTAGGTTATTATGGGCTGGAGTTAGCCTAGTATGATGTGGGACATTGGAATTCATTCCTTCTGTCTGTATTTTAGTGGCTACGATCTACCCTCCCCCACTCCCCCTCCACTTCATCTATCCATCCTCTCAAAGTCACTATCCACATTCAGATAGAATTATTTTAGCCTCTACATATGATGGAGAACATGTGTTATTTGTCTTTTTGTGTCTGGCTTATATCATTTAACATAATGCCTTCCACTTCTATCTGTTTTACTGCAAATGCAAGAATTCCATGTGTTTATAGTTAAATAATATTCCATTGTGTGTATATCTATCTATATATATCATATTTATCCATTCATCCATTCATGGGTGTTTACATTACTGTATCTGCTCTACTATGAATTGTGCTGCCATAAATCTGATTGTGCAGGTGTTTATTTGATATGCTGATTTCATTTCCTTGGATAGGTACCCAGAAATGATATAGCTGAATCACAGCTGAACTCTATTTTTACTTTGATAAGGACTCTCCATCCTTGTCCACAGTGGCTGTCTTACTGTGCATTCTCCATCCTTGTCCACAGTGGCTGTCTTATTGTACATTCTCAGCACCAGCATGGAAGGATTCCCTTTATTCTACAGTCTCACCTGCACTGGTTATTTTTTGTCTTTTTGATAATAGACATTCTAACTGATATCCCATTTGGCCATTTATATTTCTTTCTTTGAGAAACATATGCAGCTCATTTGCTCATTTTTTTCTTTTTCTTCTCTTTCATTTTCTTTTACTGATTTACTGTATGTATTATTGTTAGGGCTTTATTTGTAGTTCCTTACATTTGCTGGATATCAATCTTTTGTCAGTTGAACAGTTGAGAAACATTATCTCCTCCTCTGAGTGTTGTCTCTTTTACTCTATTGATTCTTTTCTATGTAGAAGTTTCTTGGTTCGATATAATTCAGTTGATTGACTTTTGCTTTCATTGCTTGTGTTTTCAGGAGTCATCTGAGCATCGCGTTGTTTATAATTATGGGCAGAATACTGAAGTGCTTTATTTAACACCCCTGTACCAGGAGTCACCTCCTCTCCAGAACCATTTCCTCCAATCCAAGTGCAAGTATTATTTCTTCCAGAAGCCTCTCCTACCAACCCTTTGCAGCGGTATTCATCTCTTGCTCCTCTGAGACAATTCTTTGCATTGCATCTTAGCATCCCGACTACGGGCTATCTTATTCATCTTTTCCTGCAAAGCACCAGGCTCCAGTGTCTGGCATATGGTGGCTCCAGTCCAAGACTGACCGATAGGAGTGGATTGAATGGACGAGATGCTCAAATGCAAAACAACTCTCCTGCCTACTGACGGGGAAATGTGGAAGAAGGACAATGTTCTCTGAGAACACCCTTAGCTGGAAAGGGAAACTCTCCTACCTCTCCATGAGGAGTAGTGGACAGGAAACCTAAAGCTAGTGATGTGAGTGCTTGGCTGAGACCAGGCTGTAGGAAGGCAGTAGTAGAATAGTGCACGACACCAGAACAGTGTGAGTGTGAGGGACAGGCCATCCTGGACTGGAGGGGGCAAGGGGCCGGGGACTATGGGTCCAGAAAGACAGAGGCCGTGAGGCCAGAGGTGAGAAGATCCAGAGGACAGCCAGAGAAGTGGCAAAGAAAAAAATGATGACAGCCATTGTGAACGATGACGAAAGAGACTGAAGAAGAATGACCACCCAGCAAGCACAAGATGGGATAGAGAGCAAGCAAACAAAATGGAGGATCTTTTATGGAAGGAAAACAGTGTGCCATCCAGTCGAGAGGGTGACAGGTGAAACGTTTTTGTTTACAAATCAATAACTTATCCTACAGCAGCAACAGAATGTTCTAGTTGTTTTATTTAGAAAATATTCTTGGGGAATGATAAGCTCTCCTATGACATAATATGATGCGCTCTTTGAAGTTTCTAGGAACCTTTTCATGGTCACCAACATTAATTATATTATCGTAAGTGTCTCTTGAGGAAGCACTCCTTAAAAAATGTTTCAAAATGTGGTCATGGAATTCAAACCACTGCATTACCTTAAATTAATATGAAGGAAGAAAGTAAGGACATTCAAGAAATGCTGAAGAGGAAATTGAATTCAAATTTTTCCAAGGAATTTTAACAAACCCTAATAAAAGGATGATTTATAAAAACCAATCATCTCTTTCTTTGTTGCCTAGAGAATAGAAGTGGTTTAAAAGAGAAGTAAACAAACTTTTTTTTACATTAAGTACAACTGGCATACTAAAATAATTACTTATAAGTAATAACACGTTAGTCTGAAACTTTAGATACCAGCCCTGACTCTCAGGGCTGGGAAAATGCATTTGGCCCCTTTATGAAGCCACTGAAACACTGTGGGTTTGGCATCTCAAGTCAAGCACAATCCCTTTGCTATTTGAATTCATTTATTCTTGGCAGAAATAATAAAATAACTTCCTGCCCCTAAGAAGAAACGATTTTTAGAGTCTCATAAAAATGATTCCAACATTTTCTTGGACTTCAAAAGGCTTTTATAAAACAACATTTTTGGTGAGTTAAATTTATGGACTAGGTTGCATACGGATTCCATTTTCTCATATCTTAAATAAGTAGCAATTAGAGCAAAACCAATGGGATGTAGAGTTTGGAGATGGTTGACAGAAGAGAAATCCACAAGGGACCTCTCTATTTACCAGAGTTACAGGAAAAGACAATCTCTACAAGGAGAGTTGGGCGTGGGGAGGGTTTTATTCTGTCTAGGAATCCAGGATATAATCATGGGATATAGTCATGTTTCTCTGCAGATTAGCCAAAGCTCACTATCAAGGGAAGCATCTTCACAGTGAGCCTCCAACAGAATTTTCAAAGCAAGGAACAAACTTGTATACCATTAGCCTTTTGGGTCATGAATGCAGCCTGTTTGTACTACTTCCTGTCAGGAGAACCTTTCTCCTAATTCCCCTTTTATGAGGCAAATAAGTGAGCTACTTCTTGTAATGATTTTCCCCAAGGTGGTTCCAATAGGATAGAGCACAAGAAACCCATACAGTGAGGATGGACATCTTATTGCTCAGTCATGTTTTTCAAGAAATGGAGAAGTTGAGTTTCCTTTTAACATGTAGACAGGGAGTCTAGGGAGGTTGTAAGCTTTGCTAAGCTCATAGCTTAGGATATAGCCAGTTTCAGAGAGAAAATCCAAAGGATAAACTGCCCAGCCCTCACAGATGACCAGCCAAGTTATGATTTAGAGTCATGAGTTAGGTTGAACATCTTGGAATCCAGCCCACCTGATTTCTTTTATAGATCCTGTTGTTATCCAAGCATTAATTGTGTGATTTCTTGAGAACACCAGATTGCTTAGGAAAGCAAAAGTCATTGTGGCCATTAAATGTTAACTAGTAACTTGACAATATAGAAAAAATGATCCCTCATTCCAACAACCCTCCTTGCTGGGTTCACTCAATACATAAAGTCAAGTCATTGTCCAGCACTTTTCTCCTGGATGGTCTGTGGTTGTAAATGTTGAACAACATAGTATTAAAACCCTGTAAATTAATGACACAGGGAAATATGAGTCTGGGAAAATGCAGGCTTTCAAGAAGCCAGAAAATGTGACTTCAGCAATCTGCTCCAATAGCAAACAAAGCCTTGAATACATCGTGCTCTGAAAGGTGAATAGACAGAGAACTAGAGTAGAACGCCTCCACACAGTGTGAAGGAGAGAAAGAGGCCAGAGCTGGTCTGCTAGGAGAAGACATCTAGAAAGAGGCCAGAGCTGGTCTGCTAGGAGAAGACATCTAGCAAGGGAGGGGAGCACCCGTCAGCTCCAGAAAACAGAGGAAACATGGCGAATAATAGGAAAGTGATAGAAAATCCCAGTTTAAAGTTTCTCCATGTGAAGTTGTGAAGATCATTCAAACATTAAATAAGAATTAACTAAGGAAATAATATTTGATATTTTGATTACCTGAAATGAGTTACCTGAAATGAGTTCAAAAGTCAGAGTCAAATGAGAAAATGTAATCATAAATATTTATAAAATGGAATTGGCAATACAAAAGAAGAATAAAAATGGGATATATGCTTACATCACTAATCATTTCATTAAGGTATGTATATACCTATAAATGCCTGTATCCAGCAGTATACATATGTACACAGATAAATACATATTCACATATACATTTACTGCTACATTATTTCATGTGTGTGTGTGTAACATATATGTTCTGGGAAAATAGGAAAGAAAGGTAGACAAAACAATTAGGAATGAACTGAGTTGACACATAAGTTGAAGGAACTCTACCCAGAAGAGGAGGGGCTAGTCAGTATCTCAGACCTACAGTATTCTCATGGGAACCTGCATTGAGCCACCATGACAATCACCTAGAAAAATGATTAGAAGCCTGGCACTGGTGGCTCACGCCTTTAATCCTAGCTACCCAGGAGGCTGAGATCCGAGGATCTCAGTTCAAAGCCAGCCTGGGCAGGAAAGTCCCTGAAACTCTTATCTCCAATAAACCACCAGAAAACCAGAAGTGGCACTGTGGCTCAAGTGGTAGAGCGCTGGCCTTAAGCTGAAGAGCCCAAGGACAGCGCCTAAGCCCAGAGTTCAAGCCCCACAATCAACAAAAGAAAAAAGAAAAACAATTCGACACTGCACTGCAAAACGGCACAAACAGAAAGATGGCCAAATTAAGGAGAACTGGTTAAATAAACTAACTCCCTCGTCTTCTAGAGACTAAGATCTTCTGATAATCCATAATGAATTATAAAACACTGATATTGAACACATGCATACTAGTTTACAATGATGTTAGAAAACAGTCAATAAACACAAGGGTAAGAAAATGGAAATGGGCTCAGCCATGTGAAGCTGAGAGGTCTTATTGATGCGGAAGATAACAAGCCTCAAAAACTGTAAGCCAATATATGCTACCAGGACTGGAAATGTTGCATAGTTACTCTAATGAGTAGGAAGAGTGGGTTAGAAGCTTGGCATAGCAGTATGCCAAGCACACTGGCCTAAGCAACTATCTCCTACTCTACCCAAGAATTCTAGGTCTGGAAAAGACCAGTTCTCATCATCCGTGCTGGTCTGAAGCCACGTCATTTCTCATGGCGGGTCTAGAAAAATTATGGAGACCAATCCTAAGGATTAAACAGTGTTGTAAAAGGCAAAGGTAAGGCCAGAACACTCTTCTTAATTGTCTTAATAATAGGTATGTCCAATACTTCTAGAACTCTGATAAGGTTATGTTTGTTCATCTCTCTTTTTTTGTTGTTGAGACACGGTCTCATTATGCAAGCCAAGTTGGCTTGGAAATTGTGATCTTCCTTTCTAGTCTCCTGACGGCAACAATCATAGGCAAACACTGGCTAAGGTCTTCAATCTTTAAAACATCATTAAGTTGTAATGTGTTGGTGGTGGTAATGTTCATGGGAACTTGAACTCAGGGCCTGGGCGCTGTCCCTGAGCTCTCTCTCTCTTTTTTTTTCTCAAGGCTATAACTCTATCAGTGTGTTCCACAGCACTACTTTACTACTTCCAGTTTTCTGCTGATTAATTAGAGATAAGAGTCTCATGGACTTTCCTGCAAAGGCTGGCTTGGAACCATGATCCTCAGATCTCAGCCTTCTGAGTAGCTAGGATTACAGGCATGAGCCACCAGCACCCAGCAAGTTGTGATTGTAATCACAGAGTTGTAATGTTTGGTTAAATGTACAAGTATTATTCAAATGTTGAGCCTTATTTTGAGAAATACATCAGCAGGGCTTCTGTTCAGGTTAGCCTTCAGTGACCTTCCCACTGATTCTATTTCCAGTTCTTTCCAAATCAGTCTTTTAGAGCAATAAATGCTGAAGGGCACAGCAACAGCTTTGGGGGATTTTTAGGAGATAGAGAGGAAATCAAAGATTTCAAGGTACCTACATGAAATAGGTCTTGTTCGGGAAAGACACTGAATCCTCTTCAGTCTAACAAGTGGAATACTGACCATGGCAGCCCATAGTACACACAAAGTAAAGCAAGGAGGGGCAGGGGGTCTGCTCCACAGAAACACTACTAAGGTCAGTCCTCCAGTCAAGAGTCCTTAGTGGACCAATATTCAGGAACCTGAACTATTGCTGCGGAATTTTCAGTGAGTTATTCTTCTTGACTTTGTCTTTTTTTTTTCAAAAAAACATAACCTGGCAACAATAGCTTTTTGTTATTGTGAGCATAAAATAAAAAAGGGTGGGGTTTCTCCTTTAAAAGTATAAAATGCTATAAAATGTAAGGCAGTTAGGAATTACCATGAAGGAGAAGAAGAGGTTGTAAAAGGGAAAAAAAGGATTTAGAAAACTCCAAAGATGAAGTAGCATTTGGAAGACTATAAAATAATGTATGAGTAACATTGATTGATTAGAAATCTTTTATAGTGTTTTAAAACAGTAACAGCAACAACTGGGCGTGGTGGCGCACACCTGAAATCCCAGACACTTGGGAGGCAGACACAGAAGGATGGCTGTCTGAGGTCAGTCTGGGAAAAGTATATGAGACCCTAATCAAACTGAGAACTGAAGAACTAGGAGAAGAGTATTGTTCCAGACCCCAGGCCCTGTATTCAATCCCCAGTACCACAAAACAAAAGCGACAATAACATAAATGCTTGTTTAAAGGGAGGAATATTACAGAAAGGTAGCTCTTGCTACTCAGGACATATCACTGGCTCTGATGCACAATTAGGTCCAAAAGAAGAGAGGATTCCTTTCTTATCTCTGTCTTCAAGCCACAAGATTTACCCCCTTCCACCAGGCAACATGCATTAGATGACAGAGATGAGAATTCCAGAACCAGGTCCCATTCATGTGCTTCCATCAAGCAGCACAAAGAGTATGCCAGAATTCCCCAAGCTCAAATGAGAGCTTCACCCACCATCTAAACGCTTATGAAGCTACTCAATCATCTTACCTTCTTTCTCCCCAAGGGTCTCTAGCTCCCTTGCTTTTGGAGTAAATCAGATGAGCATCCAGAGTTCTCTCTAGTTTCTCTTGGCTCTAAATGTATATAACACACGCTACCAGTCAAGAGAGCCCTGTACCTGCTCATGTCTGTTCATAAAGACCTCCAATCCTTAGCTTTTTAATCTAGACCTTGAGCCCAGCTCTATAGGAAATGCTGACATCAAACAAAATGACCTCTATGTCTTCAATTATCCCTTCCCCACCCCACCACCTTAGCTCCACTTGGGAGACAAAGTGTTCACAGGATCCCAGAGAGTTGCTACACAGTGCTCATTCATTCCACAAAGGAAATAACTGTACAAGGAGAACAGGTAGACGCCACTATGATGCAACTTCAGTAGGCTACAGGGTGCCAGGCACTATTAAACATTAATCCAGTGGGTCACTTGGAGGCCTGAGTAGAACAGACAGGCTCACCTTTGAGTGAGCAGTAGGGTCTCCACCTGCTGGCTGGCTTGAGCTTGGCACTGACTCCACCTAAGGAATCACCTCATCTCGGATCCTGAACCTGCTTTCGTCCAGACTAGAACTGCATATCAGTTCTTTCTCAGGCTCCAACTTGCTACCCACAGATCTGAAAATTGTCAGTGTCCTAACTCACGCCAAACCAGCTGCATATTCATTAAAGGAATGCCTAAGAATGTACCTAGGAATAAAATGCCATGGCTTTGTATAAGTGCTTCAGAAAGAAAACAAAGAAGAAACGCATACTAGATGAATTAAATATGATAGATTCTGTCAATTGATGATGTTAATGTTGGCTAATTGAGTACGGACATATTGGGTTCTGCACAAACTCTATAGTTGTGTATCACTACTTTCATAATAAAAATTGAATAGAATGTACAGTAAATATGCATGCTATATAACCCTTTAACAAGTCTTTTTTTTAATCTTACCAGTGTTATTGGTGAGCATCTAGCACCCTATAACTAAAAAATATCCCACTTTCAAGACATTAACAGGAAGAAAAATAGGGGGCTGACTTCCTGAAGTAATAGTCTTTCTGAGATTTCCAGTAATTTTTTAAAACAAGGAGAGAATGAGACATTACTGGTAAAAATGGAGGGCTAAGTTATCATTCCTCTTTTTCTAGTGTTACATCAATAAATAGGCTTCCATAAAAAAAAGCCTCATAAATTCGGTAACATCTTTGAGTACTTAGGAAACAAGTTCAGCAGAACTGAGTGAAATCAGACTTAGGTTTTTGCTCACTGGAGACTTCTACTTCCTTCCCTGACCCATACCTGAAATCCACTGCAACCACAAACTTCAGGACAAATCTAGAGCGTCAACTATAGGACAAGTGTGCTTTCAAGAGAGAAAGGCAACCATCTCTATTGAAAGGGCTTGCCAGTGGTTCTCCAGTCTGACTCTTCCTAACCAGTGATGTCAAGTTAGACAAATTAACTCTCACCAACACTCTCCGGGACTTGCGTTTGTGGAGGAAAAATGCCCGATAACTAAACTGTACAATCCTCTGTTCCCAGGTCACCTATAAGGACTCTTCAGCCCCAGAGACCTTGACATGCTTGTTTACCAATCCCTGCACCACACCCAGCACAGTTCCATGAACAGAGAGTCCAATTTGAATATAACAAATGAACAAATAGAATGCCAGGTCATTGGTTGAACTTGAGCACTAAACATGTAGTATCTGCTATCTGTCTCTTTGGCCTGGGTCATTTCTGATTTCATTGCATTTCCCCTCAGAAGACACTCTAGCAATGAGGAGGGCTGGTACTGCAATATGACCACTAGATGGCAGCACGAGCCCATCACAGAATACTCTCAGAAAAGCAGGTCACCAGAGTGGTGTTCTCACCACATCTGCTGTTGTGTAAATTACAAATAATTATGGCTTTGTCTCACCATTTTGTTATTCCCCCTTCCCTTCCTGAAATCAGATAAGCAAATATACAAGACACAGGGTACCAAAATAAAAAAAGCAGTGACAACAGGGGATAAAACAAAGGGGAAAAAAGAAAACAAAAGAAAAAAAGGAATAATTTTGCACAGTACGTTAAAAAACAAAGAAACAAAAAAAACCCTCTTGTTTCCATAGCATGGAATTCATTTCGATTAGCATTATTTTATATGGTCATATGTAGGTTGATATTGAGCCATTGTGATCCTCTGCTGGGACAATCGTGGTCATATGCTAATTATTACAAATGAGGGAAACCATGGGGACTATGTTTCATTGGGTCTGGCTTATGTCATTAATATGAGTTTTTCCAAGTCTTCCCATTTCCCTATAAATGGGGTGATGTCATTCTTTCTGATGGAAGCACAGAATTCCACTTTGTGTTTATACCACATGAACCAATGCAACAGCAACACTCACAAGACACTACAACATAAGAAAAGGGAGTCAGGGAAGGGGAGAGAAATGGGACAGAACGAGGGAGTGGGTAACACTGTTCAACAAGAAATGTACTCATCATCTTCCTTATGTAACTGTAACCCCTCTGACATCACCCTTACAATAAAATTAAATTAAATTTTAAAAAAATATGGCTGCCCTGGCAGCCATACCCTCTCCTTTTGTCTTGGATTATAAGGCATGTATATGACTTTTAGATAGATGTTCTATTTCAATATCAGCACACGGATGTGCCTTTACTTAATTTTTTGATACTTTCATCACAGAGATTTTGTACTTGAGTTTTGTTGTGTGTTTTTTTTAAAATCAAGGATTGGTGGCATTGCTCAGTGGTAGAGCACTTGCTTAGCATGCAAGAGGACCCAGGTTCAATCCCCAGCATCACCAAACAAAATAGTACATTAAAATTTTAGTCTGGGCTGGGAATGTGGCTCAAGTGGTAGAGTGCTTGCCTAGCATGCATGAAGCCCTGGGTTCGATTCCTCAGTACCACATAAACAGAAAAAGCCAGAAGTGGCACTGTGGCTCAAGTGGTAGAGCACTAGCCTTGAGCAAACAAAGCTCAGGGACAGTGCCCAGGCCCTGAGTTCAAGCCCCAGGACTGGCAAAAAAAAAAAGAAAAAGAAAAACTAGTCTCGGTTATTGAGTTTTTGGCACCCAAGACAATTTTCTCTCTTTCCTCATGTTAACTTTGAAAATCATGATTGCTTCCAATGGCCAAGAAAGAGAAATCTTATGAACCAGACATTCATGACTTCCGCCTGTAATCCTAGCTCCTCTGGAGGCTAAGATCTGAGGATCAAGGTTGGAAGCAATCCCAGGCAGGAAAATCCACAAGACTTATCTCCAGTTACATGGAGCTGGTTTGCAATTTCCATGCTTTCCTCAGCAATGTGTCTGTTTTGCTTTCTTCTTGCTTTACTTATCGATCCATTAAAAATTATTTATTGAGATTTAATATGCCCCACAACTTTTATAGTAGCTGTAGAAACAAAGCTGGAAAAAAAAACTGGTCAGGTCCCCCTGCCATGGAAACCAAGTTCCAGTGGGTGCGACAAGATAATACTCAGGTAAATGGCCCTGTATTCTACCAGCATGAGCTGAGCATCTTCAGAGTAAATAAATGCTGTTCTAGGCTCTGAGGAGACAGAACAGTACACACACAGACACTCTGACCTAAGGATAGAGAGAGAGAAAAAAAGAAGACCAAACCATATAGCATGGGATTCTTCACAGGGTCCCCTAACGCCAAAATCTGAGGAAATCTTATGACTAATGTTTTCTTTGAGAGTGAAAACTCAGACAAGCAGGAATGGGAAGAAAGAGGATGAGATGGGGGAGAAGGAAAAAACATACAAGGAATGAAGGAAACCAAACTAGCTCCACCTTCATTGAAGTCATATCTGTGTCCACTTGTGCTCAGAGGACCGGGCTTCCCAAGGCACTAACCATCTTACTGCCTTCCAAGATGGTGACAGAGAACAACATTCCTGTTTTCTCTCCTTACCACTGAGGCCTACCAAATGTGAGAGCCCAGTGGCCAGAATAGCCCAGATTAGCAAATCCAGTAAAATGAATAAACTGAGCCAGAGAATAGCTAGGAAGCATCATTATGGGTCATGACTACAACAAGCAGTAAGAGATCCTGGGGATAGAGGGCACTGGAGATTTGCAACATTGCTAGAGAAGCTAGGTGAGCCCCACTGCATAGACCCTCAGCCTCTGATTATTTGAACAGTAAGCTGAAGTGTGAAGAAGAGTAATGGTCACAATCCCTTGTACAAAACCCTTGCAGGAAGACAAGTACCAGCACTGAAATGTTTACTTCCCAGAAATCAATGCCTCCTTGCTCCACACTTCCCATGTTACCATCAGCAGTTCCAGGCAGAACCTGCCCATCCATCAGCAACACAGTAGATGAATGGATCAAGAAAATGTGGTATATATACACAATGGAATTCTGTGCCTCCATCAGAAAGAATGACATTGCCCCATTTGTTAGGAAATGGAAAGACTTGGAACAAAGTATATTAATGAAGTAAGCCAGGCCCAAAGAAACATAGGTCCCATGGTTTCCCTTATTTGCAATAACTAGTATATGTCTGAGTCAAGCAGAAAAGGTCAGATAAGTTGATGTTGAGGAAATGAACCCTAAGATAGTATTCAAATGTTTTTTTTTTCTTTCAGGTGATTGTTTCTAACACATTTATAAGATTATTTCTTTGTTACTTTGTATGTCCCTCCCCCATGGTATAACCCCTGCTTTCACTGTATTTGAGGTTGGTATAATTTGTGGAGGGGAAGGGAAAAAACAAATCGTTTAAATAGGGATACAGGTGGACCCATTGCAACAATGAGATGTACAAGTCCTTATGTGGAAAAACGAACTTTACAACTTTGGTGGGGGGGGAGGAGGATTGGGTTGGGGGGCTGGAGAGAGAGATGGGAAGGGATGGGAAGGGTAAACAAGGAGGAGGCTATAATGCTTGATAAGAAATGTATTCATTATCTTGCCCATGTAATTGTAACCCCTCTGTACAGTATTTTCACAATAAAAATTAAAAAAAAAAAAACACCATTTGCCACCACAAATGTTTATCCCACCCAGTGGCAGAAACAAACAACAACCTCATGTCCATTCAGAACACATTTTGCTGCTGCATGAGTTTGTGACAAGCCTACTTTTTGATGTTTCTACGCAGGTTACTGTCTTTGGCCTTCACACACGGTAATGCATTTGACCTTCCAGTCTCCTTTGGCAGGAAGTCACGCTGTTCATAATGTTGGGTTCCAGACAGGAGGTACAGAGGCTTTGCCTACTTTCCTTAAGGTCCAGCTCACCGTGCCTGGGTCAAAATGCAAAGGCAGAAGCCTGCACAGGGCGTCTGAGGACCCAGCAGCAGCAGAAGGCAAGAGGGGGCAGAGGCAGGTGAGAGGAGGCCCTGGCAGCCCGTCCTCAGAGTTCTCCATAGAGCTGAAGAGCCTGAGTGCAGTATCCATTTCCTCCGCTTGCCTTTGAATACGTTCCTCTCAACCTCTACAGATTCCTGCTGGCTGCTCCGCAGGGAAGAGAAGCAGGAGAAGGTCTGGAAGCAAGTGGCCTGGCAACCTTCCCTGCTGCAGCCCCTCAAACACCATGACTTCATCCCAGGGACCTCAGAAAACGCTCATCAGCTACTGAGGACATCAAAGGGAGGGGACTCTAAAATGAGGCCTCTAGAGGGCTTTTTGGCTCCACACTGATCACATTTAATTAAAAAGAAAAACCAATGCCCCCGAATTAATTTAGCATCCATAATGTTTGTCCTATATAAATCTACTTCTTGAACTCAGGGCCTGGACGCTGTCCTTCCAAAATATTTTGCTCAATAGCCACAGGCTGAGGTGGAGATAAGAGTCTCACAGAACTTCCTGCCTGGTCTGGCATTGAACCACAATCCTCAGATCTCAGCCTCCTGAGCAGCAAGGATTACAGGTATGAGAAACAGGCACACAAAAGTAAATCAGCTCTTAGATTTAGTGAATTTTATGAACCCCATTCCTGCCTTTACATTCTTCTTTAGATTTAGGAGCCTTAAAGCCAGTCATTCCCACAGGGCTGCAGGATTATCTCACAGCCTTCTGAGAGAGAGTCTCACTTCATCATAATAACCAGACTGGACACCATATGTAAGCCCTACTGACAACCCTCTTTTCCTTTGTCTTCCCACAGACTTCAGCAGACTCTGGCAATCTCATCTGTGAGATCCTGGCAAGGGACTCAGATTGCTTGGTAGATGGTGGCTGTACAGGGTTGATAAATCATGAACTATGAAAACATACAACACAAATCAAGACTCTACAAGCTTGCCTTTAATGACATTTCTGAATACAGCCTAACTATTTGTCCTCAAACTGCAATTCATCATATCACTGCCATTACTGCTCTCTCTCTCTTGAGCCACATGTATCTGCAGAGCTTGTCCAGGTGGAAATATATAAAATGCTCACCACTTTCAAACATCTAATGTCCCCCTTCCTAAAAACTGAAATATAGCTCAATCATTTTTATATTGGTGATATATTTACATGATAAAATTTGAAGTATATCTGGTAACATACATGTGTTTATTAAAATTAATATGCTTCATTTTACTCTCTAGATGTGGCTACAAAAGAGGAGAAATGGGGAGGAAGAAAAGAGAAAGAGGGAAGAGAAAAAGGAAAGGAAAAGAGAGAAGGAAGAAAAAGAAAATCAGAAGGATAGAAAACCTCCTGCACTCTTAGATATTTCCTGTGTCCGGCCTGATTCTACTTCCCAGGGCTCAGCGGTAGTTCTGTCACTCAAGGAGGTTCCCACACTTTGTCATTGTCTATGAAGTCACTCTTGTCTTTGAGAAAAGAGAGTGTATTCTGAGCTTTCTTTCCATCAGCTCCTGATAAGCACTCAGAAGCATTGCTTTGAATTCTAATCTTCCTAGACTAGAAAAAAATTCTCTAACTCCCTTGTGATTCTGGGCCAGGGCACCACGCTGGGGCCACTCTTTGCCCCTGCCCCTGTCCCCCATCTCCACCCCTCACCCCCCAACATGCACCAGCCTCATGAGCATCAAGGTAAGACCCCCCAACATGCACCAGCCTCATGAGCATCAAGGTAAGACCCCCTAACATGCACCAATCAAGGTGAGAGCCTTTAGTGTCTAGCAATTATGTTTTGCTGGTGATGTATATTAGATACACATTTACTTAGGATATTTTCAACTTATGGTGAGTTAAAAATACCTTTAATATCTTTAAGTAATTGTACAAGGACTTACCCTTCACCAAAGCAGTCTGTGAATACAGTGCATCTTGATCAGTGTCACCCATTTCAGAATTCTCATCTGTCTTTCCCAACTCATTCCTTCCCTCACTTATCTCAGTTGTTTAGGATATATGTTGAATTGCTTTTGCCATCTAACAAAGCTGTTTATGAATATAATGTATCTGGATCTGCATCTTCCCTGCAACAATCTCACCCCCTTTCTTCCCACCCCTTCCCTTTTCTCCTTAATGTTGCGGCATATACAGTGAATTCTTGCCTGCATTCTCCCCACTTCCCTCTCCATTCATCTGTCTAACATTCCTTTATGATAAAAAGCTCTGGAGAAGCTAGGAATACATTGGACATTCCTCAGTATATAAAGGCTGTCTATGGCAAACTTACAGCCAACATTATACTTAATGGTGAAAAACAAAAAAAGCATTTCTGCTAAAATCTGGAATGAGATAAGGATAGCTACTTTATCCACTCTTCTTCAATGTGGCACTGAAATTCCTATCAAGAACAATAAGTCAAGACCAAACATAATAGAGAGAGAAGTAAAACTATCCCCAGCAAAATAGATGACATGGAAGACAGAGTCCCAGGGTTCAAAGACAGAGTAGATATAAGAGAGAGAGAGAGAAGGTAACCATACCAAAAAGCAAATCCAAGCAACAGGAAAGAAGTTTATAAGAACTTCACAACTTCATTAGAAAACCTAATCTGCTAGGTATTACGGAAGGAGAAGTACAGACAACTAAGTGTATAAGAAATATATTTCACAGAATTAAATCAGAGAATTTCCCAAACATTCAAAAGGAAAAGCCCATTCGGGTACAAAAAGCCTTTAGAACACTCAACAGACTTGACCAGAAAAGAATCTCTCAGCACCACACTGTGATTCAAACTGGTTCAGTAGAAAACAAGGAGAGAATACTTAAACTGTCAGAGAGAAAATCAGTCAGAATAACTGCAGATTCCTCAGCTGAAACCCAAAGGCAAGGAGAGCTTGTCATGATTTATACCAAGCACTGAACATAAATAACTACCAACCAAGAGTACTGGAGCCAGACAAACTTTTATTCATAACTGAAGGGCAAATAAAAACCTTCCATCATAAAAGCTAAAACAATTTATAGCCACCAAACCAGCATTACAAAAGATACTCAAAGATGTCCTATGTACAGAAAATGAATGTGAAATAGGCTAAGAAAACAAACCCTGCCAGATGAGCAGATAGACAAAGTAATAACAGAAGAGACATAACCACTATATAGGGGGTAACATGGCAGGAGTTATCACATACTTTTCAGTTCTAACACTCAGTATCAATGGACTTAATCCTCAAATAAAAAGACATAGAGTGTCTGGTTGGTTCTAAAGGCAAAACCCATCCATCTACTGCCTACAAGAGACACATCTAACAGACAAAAACAAGTATCACCAAAGAGTAAAGGCTGGAACAAAGCATTTCAAGGAAATGGGCCTCATAAACAGGCTGGAATAGCAATACTAATACAGCGAAAACAGACTTCAAATTAACATCAGTAAGAAGAAACAAAGAAGGACATTACGTATTAATAAAGGGTATTCTCCATCAGGAGGACATAACATTTCCAAATACTTTACAAACCTTTGTGCCAATGAATTGGAGAACCTGGCAGAAATGGCTGCATTCCTAGAGAACATCAATATACCTAAACTGAGCCAAGAAGAAATAAACCAATTAAATAAACCCAGAATAAATAAGGAAGCTGAAATGGCAATGAAAGCCCTCCCATCTAAGAAAACCCCACGACCCGATGGATTTACAGCTTATGATGAGTTTACTGGGTCATTGTTACCCCATGTACAGAGAAAGATTTATTTTAATGTATTGGCTCACAAAGTAGTAGAGGCTGGTAGGTCTCTGATCACAGAATAAGTCATAGGTGATTGATGCAGGAAGAGTTGAGGCTACAGTTGTTCAAAGGCAGCCTGCTGGCAGAGCTCCTTCATCAGAAGAGCTCTATTTTTCTTAATCTTAAAACCTTCAGCTATTTGATGAGGCCTTTTGACATGAGAAAAGGTAATATACTCTTCTTAATATTAATCTCATCAAAAATACCTTCGTGGAAACATCTAGAAGAGCATTTGACCAAATATCTAAATACCATGACCTAGGCAGGATGTCATATAAATTAACCATGACAAACCTCCCAATGGAAATACTGAAGACAAAATGCAAGACATCAGAAGTGCATCCAGGGGCCACACTGTCCCCTTATTATCAGGAGCTCAGTGTGGTCAGGTCTTCGTAGTCTTCACAGTCATTTAGCAAGTAGCACCCACCTTCCGTGGCGGCTGATAGCTGGAGAGCTATCAGAATGACCATGCGGAGACTGTCCAGATCAGAGTCACTCTGTAGGAAGAATTAAACCTCCCTACTAGAGTTTAAACAACTCCAGATAGATCAGACAGGTCACAAAAAAGCCAGAACTACGAAATTTTTAGAAACCAATATTTAGATGATACTCTTTTTGATAGTTAAAGACTGCCGGGTACCAGTGGCTCATGTTTATAATCCTAGCTATTCAGGAGACTGAGATCTGTGGATTGTGGTTTGAAGTCAACCTGGACAGAAAAGCACCTGTGACTCATCTCCAATTACCACTCAAAAACCAACAGTGGCACTGTGGCTCAAGGTGGTAGAGCACTAGCCTTGAGCAAAAGATCTCAGGGACAGTGCTTATGCCCTACAACTGACAAATAGAGTAGTTAAAGACATACTAAGCAAGGTAAAGTTGAGGTCAGCTACATGCATATGTGGTAAAAGCCTAAAGTAATGTAATAAACTCAGGACAGTGGCAACCTGAGTTAGGCAGAGGCTCCCAGGAAACTTACAACTGTGCTGACCTCACCAGCCAATCAGGGCCCCTCCTAAGAGCTCTGGGCCTCAGATCTGTGGGTCCTCCCTTCGTGCTTCTAAGATCAACATCCAAGCTGCTTCTCTGCCCTCCCGCTGCAGGGCGGCAGCTGCTCTTGGCATTTATTTGTTGCTGGAACCCCTCATAGCTCTCTTTTGTGCCTTCAGTTACTGAGTGCTAAGTACTATCTTTATATTAAGTTCCCTTTGTTCAAATAACTAGTGCAGTATTACTCACTAATTGGACCCTGGTTGATAATACTTAGATTGGGGTGTAATAGTCTATGAGCATTCATTTTATTAATATTCCTCAGAATAAGTGATGAATATAACAGACTGTTTTCTATTAGTATTGCATTGTTCCAACATGAGCCATCTCTACAGCAAGGCACATGACTGTGCTACTTGCAAGTCTCCCGTAGCATCCTGCTGTGCCGGGGGGAGTAGCCAGCCCCAAGCCTGGGCCAGAAGGCTCCCTGCATGTAACACTCTAACCACTACTGCCAGCGTAGCCGTAGCATCCGACCACCTTTTACCAGCTTTTTGACTTTTTTTTTTTTATCTGAAGAGGCACCATTCTCTTTCTTCTCTCTTTCCCATATACTTCACACTAATTCAGTGAGAATGAGCATTAACCTCTCCAGGAGTGATTAACAAGTAGCATTGGCCAGCTTCATACACGCGACGTAGGGAAAGGTCTGATGGTCAAAACATACTCATCGTCAGAGCAATAAATGACATGCCTCCTAATTCTTCAGGAAGCACAGATATACACAACTTCAGGGTAAATCTTTTCTATAAAGGAAATGTGTGTATATACATGTATATTTATAGCACATACTGCATTATACATTTATATATACAAGTATATATATATATGTGTGTGTGTGTGTGTGTATATATATATATATATATATGTATGTATGTGTGTGTGTGTATATATATATATATATATATGTATATGTATATATTCCCCAAGTCTATGTATATATGTGTATATCCTACATGGATGAACACATATATCAGGTCTTTGAAAAAGCCATTATCATACAAGATGTCAGCATTACTCCTCTGTGCTGGAACAGAACTATACAGCTCTAGCCATTGGCATGTGACTTGTAGCGTTTTATGTGCAGAAGTATACTTCCCATCCCAACATTGGTCTCAGCCTTGTGACTTGCTTTGCTAACACCATGTGGGCAGGTACAGTGGATCACACAAACAAATAGGACTTTTAAGAACACCATGTGGGGCTGGGAAAGTGGCTCAATGGTAGAGTGCTTGTTTTGCATGTATGAGGCCCTGGGTTCGATTCCTCAGCACCACATAAGCAGAAAAAGCTTAAAGTGCTGCTGTGGCCCAAGTGGTAGAGCGCTAGCCTTGAGCTGAAGAGCAGAGGGACAGTGTCCGTGCCCAGAGTTCAGTCCTCACAAACGATCAAAAAATAAAAATAAGAACACCGTGTGCTGCTATGAGCCTACCCTCCTGCCCTACTCCTTCTGCCTGGAGAAAGGCCTGGTCCACATTAAGATCCCTGGAATAAATATGCACACAGAATAACTGCACCAGACCTGACATTTAATCAAGCCAAAAGAAAAGCAAGACATACCTGTCACCCCAGCTGACAAATACAAGGAACGAAATTATCAAACTAAATCAGGAAACCTGGAAAGGCAGAAATCATCCAAGAAATAGAAAGCAATCCAAATTTTTAAGAAGCCACAAATATTTTAATATGATATCATGTTCATACTCAAGATTAGACTATGATAAAAAATGAATCATCAAAGTTTTTAAGGGAGGCACAGAATTCTCAGATCTGAAGCAAAAAATAAATGTAATGGCTGAGCTACATAATATAGTTGACATAGCAAAAACTAGGTGAGTTAGAAAAGGCTTCTTAAGTTGACTTTTCTTACTGGTTACCTAGGAATTTTGTTAAATGCCAGATTCTAGTTTTGTACATCTCAGATGCCACCTGAGGAAAAACATTTGCAAGAAACATTTTTATATGATTCTGATGTTACTGATCTAAGATTCAGAATTTGAGAATCACTGTCTGGGATTCTTGCTGATCAGCATATGGCCCAAAGACCAGTACCTTCATGGCTTCCTGGGGGCTCGCTGACCCTATAATGTTGATCCTCAGACATAGTTTGTTGTCCTATTTCCCGAATGAATCTCAGTTGATTCATTTTCTCTGTAACTGAAACACCCGAGAATTTGTTAGAAATGCTACTTATTGAACCACCGCCCCCCTCCCGGGGCTGGGAAGGTGGCTCAGTGGTAGAGTGCTTGCCTTGAACCACACCCCCAAACTATTGATTAGAATTGGAAACTCTGAGGGGGGAGCACAAGATCGCTTTTTTTTTCTTTTTTAGCAAGACCCTAGTGCTAAAATTTGAAAACCAATCACTGATTTAGAAATAGCAAGAGATGACTTGGCACAGTGGCTTAGGTTTGTAACCTCAGCTACTTAGGAGGCCAAGATCAGGAGGATTACAGGGTGAGGCCAGGTCATGCTAAAAGTTTGTATTATTAGGTCTCAATCAATCAGCTAGGTATGCTGGCTGGCACTCATCCCAGCCACACAAAATGCCACTGGTGGGAGGATCAAAAAGTCTGAGGATGGCCTGAGCAAAAGCACAAGACCCTACCTGAAAAATAAATTAAGCAAAGGAGGAGCTAGAGATGAGGCCAGAGCAATAGAATACCAATCTAGCTAGTATGAGGTCCTGAGTTCAAACCCCAGTGCTGAAGAGACACCTTTTGTAAAACATAAAACAAAAAAAGACAGAAAGAAATAAAAGAGCAAAGAAAGCATAAGAAGCAAAATAAGAGACTTATGAAAGAAGTCATAGATGAGAATATTTATCATCAAAGGACAATTAATCACTGGGCAGGATGGCTAAGGGTGAACTTGCACGGATATTGGCATGTAAATGTGAGAAAAAAGATCTAAAATTTTCCACTTAGGAAATATTTTTTGCTCAATGAATGTCAGCCAATTCATTTACTCTTTCAGTGTATAATGTCTGTAACTGGGGCTGATATTTCTAACTTCCTACCCAAGATGAGTAATATGAAATCAACATGGGTAAAGAATAAAACAATTCCTTCACTTCTTTCCCTCCTACTCCTCCAGTTGCTTTTAAACTCTACTGTGGTGTATTACCTGGTGTTCTTATATTTGTTCAAGAGCACTAAAGTGAAGCAGGAATGCGTTCAGGGATAAGTAGCGCAGAGGTTGCTGGAATTCAGCACAGTAGTAGAGTTCTTCCACGCCTGTGCGAGGCCCAGGGTTCCATCTTCAGCACCACATAAAAGCTTGAAATGATCATTTTGTTCTCTTGATGAAGCAATAGTTCTTAAATTAAATGGTATTTGGGTTTTGTTACATCAAACATATATCTAACTGACTTGGTTAAAAAGTCATTGTAATTGCCTGTTGCTAAGAAGCTAATCTTGTTACACTTTGGAGGTGAAAGTTGTTTGTTGTTTGTTTTGTGCCAGTTCTGGGGCTTGACCTCAGGGCCTAAGTCCTTGTCCCTGAGCTTTTGTGCTAAAAGGCAAGCACTCTACTATTTGAGCCACAGCTCCACTTGTAACCTCGCTATAATTTGTTTAGCAGTTTTGAGTCTAGCACTATAAACTATAGAGTTAACATTCAGCACACACACACACACACACACACACATATAAAGTATTACAAGATTTTAGGCAAACCATGTAGTCATTTTGTTCAATCAAAGAAACAATATGTTTCACTTGTACAAGAAGAATTACAAAAATATGAGGACTTTCCTTAACCATTTTTGCAATTTGTGACTTAGTCCCACATCTGATAAGCATTGATTATGCACCTACAAGGTCAGAGGAGACTAGGGTAAGGGGAGCCACTGCTGTGGCTTTCTTGAAGCTATTGAAAACAAGCAAAATAAAAGCAAAGACATGACCTAATTCTGGATGGTGATTGTGCTGCAAAGAAGATGAACTATATTCTGAAGGAGAATTGCAAGGACGGGGAGACCACCTTACAAAGAGTGGTTAGCAACCCTGTGCTAATCACACAAACAATAAGTAGAGACCCAAGCAGTGACCACCACCACCCCTGCAAAGGGAAGATAAAGAATAAGCCTCACACGGGAGAGAACAAATATAAAATTCCTGAGAGAAAAAGGCTCATTGGACATTGTAGAAGTCCAAACACAACATTGTGGCCGGGGCCTTCATTGACTAGAAAATAGAAGCAGAGCTGAGAATGTACAGTGTGCAAGTTTTGTGACTCTGGGAAAAGCTAATGAAAAGCCAAGGGAAGTTCTAGGTGAGAAGACAATTATTTGATGTATGTTTTAAATATATGACTCTGCTCACCCATTTTTAAAATGACTATTAAAAAAAAGAAGTAACATGCTAACAGGAATGTGGAGAATCTGAAATGCTTCTGTGGTGATGGAATGGAAGATGGTGCAGATTCTGTGGAAAATGAAGACAATTCCTCAAAATATTAAAAATAGAAGAATCATATGACTTAGCAATTACACTTCTGGGTATAGAAGTAAAAGTATTGAAAGCAGAACTTCAAAGTGACATTTAAACAGTAAAGTACATTAACAGCATTATGGACAATAGCAACGGGTGGAAACAACCCAAATATCCATCTCTGGTTAAATGGATAAAGAAAATAGGGTATACACATACTTGATGTTACTCAGCCTTACAAAGGAAGGACATTCTAACACAGCAAGATGTGGATGAACATTGAAGATTCAATGCTAAGTGAAATTCGCCAGACAGAAAAGGAAAATTACAGTATAATTCCAAGGTAAAAAGTAGAAAAAGAAGCTGAAGAATCTTTAGGGAAAGAAGGGACTGAAGAGTTATAGTTTAATAAGTATAGAATTTTGGGCAGACAATGAAGTTCTTAGGTACCAGTGGTACACATCCGTAATCCTAGCTACTCAGGGAAGCTCCCAATTCAAAGACAGCCAAGATATGCTTAACTCCAATTAACCAACAGCCAGAAGTACAGGTGTGGCTCAAATGTTAGTGCATCAGTCACCCTATCGTAAAAAAGCTAAGCTAGAGTGCAAGGCCTTGAGTTCAAGCCTCAGTACTGGCAAAAAGAAAAAGTTCTGAAGATGGAGTTCTACGTGAGGGTAACACAACATTATGAATATGTCCCATACCACTGAAGTCCTCACTTACAATGGTTAGAATGGTAAATTCCATGGTGAGTGTATTTTGCTACAACCAAAAACTGCTAACAATCTTCAATACCATGCACACTTCAAAGCTAGGCATAATTCTGGCCGTTTGATGATGAATACATTGAAAGGGGACAACAAAGAAAGTGGAAAGACCAATTGCAAGACAAAGTGAAGGGAAAGTGGAGGCTGAGACTAGAGAGGTCAGCACCTCCCCCTTGGTGAGGTCATTTTAGTAACTGTATCTCTATACAAAATGAAACAGTGAAGACCTTCACTTCCACCACCCAAAGTGAGTAGAGCAAGGATATTTACATTCCCATTTCAAGGAGTTCCTCTTTGAGTCCACTGAATTAACAATCAAAACGTATGCTCACTGGGGTTCCCTTAGTGGACACATGCAGGGTACACCCATGGGAGTGGCGCCCAGGGGAGGGGCCAGCCTGCCTCTCTCTACAATGTGGGAACATCCTCCTGTAAGTTCAGCTCAAATCTCCAGACGCTTCTTGATATAAATGATGCAAGTTACATAGAACATTGGTCTCACTTGCTCTAAACTTGAGATAGACATTGAAATAGTCCTAAGGACGGGGTTGCTTTCATTTGAACTAACACTAGGATTGATTCATATAAATTTTGCCCAACATAGGTTTTCCAGTTTAAATGGGAAGTAGGTAGATTTATTTGACATACATGTCATATATGTATAGGAAAAAGGCGTGATTTTTGACGTTTTAAATGATTGTTTTTAGTCAGGAGGGCTGGTGCACACCTGAAATCCGGCTGAAGTAGCAAGATGGAGAGTTAAAGACCAGCCTGGATAACATGGGGAGAGCCAGTTTCATTCTGACCTCACAAATCTATCTATCTATCTATTAATCGATCGATCTACCTATCAATCTATATGTGTGTTCACAAATATGTTTGAAAGATCTGATTTAAATATAATATTAGGTACATTGATAGACAGACAGACCAATAGAAGACAGATCTCCATGTGCTGGTGGCTCATGCCTATAATCCTATCTAAGGAGATTTAGCTGAGATTTGCAGGATTCAGATTCAAAGTCAGTCCAGGCAGAAAACTTCACAAGACTCCATCTACAAAATTACCAGCACAAATGTAGGGTGATAGTGTGGCTCAAGCAGTAGAGCATTAGCTGAGCAAGTAGCAAGGTGGCCCTGAGATTAAATCTTAGCACTACCAAAAAACAAAAGCAAACACACACACACACACACACACACACACACACACGCACATGCACATGCACACACACACACATGCACACACAGAGTGAGCCAACATATATATCAGACGAGATTGGGCGCGTTCAGGGTGATATGGCTATAGACAAGCCAACATATCACAGACTTCTTACACATGGTTCTAACCAAGCAAATTAAAAATATGCTTACACGTACTTTATGCTGCTCATTTGATGCAGAGCAGGTCTAGAGTCAGTTCTGCATTATCATCAGTTTTGTTTTAACTCTGTCCATTCTGTGTACTGGTGGCTTTTCCTCCATGGCACCTCCTTGGAAGCAGGTACCCCCCAGGTGCCAAGGGTGTACTGCATGTACACTTATATGTGTATATATATGTGCATATATATGTATATACATGCATGCATACATGTATGCATTTGTGTATATATACTAGATGCATATATATACATGCATATGCGTGTGTGTGTATATATATACACACACACACATGTACTCTATATCTTTATATATATAGTGAATATAGGTCCTTTAGGGTACATGTTTTGAGATGTACTTTTCTCTTCCTAGATATTTAAAAAATAATTTAAGGCTAATTCCTTCCATTTTTCTTCCATTTAGAAACTGAGCAGCCCAAGATAGGGACACAAGTGTTTTTTTCTTTCTTGCTATTGTTTCTAACGTAGTGATAAGGTACCATGTGATTTTTTTGTTGCTTTGTATGTCCCTCCCCCACGGTATAACCCCTGTTTTCACTGTATTTGATGTCGGTATAATTTGGGAAGGGGAAGGGAAAAAACAAAATGTTTAAATAGGGATACGGTTGACCTATTGTAACAATGAGATGTACAAGACACTATGTTGAAAAACAAACTTCACAATTTAGGCACAGGGGTGGGAGAGGGGGAGTGTAGTTGAGGAGGTGGGAGGGAAGGGATGGTAGGGGAAGAACAAAGGAGGAGGCCACAATGCTTGATAAGAAATGTATGCATTACCTTGCTCATATAACTATAACCCCTCTGTACAGTATTTTCACAATAAAAAAACTTAATTAAAAAAAGACAAAAAATGAGAAACAGAGCAACACTTACCTGAAAATCAGAAACATTTTATGTTTTGTAGTTCCTTAGATATTGGAGTATTTGCTGTGCGTATATGTCATGGGGACAGGGCCTAAGTCTAAAGAGAAAAATCATTTATGTTTCAACTGCATGAATGTAATTTCACACAGTGTTTTCAATCCATCAAATGTGTAATTTCACATTGGTGTCCTGTCAGCACTTGAGCCATTTCAGACTTGGGAGGGTATCTGAGTTTTGGATTAGGACATTTCTACCTATACAAACAACTACAGTCTCGTGTTCCCTGTGAAGAGGTGGTTTCTGGACCAGGCATCAGGTATGTTTTAAAATGATATCCAATATAACATTAGGTAAAAACACAAAAAGAAGGACTTTGTCCCAAGAGTGTCTGACTGACAGCTGGAATGGCAGAGTTGAAATGATGCCACATGCAATGCTGGGACACCCTCTTTCTATCCCTACGACCTCTTCCAAAAAGTGGTTATCTTTTCTGTTGTAAGTGAAGATGAAAAGGGGACCCTTTTCCTTTTTGACTTTCCTTTCAGTTCTTTAGAACTTATGCACACATACAAGTACATTACTTGGTGGAATATTTCAGAATATATTATTTTACTCTGTTCTTTCTGTCCTGGAAGGAAGGAGCATTCTAAAACAATTCTTCCTGGCACATGAACAGATTGCTTCCATTTGCAAAACAATGCCTCTCTGATTTTTTTTTAGCTCTCCTGAAAGTTAATTCCAAGGAAACAAATCTAAAAGGCAGCCTTCTTGTTCAGATGGAACTGCTACTTCCTAATGAATTAACTAATGTTCACAAAGCATTACATCTTGTTCAGCAGCCAAAGTTCTGCAAACTGTTTGCATAAGAGAAACAGAAAAGGAGAAGACAAAGAGGAAAGGTCTCACAAATCCTCTGTGGACCACTGAGTAACCTTGGCCTGTGCATGGGGAAAAATCTACCTTCTAATTGAAAGCACACACATACTCAGTGCTCTTGCCAGCTGGGATCCTGGAACTCTGCACATGTGAGCAGAAAGGAAACATGTGCTAAAAGGCTTTCCAGTGGAGGATTTCAAAAACTGGCATTTTTGCACAGTTACCACTGCATACATCTACAGATGTGACCAAAACGACTTCCTCACCCTCCAAAAGTCCTAGAAACACTGCAGCGGGAAAAGTTTTCTGGTGTACAATAATCATCTTGGTGTGAACCATGTGCAAAGTTTGCTCAGTAGAATGACTGAGGCTCTAACAACTATAGGACTTGGGGTCATACATCATCTAAGTGATTGATATTAATTAATACTATGCACCTTGAGAAAAGATACCAAAAAATATAGTCCAGCATGTTCACTATAATTATTTTGGGATAGTGGAATTGTAGCTGGTTATGGATATTTTCTAATAAGACAAAATGTATCACTCTGGAATTGAAAAAAAAAGTTTAATCCCATTACCACCACCACCAAATGCCAAATTCCACATTCAAATTCCACATTCCACATTTAAGCCAAAATTTAAAGAATGAGTAACTGTGTTCACCAGGCTAAGAGTGAGACAATCATCTTAAGATAGCCAAACAATTTTATATTGGTTGCACACCTATAACCAACATGGAGACAAAGGAACCACTGCAAAGACAGAATCGGCCACATCAGTAATCCTAGTTACTCAGGAGGCTGAGATCTGAAGATCCTAGTTTGAAGTCAGCCTGGGGAAACAAATCCATCTCCAACTAATCAGCAAAAAGGCTGGAATAGTAGTGTGGCTAACATGGCAGGGCCTGGGTAGTGCAAGGGCCTGAGTTCAAGCCTAGTATTTCAGAATAAGAAAGAAGAGGAGGAAGAGGAAAATGAGGAGGGAGAGAAAAGAGGAAGAAGAAGGAGGAAATAGAAGAGCGGAAAAAGGAAAGAGAGGGGAAGGGAAATAACAAAATGCTGAAATAAGGACACAGGATGACCCATTGTAACAATGAGATGTACAAGACAGTTGAAAAAGAACTTTACAACTTTGCTGGGGGGGGGAGAAGAGGGAGGAGTTGGGGAGGTAGGGAAGAAAGGAATGGTAGGGGAAAAGTAAAGGAGGGGGTAACAATGCTCAATAGGAAATGGACTCATTACCTTGCTTGTGTAACTGCAACCCCTCTGTACAGTATCTTTACAATAAAAAATATATATTAAAAATAAAAAGGAAAGAGAATCAAAAGGCAAAGAGAAGCCCTTTGTTAATATCCTCAATTCTGACATTTCCTCTTGCCTCTTTTTCTGGCCATCAGAAAACATTCAGTCCACCAGTGTGAGTTGTTTGGGGCAATTTCATTTTCCAAATCTGTTCTTCTTGTTGCAGCTACAACAGCTACTTAATTGTCTCATGGGAAAAATGATGAAATTATCTCCCTAAAGTAATTTCATTTGTGACATTTCAACTGATGTAAAATTAATGGGTTTTTGTCATTTAACACATTCACATGATTCATAGTCATTAGGTTAATAGCCTAACCAGAAAACAAAAACAAAAACAAGAACAAACCATGCTCAATGGTCTTAATGGTATTAAGTACTGAATACTATGTTTTTCTCTTGGCCAATGTGAGCTACTTTATTAAATTTCCTTTCATTGATTTCGGCCTGTATCTCTCAAGATCAAAGCGCATTTTAAGAACGTCCCTTCAGCTATTTGAAATCCTGCCCCAGGTTTTACCATTTGCAGATGCATGATATTAAAGCACTTTCCATGTCCACTGCCAAATGCCTCAGAAACATACAGGGAAAAACTGAAACCGACCGCCAATGGTAAGCACGTCAGAACTTTGCTCCCGAGGAAAGAGAATGCTGTAGAAGAGTTCTCTCACCCTCATTTGTCACTGCTTGCCTAGATTTTGTTACACACATACAAGAAATTTCCCAGTAGCGTTTGCTGTCTTCCTACCAGTCCAAAACTCTCTGCAGATCTCGGAGGGTGGGGAGAGATCACTGATTTCCTAGGAATTCTATTAACCAGATGTTTTCTCTAGAATCAGATTTGTTCCCATTCTCTCCCCTAGGAATTTTCCTTCTCAGAAAATGTCCAGTTACCATCAGCAGCCATGAGACTATGCACTGCTTTGGCAGATGTTAGAATACTCCCAGAGTGAGACAGGAAACTGGTAACCAGATGATCAAACCTTCTACTGAATTTTGGTTAATTCCTTGATTTATTGGTGGATTTGTTGATGACAGGGCTTGAACTCAGGGCTTCATTCTCTCACTCAGCTTACTTGCTCAAGGCTGACACTCTATCAATATGATAACCATTCAAACAATATCCACGAAGCAGTTCAAGCTACCATATGTGCCGCATACTGTACTAGGTGCTGCCTTTAGTCCAGTATCTTGCTGATTAATTGGATATGATGTCTTCCAGACTTTTCTACCCATGCTGGCTTCTCTACACTATCCTCCAGATCTCAGTCACCTGAAGAGCCAATCAGTGAGTCATCAGTGCCTGGATGATTGGCTGACATATTAATATCTTTGTATGTATTACAGTGAATAGAGAGTATAATATGATTTGTTTGATATGAGTTCATTCTAGAAGATCTTGGTTGGCTTAGTTATACTATGAAGAGCTCTTGTGCCTCCCAGCTTCCCTGCCTCTCTCCTCCCCAGTGTGGATCCTCCTCCTGAACAGAGAGGCAGTGATCATGCAAACCAAGTCCTGTAACCTGCAAGGTCCAGTATGCAGGAACTTAGAGGGCTAACAGTAAAGAAAGTCAGGCCCGGAGTTTCTGCCATAACAAAAGATTGGAAGGAGACAAGAGAAAAGCCAGAACACCCTTCCTCCACAGACAGTCTACTCGTGCTCCAATGCCGAGCATCCAAAGAGAGAGGCTGCGTCCTGCTCTATCCTGGCTGTAAGTTGGTAGAGGACACCTTACACTCCATGTTTTGTTTTTTTGGATAAAATCCTGGGAATGGCACCCTACTCAGAAATCCCAGGAGAATTCTCCACACCATCTTGAGTGGAAAAGGAAGGTATATGGAGTGCTCAGCTCTTGTAAGCAATCTGGGTACTTGTAAGGATCTACTACCACACAGCAACAGATAAGGGCAACCTTCAACTCTCTCCTTAGAAGCAACATGATAATCATTCAGACAATATCCATGAAGCAGCCACAGCTATCATATGTGCTACATATTGTACTAGGTACTGGGAGGGAAAAAGACAAACAGTGAACCAAACCATTACAATCCTCCCTTGAAGGAACACACAGACTTCTCTAGTTAGACCAAAGATCAAAGAAATACAAATCCTGCTAGTACCACCTGCCTTCCTCCACACATGAAATAACCTATTAAAGATCTACAATGGTAACCACTTTCTCCTCCTCCTCCTCCTCCTCCTGCTCCTCTTCTCCTCCTGTTCTTCTTCCTCCTCCTCTTCTCCCTCCTCCTCCTCCTCCTGCTGCTTTACTGATGACCACGAAGCTTGTTCAGAGCAGAAATGAGGTACCCAGCTTCCAGAAATAAATCACCTTGAGATTAAGCCAGTCAGAAATATACAGTCCTGTCTTCCCAAATACTAGATTTCCAAGCCAGAAGTGGTTGGATCCAAAATTCATCAATTGTATGTAGCACAGATTACTGGAAAAGTTGTTGTCTTTTTGATCAAAGGAAAATATCAGTGATAATTTCCTTTCTCTCCTGCCGGAGACTCTGGTATGGGTATTAATGGCTGAGACCACCTCCCAAGCCCCGGACAACATATCTGGGGGATGCAATTCTCAATCCCTGGCACTGGGAGAGGCAAGGCCAGGTCAGGTTGAAACCACTGAAAATAGATAGTTCCTCTGAGCCCCCTGACTCCACACTTTTGGTTAGGGAAGGTGACTACAAGTTTCATCAGAAATCACTCTGAGTGAATTTTCTGGTGTTTGTTTGTTTTTTTTTTTTGTAGTGGAAGGTGTCCTAAGTATTCCATATCCTCCACAATCAGATATCTGGGATCTTTTTTCATTCTCGTCACTGTCTATCACACTCAGTATGATACCAGTAGCACAACTTCTTTCTAGTTAGCTCTCTCCACATCTTTCCTCAGTGGGATCTGACTGCCAGCTAACCCAGAACCTACAGTATGGTGTATCAGGTCTTGATCCAAGCTTGCTTGTCTGACGAGTGTTTTTCATAATAGCTTTATATCTGAGTTCCTTAATATATTGGAATTTCGTTCCTCACCATATTTTAATCACCAAATAGAGGATGACAAATTCACTACAAAAAGATTCACTGCACACCAATTATTATACATTTACTTATCTATAAACGTATCTATAAATGTATCAGGTGGGCTCTAAAACTAACATTATCCACGCTGATTGAGCAATAGTAATAATTTGACAAGATAAAACAAGATTGAAAACGTCATTTGACAAATGCTAGTGGACTCTGACCAGGGTGGGAGGATTGCTCAGGATTCCCTGTCTGTCATCTTGCCACCCTGCGATCCACATTGTAGTTGCAACTGTCTTCCTAACGTGCATAGTTGACTACCTTAGTCCATTGTCTGTTTCTGTCACAGAATAGCATAGAAGGGGTAAAATATGACAAATAGAAGTTTGTGTAGCTCACAGTCTGGAGGCTGGGAAGTCCAGGATCGAGGGGCTGTGTGTGATGAGGGTCTTCCTGCTGCATCCTAACATGATGGAAGAAGCACTTAGAGACAAGGGGGGGGAGGGGGAGAGAGACAGACAGACAGACAGACAGACAGATCTGGAGAACTCATCCCGCCATTGCAGCATTAATCCACTCACAAGGACAGAGCCCTCAGGTCTTTGTCACGGCTTAAGGGTCTCACCTCTTTATATACTTACAGTAGAGATCAAAATTTCAATGTAGGAAGTAGCTCTGTGGCTCAAGCGGTAGAGCACTCGCCTTGAGCTGAAGAGTGCAAGGACAGTGCCCAAGCCCAGAGTTCAAGCCCCACCACCGACAAAAAAAAATCAATGTAAACTTGGGAGAAAGACAAACCATAGTATTGAGCTTTCTGCATGTGAATTTACAGCCATAAGCTCAGATGGACAGGTAATATCACATTGGTAAATAAGCTTACATTTGATCCTAATGCCTTAGTGAAATAGTCTGTGAGAAGTTCCATCTCAGTCATCAGTGTGGCTACCCCTTCCTTTGGGTCAAGCAAAGGAGCTTCCACTTTTGAGCCTTACTGTCCTTCAGTGATGGGGAGCTCCGAAGGCCACTGGAAGCACTGTGTCCCCCAGCTTCACCCGGAGGCCCAGCGTCCCTCCCTCGCACCCCCTAACCCACCACAGGGCCATGCATCAGCTCCCAGGAGGGGCAGGAACACAGGTGTGAAGCTGCCACTGCCCGAGCCGTCACCACAGGTCCTTCTCACACTGAGAAATTACTCTTCCCCTCTTCCTACAAAACCTGTGGATGTCGGTGGCCATTACAGAGCCTTTCCTTCATCACACCCAAATTCCTGAGACAGAAGAGATCAGGAGACCACAATTGTCAGAAAATGGAGAAAAATAAAGGAAGATTTGTTTTCCAATTTTATCTTCACATTTGATTCTATTACTCCCAAGTTCTAAATCCTTCCATAATTGTTCCCCACTCTCAGGGTGAACTCCAAGCTCCTCAATATGGCTAACGAGGCAAACATTCTAACCACACCCCAACTGCAGCCCCAAGGTGCTACAGAAGACACCACAGCCACTTTGCCAACCTCAATTACGATTTTCTTCAACCAAAGGTCTAACAATGTTGCTACTAAAATCTCTGATTCACAAAAGTAACTGTTCTGGCTCAATGGGGTCTGCCATGGAGGCAGGATGAAAGAAGGAAAAGGTTAATAGAGTCTCCACACAGTTTTTAAAAGAATCCAGCTGTTTGTAGCAAAGAAATGAGCTACAGAGTTATAACGATGGATCTAATGAACAAATAAAATTGATATAAGCAAGGGCGGTTGGTTTGTCTACCCATTTCAAATTAGACATGCAACAGGTATGCAATCCTAACCACAGAATCTGCCCCACTGTGAAAAAAATCACACAAAGCATGTCACAAAACTGAGTCACTTTACAGAACAGTTAGTAGCATTTTTCAAAGATTAAATTATTGAGGACTTCTTATTGTGTAACCCAGGCTGGACGTGAACTCTGTGCAGCTCAGGCTTCCCTCAAACTCATCACCCTTCTGCCGCGGGTTCCTGAGGACTGTCATTCTTTTATTCACAGAGACATCCCAGTTCACATTCCCCTTCCTCTTTGCACTGGAATCCCAGGTTTTTGGTTCAGCGATGCGCTATACCGCGAAGGCTACAGCTTCAGACTCCTTTGGACCTGGCGTGGCCATGCTGCTCGCTCCCATGTGAGGCTGCTGGGCGCTCTGGCCAAGGAGCCTTTAGTCCTTCCTCCTTTCTCCCTCCCAGATGCTTGGATCCCTAAGAGAATGGAGAGAGATGCATCCAGGGCGAGAGGAAGGAGACCCAGACACTAATGACCAGGGGGCTTCTAGACAGCAGCCCTAAAATTCCCAATTGCAGACTCCTTGTTTGAGAGGGAGGGGAAAGAGAGCGAGCAAGAGAGAGCGAGAGCGAGAGAGAGCGAGAAAGAGAGAGATAGAGACAGACACAGACACACAGAGAGAGCACCCTTATTTTGCTTAGGCTACTGCTGTTTCTCCAAGGCTAGAGAAGAACCCTATCTGATGGGTATAGCTTCACAGGGGATGCTCATATCTCAGCACTGATCCCTGTCCACATGAACTTAGTCAGGAAATAGCATGCTTCTTTGAATAAGCTTATACGGACGGCATTCAGAGCTCACAGAAGGCCCCATAAGCCCCGGGATCAAAGTAAAGTACACATCTCCACACTTGTTTTTACTTTTGATTTGTTATGCATCTCAAATTCTCTTCATTTTCCTCAGTAAAATCTCACAACATATTAGTTTCCCAAATTGACAGGAGACTAATTTGGCAGACTGGGCAGAATAAACAACTCATTCCTCAAGTCAGACTTCAAGTTTCTGCTTTGTCCCTTCACTGATTTCCAAAAGGAGAAAAACAGCCAATCACAGGGCTGTGAGCAGAATCTGCTTCTCCATCAGCAGATGAAGCTGCCTACAAACCTTTCAAGTCCAGACTTCAATTGTGTCAAATCACAGCTTTGTAAAAGTTGGGATTGACTTCAAGTGCTCCATCAACAACATTTTTAAAAATGCACAAAGCTCGAGGAGCATGCCAGTTTTTCAAAAATAGATGTATTCCGAATGTCACATTCTTTGGGAATGTGACTTGAAATTGGGTCAATTAGCATAGGAAAGGACCTTAACCTGGTCTGGGCTCATGACCCCTAACAGATGATTAGCTAGGTGGCAACATCTACCTGTAGTGGTTCCATATGATTTGCAAGTTGCATTCGTATTCAAGGCCTGCATTAATGTTATGTGGAGTGGGTTTTTTCCCCACGTGTACTGCACACAGGACTGGCTACTTCACCCTGCAAGAGGAGGCTCCTTGTCTGGTTTTCCACCTTTGGCAATGCTAAATTGCTGCTTGAGTTCAGCTCCGAATGGACACCTCCCCTAATGGTTTTATCATCTGCTGGGACCATCTCCTGCATTAGGTATTTCGCTGCAACCTGCACAAAGGCATTTGATTTTTTCCAAGTCCATTATTTCTTCTGTCATTATGAAATGAAATTTTTCTATACAGAAAAACCTTTCCCTCACACCAGCAGGGCCATTTGATTACTCTGAGGAAAAAAAAAAAACTGGAAACAGTTTACACCAAAAAAGGCAAGACACATGCTTAATTCTTTTTCCATTAATGATCAGTGGGCAGAGTAATGAGCTGTGCCTGGCTTCTCTTGTTCTCAGCCAGCCTGAGAGACCCAGCGCACAGTCCATTCATCATGATGCTGGTTGCACATACTGATGAGCCTTCAGCCTCTGCTCTGGCTCCCTTTAGCTTTTCTTTATGCTCCGGGAGAAGAAGAGTGTGGGAGGAAAACAAAGCTAACAGGCTGAGTCAGGCAATCTTGCATGACAGGTACTTCCTAGTTCTCCCTCATTTCTCTTCCTGCTCATCCCTCCTAAACTCAGCCGTCCTATAATGCCTCCTGGCTGCCCAGTTCTGTTTGAAGATTACTACACCCTGCAGATTAGTCCTCTCTCTGTCTGGTTGGAAACTTCTGCCATCCCATCTCTTCTTCCCCATCAATCATAACCATTGGTGAGCGAGAGGGTTTCAGAGGGGAATAGTAAAGCAATAGTTCATATCACCTTAGACTCACCCAGGAAGAACAAAGTGCGTGGTGACATCCCAAGTCTTCTGCTACTAGCCTTTACACACCATCTTCTATATATGACTTGTCAATTTTATATACAACTAGACTCTGAGATTTTCCACTTCAGGATTTTATCAAACCATCTTTGCATCCTTCGGCAACTAGCATGTTCCTGGCATGCAGTTAACAAGTATGCAGGTGCTTGTTAATGACCATGAAGAAAAGAATAGCTTAAATTTAAAATGCTGAAACAAGGACACAGATGACTTATTGCAACAATGATAGCCATGAGACAGTATATTGGAAATGAACTTTACAACGTCAGGTGGGGGAGGGGGAGGGAAGGGATGGTGGGAGAACAACCAGGGAAGGGGTAACAATGCTCGACAAGAAATGTACTCATTGTCTTACTCATGTAACTGTAGCCCCTCTGTACAGCATCTTTACAATAAAATAAAATTAAAAAAAAAAGAATAGGTTAAATTATTCTGTTGATGAAAGTCCATGCCATTCATTACATACACACCCACCTACCAGACCTTGGGAAGAAAAATAAGAGAAGGAGAATCTACCTTGGGGTCCCAAATACCTCAGCCAGAACAAATTCGGGCCTGGAAAGTAGGAAAGGACAGAAGCAGAATGCTACCTCCCATGTCGGTGACAGATACAACTGAGTCCTGGCTGCCGAAGAACAGTGCTGTTTAGTGCCACGTGGGCCCATCTGCAAAGAAAACTGCTTTATGTATTAACTAACCAAACATGGGACACCGAGAAAATTCAAAATCATTATCTATTATTTCTTTGTTATTATTTGGTATTATGTGTCATTCCGCCTTCATAACTCTACATGAGACCCAAGCGCAAGGAAATTAATCATGTCAAGTCCCAGACTTCCATTTTCTTCCACCCCACATTAACAATAGCTCTTCAACCTGATTCATTTGCATATTCTCCTCAGGCAGCCAGATAGTTCAGGAAATTATTGTGCGAGTTAAGAAAAGAATATGTCTGAGTCAAGCAGAAACAGTCAGATAAGCTGATGTTAGGAAAATGAACACCAAGATAAGTATTCAAATTTTTTTTCTTTCATGAGATTGTTTCTAACATATTTATAAGATGATTTCTTTGTTGCTTTGTATGTCCCTCCCCCAGAGTATAACCCCTGCTTTCACTGTAGTTGATGTTGGTATAATTTGTGGAGGGGAAGGGAAAAAACAAATCATTTAACTAGGGATACAGGTGGACCCATTGCAACAATGAGATGTACAAGTCGTTAAAAAAACGAACTTTACAACTTTGGTCGGGTTGGGGGGGGAAGAACGGGTAGGGGGGCGGGGAGGGAGGTAATGGGAAGGGATGGGAAGGGGAAACAAAGGAGGAGACAACAATGCTTGATAAGAAATGTACTCATTACCTCGCCCATGTAATTGTAACCCCTCTGTATGGTATTTTCACAATAAAAAAAAAGAAAATGTATTAATTACTTTTTCGGGGGGGGGTCCAGTCATGGGGCCTGAACTCTGGGCCTGGGCGCTGTCCCTCAGCTCTTCAGCTCAAGGCTAGTGCTCTACCACTTGAGCCACAGTGCCACTTCCGGCTTTTTTCTTTTTGCTTATGTGGTGCTGAGGAATCAAACCCAGGACCTCATTCATGCAAGGCAAGCGCTCTACTACTGAGCCACCTTCCCAGCCCCCTGTTTGACCAATATTTATTTCATAAAGTTTCAGTTTCCTGCTCACTCTCAATGACTAGTGAAAATACAAGCAACATTGCAAAACTAAGCTTGTTTAGTTTTCTGGATGCTTGAATTAGCTTCAAGGTTAATATTTCAGTTTCGTTTAATTGAGGTTTGTTATTCAATTACACATATTTGTCCCTATCTTTGCTTTGTGGTGTGTGTGTGTGTGTGTGTGTGTGTGTGTGTCTGTGTGTGTGTGTGTGTGTGTGTGTGTCTACTTAAGGCTGCCACTCTACCACTTTGAGCCACAGCATCACTTTCATTTTTCTGGTGATTGATTAGAGATAACAGTCTCACAGACTTCCCTGCTTGAGCTAGATTTGAACTGTAAGCCTCAAATATCAATCTTCAGATTAGTTAGGGTTACAGGAATGAGCCACTGATGCCCTGCCTAATTTTTTTTCTTGAGTATATTATTTTATACCAACCTAGGCATTCAGCTCACTACTCACGAGTCAGGCAAGATGGCTCATGTCTGTTATAATCTCATCCATTTGGGAGGCAGAGGTCAGGAGGCTCATGAAGGTCATCCAGACCAAAGACTTAGAGAAACACATCTCAATAAATATGCTGGGCAGAGTGGTACATATCTATAATCCCAGGTAAGCAGGAGGAATAGAGGATTACTGTCCAAGGCTGACCCTCAACAAAAATAAAAGACAATCTAAAAAAAAAATAACTAGGGTCAGTAAGGGTTTCCTGGTATGACTCAATTGCCTAGCAAATGTGAGGATGTAAGTTCAGATCCAAGTACCACCAAAATAAGTTACCACATAAGCAAGCATGATACTATTACAAAAAGAAATTGTTATATTTTAACTCTACTTGGTGTAGAAACATGGAGTCTTCTTATGTGTGCAGATTTAAATCCTTCACTGATACCAGTTTGAGTTGAAAACAAGCATTTTTTGAGAGTATTTCAAGTATTATTTAGATCTCTTCCAATTCAGGTGAATTTGTCAGACAAACTTTCATAGATCTAGATGGCTCATTTTCCCTTTGCTACTTGTAATTCATTAGTGACTCACCCTTTAGTGCTCTCGATGGAATTTCAGGAATCCAAGATTTCAGAATTTCAGGAATATGGCTATGTGGCATTCATGGTACCCTTCTTCAAGTCCCCACACGCCCATAGAGTGGGTACAAGGCTCTTCCTCAGCCTTTGCCAGACATTTGCCTCATTTATAACAGACCAGAACTTCCTTAATGTGAAGCCAAAAAAAACAAAAAACAAAAAAAAGGCTATCCAAAAAGACATGTGATCAGAAGACTGCATTTTCTCTTTAACCGATGCCCAGTAGTTTGCTTGCTTTATTAATATTTTTCTAGCATATTATTTTTAATGAATTATTTTTCTAACTGGTAGCAGAAATGTAAAGTGTAAAATTTGGTCACATGTGTGACGTGCAATGTGTTCTCATGGGAGAGAGACCATGCTGGTCTGGTTAGACCCATCTGCCCAAGGCCGGGCTGTTCTTTCCCTGCAGGTAGAATTCTCTCAGCCACCAAGGAGCCTTGGGCCTGAGCACCAGTCTTGTTAGTTGAGGCAGAGGAGTTGGCCGTGACAATCCATGTGAACATAGACTGATCTGGAAGATGTTCTGGGCATCAAGGTAAGAGTTGTTTCGTCTGACCCCTTTAATTCTTCCCATAAAACAGAAATGATGCCCCCATCCTGACCTCCCTTTAATTCATTACATCAGTTGGGGACCTGGAAAAGAAGGGCAAGAATCTCTTTCTTTTCTTTTCTTTTTCTTTTTTTGCCAGTCCTGGAGCTTGAACTCAGGGCCTGGGCACTATCCCTGAACTCCTTCCTTCCTTCCTTCCTTCCTTCCTTCCTTCCTTCCTTCCTTTCCTCCTTTCTTTCTTTCTTTTTCTTTTACTTTTCTAAAGGCTAGCACTCTACCACTTGAGCCAGCACCACTTCCAGCCTTCTCTCTTTATATGGTACTGAGGAATTGAAACCAGGGCTTCATGCAAGCATTCTACCACTAAGCCACATTCCCAGACATCCCTTTTTTCATTAACAAGGAAGACACTTAGAAAAGAACTTTGCTAAAGTCTTCTTTCCTTCCTTAGAACAATCTTGGAAGGGGACGTTGACATGGATAAAGATGGCTAGCAAAGAAGGGCCCGCCCCAGGGTCAGCTAATGCCTTCCCAATCAAATCTGAAGTGGTCATATGGTGATATCAGGAGACTCAGGCGAGATCAAGCAACATCTATCAGTTTTCTATTTTTAAAAAAGCTAAGTGTTCATAATGGGATGTCGGAATTGATGTCTAAATGTATTTAACAATCAGTAGTGTTTGGCTATAGTACAAGCTCACCATTGAATCATTTATCCTGTAGATATTTCTTAACCTGAGGACACATTTCTATTCTCAGCACAATGTTCTACTCCAGCCTTTCTCTTCCAGAGCATACAAACATGAAGGTTCGCTGACTTCCCTGCCTGAAGAAGCTGGCACTGTTAATTGTTGACTTAGCCAGGAGAAAGCAAGGATGTTGGACTTCTACCCTGGCATATTGTTACAAAATCAATTTTCATTGTGTAAGCCACTTAATCCATGACACTTTGTTTTGGCAGTTCTAGCAAACTAACACCACAGACACAATCAAAACAGAGTGGTTATGGTGATCCAAGAAGCTTGCAAAGCAATAGAATCCACAGGTCCCCAAAACATAGTAGAGGATCCATGATCTCTTTACAGTAACTGAAATAAAGAGAAACTGAGCAAAAATGGAGAAAAAAATCCTAATGAAGAAATTTAAAAAAAAACAATGTTCTTTTTTCAAAGGTTTTCCCAAATAACTCATTATGATAATGAGCTTTTCAAAAATTACAAAATTAGTTTTTCGAAATCTATAAATCCCCAGGCTTTCCCCGCCGTCACCCAGCAAGTATGCCTGGAGTCTGATGGATACCACACAATGCTCAGCACTTTCTTCCAGGCAACAAAAGAAATCATTAAAGGAATGAAATAAGAGGCTAGCTGCTCTTGATTCTCTGATGAATTCTTTGTTTATATGCTCTGGAAGAGAAGGGCTGGGGTAGACCATTGTACTGAGAGTAAAAATGTGTACACAGATTAAGAAATATCTGCAGGATAAAATGATTCATAGAGTGTGCTTGGTAAGCTTGTACTTTAGCCAAACACTACTGATTGTTGAATACATGGAGACTTCAACACCGTGTGTTGTTCATACTGTTCTCAAAACACACTGATACCACATTATGAAACCACCCCTAAAATTAAATGCCTGGTTGAAAGGGGTCAACATTTTGTCAAAGGGTAGAAAAACATGTTTTTATCCAATAGGCTCTGTCTACCATGGGGAAACTATTCTTCCCCATCCCTGTGCTATAGAAATGCCAATTACAGAATGGTTCCTGACATCTGGCCACAGGAGGGAATAAGTGCCCAGACCTTTCCAATCATGATAGTGAATGGCCCAAGGGTCATGTAGGGTCAGGCAAGAGCAAAGGAGGCTTTGAAATAGTTGATGTATGGATCTGGAGTGGCTGTATTTGCTGTTGTTTGTTGTTGTTGTGCTGGGATTTTACCCAGAAAAGCCTGGAGCTTTTCAGCATCCTTTCCTCTGGTTTCTAACTTAGTAGTAGATGGAGTTAAGATCCAGATTCAGGGGTGGGATCAAAGCTTCCTAAGTATAAGATCACCCTTGGCATCAATAGGAGGCCAAGAAATGACTTTGTTTGAAGGATCTCTCTCTTGCCCTGTATCACCTAGCCAATTTATGTGACCTCTTCAGCGGCCTGGGCCATTTGACTGCTGGAGTCAACACAAGAATGGAGTCAGCTTATAAACAGCAGGAACAAAAGGAGACAAACACAGAGCCCCAATAAAACCTTGAGAATGAAACCCTTAGTTTTGCAAACCAGGTAACTTTTTCATAACTGAAGTCCATTGAGTTATAGGGTTAAGGAATTAGAAATGAGGTGCATAACGGCAAGGAGTCCGGCCAGCAGAGGGCAGTGTGGGGCCCAATGTTCCAGCTGAACCGTTGTTGAGTCTTACCCAAAGGCAAAAAAGCATCAACTTGGATACATTTGGGTGCTCCGTTGTTTGGTTATTGCAGTATTATTTACCATAGCTAAGATATAGAACCAATCCAGATAGCCCTCAGTAGATGAATGGATCAAGAAAATGTGGTATATATACACAATGGAATTCTATGCCTCCATCAGAAAGAATGACATCAGCCCATTTGTTAAGAAATGGAAAGCCTTGGAAAAAATTATATTAAGTGAAGTAAGCCATGCCCAAAGAAACATAGGCCCCGTGGTTTCCCTTATTTGAAATAACTAGTATATGTCTGGGACAAGTAGAAAAGGTCAAAACCTATGTGCATACGACCAGATAAGATGAAGTTAAGTGAAGTAAACCCCAAGATAGGGACACAAGTGTTTTTTTTTCTTGCTTGCTATTGTTTCTAATATATTTATAAGGTACCATGTCATTTTTTTGTTGCCTTGTATGTCCCTCCCCCATGGTATAACCCCTGTTTTCACTGTATTTGATGTTGGTATAATTTGGAGAGGGGAAGGAAAAAAAAAGGTTTAAATAGGGTTACAGGTGGACCCATTGCAACAATGAGATGTAGAAGACAGCATGTTGAAAAACAAACTTGACAATGTGGGGGGGTGGGGTGGGGGTGGTAGGGGAAAAACAAAGGAGGAGGCAACAATGCTTGATAAGAAATGTACTCATTGCCTTGCTCATGTAACTATAACTCCTCTGTACAATATTTTCACAATAAAAACTTATTTAAAACAAAAGCATCAACTGCAGTTAGCACTTTCAATTGTGCTATAATTTTCTCCACAGTAGAGCAAATCTTTTTCCTGTACCCACATTCTTAGTAAAATTCAAACAACAAAAGATAGCAGAGTGTATTCCTGGTCTCAGGAAAGGGGAGTGTGGATCTTTGGGCTTGTTTTACCTACTTGCTTCATGGTTAGATCCCCAGAATTTGAGTTCACAAACCCTACCATGGCCTGGAGTAGCTATATGAAAATGAGGAGGAAAATTAGAATCATGTTGTCTCTGAGGCTCTAGGATTCTTTAACAAAGAAATACAAGGTATTCTAAGTAGCTTCTGTCAATTTCTTCAGGCTGCATGTAGTCATTCTAGTCAAGCAAGTCATTCTGTCATGATCAAGAGAGTATTACCACGTGACAGAATCTTTAAAATGACTATTATTAAGATGTAGCTTTCTAATCTTCTCATTCTTGAACATTTCCAGGACCTCTATCAAAATAGCTCCTGTCAGTTAGTATTCAAGTTTTTAACTTTATCATAAGAATTGAACATTACTGTGTCAGACACACCAAGTGTTGTCAGGGTCTTTGTGAAAATAATACTTTCAAATATAGCACCAAGAAAAAATATTGTATAAAACCCAGTTTGGACTTATCTAGCATTATAGAGGATACTCAAGAAAAGTAGCACAGACTTATTTGTGTTTTTATTTACTAGCAAAGTAGTAGGAAACTAAAACTTAACTGTGCACATCACCAAAGAAATTCAATTTGAAAGGATGCTCTAATCAAATCTAAGACCACACACAATAGACAAAACAATTAGAGTTCTGTCAAAGAGTCATAGCCCCTCCAGACATCCTGAGGTGGGATTTAAGGCTTTCTAGGACTTTTTCTGGGACTTTTCACTGTCTGCTTCAGCCTAGCCTGAACCAGTTTCTAAACTTTTCAACATCAGAATCAGATCAGTTTAAGAAAAATCTTACATGTGATTTTACATGATAGTGAAAGACAAACAGAAGCTTGTTCCGTCGATATTTTCTCATTAGATGAAAAGAATAAGGGATGTAACAAGACATGAAGGAAAAGAGAATTTTCCAAGCCAAGGATAACTCTTCATGATGAGGTAGAGCAGTAATTAAGAGTGTGATTTGGGACTAAACTACCTGGTAGAATCCATCTCAGTCCATTATCAGCTATGGAATACTAGACAAGTTATTCTCCTGATACCTCCATTTTTGCCATATAAAATAGAGCTGATAATAGTACTCCATAAAGTTGCACATATTGCATGGGCAAGTCATATTAAAACAGAATAGCACCTGGCTTCCTGTGTACTGCCTGGCTTCTAGTATAGTCTTAATACATACTACTATGTCTCCAGCACCTAAATCCTGTCATTTTAGAAGATGTCTAATAATCTCAAGCTCCATTATGGATTTCCATGGCTTCTGCTTCTAAGGGGCTGCTGATTGCTTTCTAGGAATTAGTTGACTTCTGCTAACCCAGACTTTCAATAGGAGAGAGATAACACTGATTCTTGATGCTATTTGGCTGAAATATTCCTCAAGCTCAATGTCTGAGAATGTCTGAACAAAAGTGCGATTTTACAGTTTCATGTACAAAGGCACTTTTGCTCAATATTCACATAATAATGTGAATATTCACATATTGCATGTGACAATATTCACATAATGCATGTGACACTTAGAATATGCAATGATTCGATCCATCCTATACTTACCCATTCAACAGGTACTTATTAAACACTTACCAAGGTCTCATCACTATGGCAACTATGCTAGCAAATATTTATAACCTGAATATTTTAGAAAAGCTAAGGGGTGTCATGAAAATTCACCTATAAAATTTCCTTTGTGTTTCATTCACTTGATTTTCATATGCATAAAGATCAGATACTAACTTCCACCTGGTGACAGAGGAGTTTAGCAAGCCATAACTAATTACTGTGCCAGTCACAGATATGAGAGATGGGAGGGAGAATTTTGAAGAAGAGCCTGGGAGATCACAGCATTCCATCACTTTTGATAGAATCAGAACAAAACTTTCCATTCCGTTTATGTGGAATGGGTTACTAAGTAAAGCAAAAATGTAGCCAGTCTCTTTCAATTCTAAAATTAGGGTTTTTGTGTTTTCACTAAGTGCCTTTGTGGCAGCCACTCTTTAACCAGTCAAGACAGTGGGTCCCACAGGTAGGCTCACAACAGACAGGGCTGTGTGAATCTGGAGCAGCCAACACCTGTTTATCCACAGGTCGACGACTATCTTTAGTCAGACCTTCATGTTTGTTGTTACAGTTCTCTACCAAGTTCAGCCTCAGGTTCTTTCTGTTCTTCAATGACTGTTGCTTGAATACCAGAACTCTAACTGGCCTTGCAGTATTTCATACTTCTGTCAGGTCTCTGTGTTCTCATAATATCAAACACTCAACATGAAATTTATGATTGTGGGGAAACTGAATTCCCTCCAAGCAGAAAGAGGAGAGATGGCAGCATCTCTTTAGCCCATTAAATCACTGCTCCACAAATAGTTGTCTTTGTGAGCCTGGAGAATACAGACTCAGTATTTTGTTTCCAACCAAGGGGCATGCTGCTTCTTATGTCTCTGTGTGTTTAGATTAACTTCTTGAAAGCAGGGCATTGGTAACAAGAAGACCTCTTCTAAATTACATCCTTAAGTTTTTAACTACCCATAGAAGCTGTAAAGAAACTGAAAACATGTTTGAAACCTACAAGAGCCAGGCACTGGTGGCTGGTGCTTGTAATCCTAGCTACTCATGAGGCTGAGATCTGAGGATCGCAGTTCAAAGTCACCCTGGTTAAGAAAATCTCTGAGGCATATCTTCAAATAACTACCAAAAGGCCAAAAGTGTAACTATGACTCCAGTAGTAGAACATTAGCCTTGAGGGCAAAAAAGAAAACAAAACTTAGGGACAGGGCCTGAGTTCAAGCCCCAGGAACAGCATATACATACATACATACATACATACATACATACATTCATACATACATAAATACATATACATACATATCTGTATACATACAAAAATATTTAATCTTGCAAGATAAAGTAAATTCAATTCCAACCCACAACTTATATCTCTGCTCCTAATTATGAGTGAATCATCACCCTTAGCTACAAAATGTCAAAGAAATATTAATCCATGGTCTTAATGTATAACTAGGAAACCCATCATGAGGAACTATTCATTCAGTATGCAATGTAAACTGAATGGATTCTCTGCACACATTGCCCTCCTCCTCTTATTCCTCCCCCTCTCCCTCTTCCCCTTCCTTCTCTTTCTACTCCTCTTTCCCCTCTTTCTTTAGCCAGTGAGGTTAAAATATTGCCTTTCCTTTGGAAATTAGTCTGCATTCAACCAACTTGTTCAACCAGAAATTCTAAGACAAGAAACTGCAGAAACAAAAACTAATAGCTGGGGAAAGGATGCATAACAATAGTAATTTGAACACAAAGCAATAATCATTAAAAATCTAGTCTGAAGAACAATAATAAAGAAAAAAATATATTTCGGATGCCATCAAATAACCAATGAATGTATAGTGGGAGATTCCCAAGAAAGAAAATAGAAAGGTCATAAAGAATCTTCGAAAGAATAGTAGACAAAACTTATCAAATAAGGTGAAATTTTTCAACCTACACATCAAAAAGGCTTAACAGACACCAAGTGAAATAAAGTCAGAGATTTAACCTAAAAATATCATGCTGTTAAAACAAAATTAGACTGAGATTATTCTATACCTTGAAGCCATAAGATACTGCATCATTTAGTACATAAGCAAAGTGAACCATTATAAACAGCGAATCACAAACAGCTGAGCTCAGTCAATCACAAAATGGCATCCAATCAAATCACATTCAACTAAGTCAAACTCCCAAACTGTAATCATCAATCTTTCTTTCTTTCCTCCTTTCCTTCTTCCCCACCTTCCTTCTTTCCTTCTGCTTGCTTCCTTTCCTTCTTTCTTCCTTCCCTTTCTTTTTTGTTCCTCTCTCCCTCTCTCTCCCTCCGTCCTCCTCCTACCCCTCTGCCACTCTGTTTTCTCTTTCTTTTTTTCTTACAATACTAAGCTTAGAATTCAAGGCCTCACCCTTGCTAGGCAGGTCCTCGGCCACTTTATCTACCACATGCCCTGGCCTAATAAAGCTATTTCTGTATCTCACTTCTATCCTGTTAATAAATACTCACTGTCTACATTGCAGAGCAGATTTCTCTGAATCTCCTTAGGTTAGACCAACTGCTGCTCAATTGCAAACAATTGCTTAATTACACTCATAAGTTGCCTAAAGTTGTTCTTTTAATAATAGAACAAGGCCACACTAAAACTACAAACACAACTATGTTCATTGCAGCATTATTTACCATAGCTAAGATATGGCGCCAACCCAAATGCCCCTCAGTAGATGAATGGATCAAGAAAATGTATATATATATATATATATATATATATATATATATATATACACATGTATATTATATATATATACACATGTATATTATATATATATACATGTATATTATATATATATACACATGTATATTATATATATATATATATATATAATGGAATCCTATGCTTCCGTCAGAAAACATAGCATCACCCCATTTGCAAGAAATTGGAAAGACTTGGGGGAAAAATCATATTAAGTGAAGTAAGCCAGACCCAAAGAAACATAGGCATCATGGTTTCCCTCATTTATAATAATTAGTATATGTCTAGGATAGTCCTAGCAGAGGCTCACAATAGCTCAATATCTATATACACATGACCATATAAAATGATGCTAATCCAAACAAGATTTGGAAACAAGAGGGTTCTTTTGGTTTCTTTGTTTTCGTTTTTGTTTTTTAAATGTACTGTGTAGAGTTATTTATTTTTTCTTTCATTTTTTTCCCTTTGGATTATTCCCTGTTGTCACTGTATTTTATTTTGGCACTCTGTGTCTTGTAAATACAATTATCTGATTGGGGGAAGGGAAGGGGAATAACAAAATGGTGAGAGAAAGGATAAAGGGTGAATCAATGCAATAGTGATACTCACAGACCTTATGTTAGAAATGAACTTTAAACGTGGGAAGGAAAGGGAAGGGGGAGGAAAAACAAAAATGGGGTAACACTGTTCAACAAGAAATGTACTCACTACCTTACTTGTGCAACTGTAACTCCTCTGACAATAAAATAAAATGTAAAAATAAGCCAAGTGCCAGTAGCTCACACCTGTCATCCTAACTGCTCAGGAGGCTGAGATCTGAGGATTGCAGTTCAAAGCCAGCCCTGGCAGGAAAGGCCATGAGACTCTTATCTCCAATTAACCACCAGAAAACAGGAAGTGGCACTGGGGCTCAAGTGGTGGAATTCTGGCCTTGAGCTGAACAGTTGAGGGATAGCATCCAGGCTCAGAGCTCAAGACCCATGACTGAAAAAAAAATAGTCAAACTATAGCAGCAAAAGAAAAGTGACACACATGTAAGAGAATCTCAATATGATGAACAGCTGCTTTTCTGATTTAAAAAATATCATTGAGATCAGAAGGCAGTGGAGCAATATATCCAAAGTACTGAAAAAATTATGTCAACCAAGAATTTATATCCATCAAAACATTTCCAAAGTAAGAAACATAATGTTAACTCATGGCCAGGAATAATTCATCTTACTGATATATTATGACCTAATAGTTGGTTTATTTTGTTTCTATTATTTCTCTTTTTAGCCTTGAAGCATTGATTTTTATTCCAAACTAAAAATCAAATTGTACCTCTGAATTTCCTTAGAATATATTTTATATATCAACAGAAGCCTTTATTAAACTTGAATGTAACTATTTAAAAGTATACATTCAGCAATTTTGTTGATACAATTTTATTTTAGTTTTGTGTTTAGCAGGTAAAAATTAAAGGAGTTCACCAGAAAGCTAGGTAGAAGAAGGTAATTTTAACCATCTTCTGCATTTCACCTAAACCTTTTGGTAACTGCTGAGAATTGGACAGGCGAAGGCACCTTTTAATATAGTGTCTGCTATTTGATAACTCTAAGTTTGACCTTTGCTAATCTTTAGCAAAGATGCTGTAAAAATATATTATCTTCTACCTATCCACTGAATGTGTGAATATTAGTCTGCCTATATTTGACTGGGTGGAAATGATCCATAACAAAACAGCAGTAATGCCAACTGAACTGAAGGTCTTAGTCAAGTCAAAGATTACTCAGCAGAATGCCTGAAGTAGATGAGTAGACATCAGGACCCTAATTTTCAGAAGTTGATGCAATCATGAGGTCAATGATACATTTATAAAAGAAAGATAATCCAGCAAGGTAAAGAACACTTGCCAGATGCAAGAGGGTTTTACCTAACAATAGTTTTGTTTAAAAAAATGGGTGTTCAGGCCTGGTGCTACACACCTGTAATCCCAACACTTGGGAGGCCAAGGTAGGAGGATCTTGAATTGAAGACCATAGTGAGACCCCAATTCAAAAAAGCAAAAAAAAAAATGAAACAAAATTGGTAAAAAGGAAATTCACTGACCAAAGGTGTTTAGATTTGGCTACAAGTGTATAGCCCAAGAGTATAAAATTTAACAAGCTTAGTTGGCTGCAGCATTGACTTCTTAGGGGAAAAAAAAAGGAACCACAGTTAGTGATACTATTGGATAGAAACTTCAAATTATTCCTGTGCTAGATCTCTTTCGTGGACTGCTAGCAATGTGTCACTTAATGCTAGGTGCTTATCTTGTCCCCATAATTCATATATTGAAGCTTAAACTCTCAGTCCTCCAGATTATGACTATGTAGACATAGGGGCTTTAAAAATAGATGATTTGGTTTAAAGATGCCAATAGGATAGTTTTCAATCTTATACAACTGCTAAAGAAATTGAGAGAGAAAAAGAGATAGAGAGGGACCATTTATATACACACAGAGATGAAACACTATATACTATTAAAGCAAGAAGATGGCCAAGATCTGCAAGCCAAAAAGAGAGGCCACAGGAGAAATTAGATCTGACACCTTGATCCTTGATTTCTAGGCTGAAGAACTATGAGAAAAGCAGCTTAATCCACCAACTCTTCTCATGTTCATTATGGAAGCCAGAGCAAACTAATGTTCCTGGTTTGTTTTAGAGATTTTTCTTTAAAAAAAAGCATTCCTAAATCTGAGGAACAATTAAAACAAAGCAACTCTGGAAAATTCCTAGTGTACCCTAGTATCAAGCTATCTTTATAAGCTTCTTTCTAGCTGATGCTAATTTTTTTTTTGGTGGGAGGAATCTGGAAATTTATTTCATCTTACTTAATCTGGAGTTCAGAATCTCAGTAAGAGGGAAAGAGTGGCAAATGAGAGGGACTGGTCAAATTCCTACTTCCACCAGGACTTGACTCTGACCTGATGGCGGCAGCCTCAGAAGATGGGACTATGTTGTGTAAAGCTCATCAGCAAGACATACAACCAAACCTTTTCCACAGATTTTGCCTGGAATCATTCGAATGCAAGCTGGCAGCAATTTAAGAGCAACCTACAAGTCCAAGTTCTTTTCTGCCTTCCTCCACCACATGTTTTTCCTTGAAACAACTGATTTTTCCATTGGCAGGCAGGCCGAGGGATTTTCATTTTTTTTTGGATTGAGGTGTTTTGGCTAAAACATCCAGAAAATCAGCAGGCATAGAAAGAGAGGTCATATAGCCTAAGCTAGCTAGAAGTGAAACAAGGAAATTAAGGAGCTTTATGAAGGACAATTTGATGAGACAACACAGATGCTACTATGAAAGATACGGAAGGGCCAGTTTTATCTACTTGGAAAAGTTGCAGTGCCAAAAAGAATGTTATATAGTTATATAGTCCAAATGTTTCCCCCTGAGCTACCACCACATTAATTTGTGCATAGCTTTCTATTCTTCATTAAAATATTCATAGAAACCACCAAAATTTTGGAACCAAGTAACTTGTAATGTGCCGGGGGGAAGGGGGGCAGTGGAAATAGGTCCATAAGTACAAGCTGGGTGAGAGTCTCAGTGTTGTTTATTTCCCCTGTCACCAATATGACTCATCCTTGGCAGCAGAAGCTTAAAAAAAGAAACTCCTACACCTGGTGTAGTGAATTGAAGCACACCATTTGCTCAGAGAGGAGCTGAGCCACTGGGACTGTGCTGAGAGCAAAGTCCACTGCACACATCAGTAGCATCCTCTGTCTTCAATTTGTCCCCTGTTTCATCACCTACACAGCAGGTGCATGGTAGATACTCTCATTCAGAACATGTCTGCATTCCACTTGATGCCCAAGAGACTGTGTGCATAGCAAACAGTAGTCCTGCTACGCATGCCTATCATTGCCAAAAACACAAGAGAAGGGCATGCGCTAGAATAGTTACAGCACCAGTGCAATGGTGATTTTTAAACGACAGCATTAAAGGCAAAATGATCGTTCATGCCTCATTCACATTAAAGTCTCCTGCACTGTGAAGAAAACCAGTCTTAATGTGTTTCCTGAAATCAGAGGATTCAAAGTCATTATTTTACAAATGAACTCAAAGGGAAACTTTGTTCCATGTCTCACAGAAGATGAGCTTTTTCTTTTCCTACTATTTGATCAAAGATGCTTAGGAAACGTTCACAAGCTCCATGTCCTACAGTTTCTGATTCGGTGAGCCTGGACCACAGCCCAGGCATCTGTATTTTATCAAGAACTCATCCTCCCACTACTGAGTCTAATGCAGGTGTGACATTTGAGATAATGAACAGCAGATCCTAATCACTATTCTCTCCAGTGTGCTCAAGCTACCACTTGTTTTAAATCATAAACAAATCCTTAGAACCCTTGTTGAGTCCCCTAGAGACATTTTTTGTTGTTGTCAGTCATGGGGGTTGAACTCTGAGCCTGGGTGCTGTCCCTCAGCTCTTCAGCTCAAGCTCTAGCACTTCAGCCACAGCACCACTGTTGGCTTTTTCTGTTTATGTGGTGTCGAGGAATCGAACCCAAGGCCTCATGCATGCAAGGCAAGCGCTCTACCACTGAGCCTCCTTCCCAGCTTGAATCACCTATTCTACAACCCAGCTCACAAGCAGCTAAAGAGTTCATAGTTACTTGTTCAGATAGCAGCGATGGATATTTATAATGAACTATTATATTTAGAAAATTATTAAATCATACAGAGGAAAGAGCAAAATATAGAACACTTAGAAAATTGGAAAGCTCACAGTAAAGTTACTGCTTTAAGCAGACAGAGCTGGAGTTGGAGCTTGTCCTTGACTTTCTCTAAAGTCCTAGGTTTCCACATAGGATCGAACAACATGGAAGCAAGAGGCTACTGGCACGGCCCAGCAGGACATTAACCTGGGGGTTATCAGTGGGGTCACTAGCTCCAACTATGCTACTAATAAGGCTGTAATCTCAATTTAATTCACTAAGTTAACTAAATCATAGCTTTTCCTCAGTAAAAACCAAGCATTCATTGCCTTCCAATCCGACAGTCCCTGAAATTTGCTTGGGGTACAGATCTGTTGGCCATATTCTCGAAAATTTTGATTTAAGAGACCTACGGTGTCATAAACAGAAATTTGTTGGTCAAGTGGTTTCCAGAGCAACTGAGATCCACTTTCAGTGTTCACATATTCTCTCCCTCCAGCCCCAACTTAAAAATGGAGTATGGGGAAGATACTGGGCGAGGCACAGAGAACTCTGCCTGCGAACTCACTTCACATTGTAGACTGGGTGGCAGCTGTGGTTCAGAAAGGAATTTAAAACTCAATGTGCTAACTATGATAAATGACCTGTTTTGATAGATAGATAGATACATACATACATACATACATACGTATGTGTGTATTTTACCCTAGATGTGTTTATTCTCTTTATTGTTATTGTAAAGGGGAGGTGCAAAGGGATTAGAATTATGTAAGTCACATAGAGAGTACATTTCTTTTTGAACAATGTCTTCCTTCTCTAGCTTTCTCCCAGTTTTTCCCTGCCATCCCTACACACAACTTATATAGTTCATTTTCAATATAGTGTCTAGTAACTAACACTGCTTCAGTTTTCCCACCTTTCCTGTGTCCCTCTTATTTGCCCAGAGAATAAAGGAACAAAAAGAAAAAGGGAAAAGAAAACAGAAACAGCAGATGTGTTGGTTTTTAATGCATCCCACTGATTATTCCATGGGAAGGCTCTCTTGAGCACAATTCAACTGTAAAAAATCTAGGTTCTGGGTCATTTGAATTCCAATATCTTTTCTGAAATCACGCGTTCCTAATTTATAAACAGATCTCAAATAAATTCAAGCACTTTGCTCCACTTTTCTGACCATTATTATAATTTCTATTAATAAGGGAATAGCTGATGTTTAGGCATACATAATATTATAAGGATCAAAATAATATGCACAAAAGCATCAGAACATCGGGAAGCATCAGAAGTCTTCTATGTGCCAGAATCTATAGCACGGTTCTACAAAAATTACACATTGTTTTTAGGAGTTATGTTATTTAGAAAGGAGGTAATATGGCAAACCTTTGGTCAGTGAGTCTAGGCCCTTTCATGAAACTGTCTGAATTGTTATTGAGGCTGATGTTGCCTAAGGGGGCATATGGATGTGATCCAGCACAGAAAGTAAAGCCAGCTTCAATGTGGTTACAAGGATCTATAGGGTCAAACAAATCTTTCGTCAATCTTTCACTAGCCACCTATCTGGGACAGAAATTTTAGATGAGTACATGCTGGATTGGCTGGGATTTACACTCTTGATAGATTAGGGATGCTAAGAAATAGTCATGGTCTGTTAGTACTTAAAACTAAAGTTACTATTAGTGAACCAATAGATGAAAATGCCTAGAAATCTGTCTAAAGCTAATTGAAGTACATGGTAAGCATACTGAAATGTCACAACAAAAAACTCCAATTCTTAAGTTAGACTTAAGAATGTAGCCCAAGTTTTGTGTTAGAAAATTTTTTATTTTTTCCCTTCTCCTCCCCAAATTATACCAACATCAAATACAGTGAAAACAGGGGTTATATTGTGGGAGAGGGACATACAAAGCAACAAAAATATCTCATGGTACCTTATAAATACATTAGAAACAATAGCAAGAAAGAAAAAACCACGTGTGTCCCTCTCTTAGTTATTTGGCAAAGCTCAGAAAGAAGACTGTGATGTGCATTTCATAAGTTCATCTTCTCGTCTTCCTCATTCTACCATGGGAAATGGAAGTACACAGAGTGCCCTTTTCCCACTTCCACCTCCCCATGTCATATCCTGACCTACCTATCTACTTCTCCTGGTTCAGAAGAGGGAAAGAAGGCATGTTCTACAGGTATAGTACAATGTTTGGTCAGAAAGAAAAGCACTGTTAGCAAAGTCCCCTTGATGATGTAGAAGGAAATGCTGTGAGAAACAGTTGCTTAAGAATAAAAGCAATAGAAGAAGCTCAAGCATTTGGACAGCTTGGACACACATTGTTGGACAAAACATGTTGCTCAGCTTAACCCTCACAGACGCCATTGGCCTGGGGCATCAGATGAGTGGCAATTTATTGCCCTCTCGAACACCAGAAATGCTTGTTTCAAGCCAGATGAGGTCTACTGCCTTACCTGGAAAAGACATGTGCAAGAATAATGGTTCAGGTCCCATGTGCCTGACAGATAAGTACAGTATGATAGTGTGTTTAGGATCTAGCTTACGTCTATGTTCTAATTCCTTATTCTGAAACAAACAAATTTATTTTTGGAAATTAGTTTTGGGAATCCACTAACTTTTTACTAAATTTTGCTTCAAGGGAAAACTCCTTTAAAAGGAAAGAAAGAAAAGTCCTTTAGCAGAAAAAGTCAAATATTGAGCAAAACGTTTTTATAAGAAAACACTTCTCATCCTTATGACTACTGTTGTTTTGGACCTAGTAATGGTTTATTGTTTTCCTACAATGGTATTATTATAGAATTGGTCATTGAAGAAATAAAGGAGGAAATCAGAATCTTACAATTCAATGAAAATGAAAACATATCACATTCGAACATCTGTGGTACTGCAAAAAGCAGTGTTGAAAAGAAAGTTCATAGCTCTAAACACAGAAAAACACATAAAACAGAAACAGCACAAGTAAATAACCTCATGATGCAACTAAAACTGCTAGAAAAACAGAAACAAACCAAATCCAAAACTACCAGACAGAGAGAGATATTAAAGCTTAGGGCAGTAATCCATGGAATAGAGAGAAAACAAAAACCTGTACATAAAATCAACAAAACAAAAAGCTGGTTCTTCAAAAAAAAATCAATAAAATTGGCAGACACTAGCTAAATTGACAAAGAAAATAAGAGAAGTGACTCAAATCAACACTATTAGGGATGCCAAGGGAAACATCCAAGAAATCCAAAACATGTAGGACTACTTTCAAAATCTATACTCAAATAATATGGGAAATTTTGTAGGTGTGAATAAATTTTTTGAGACATACAACTAGCCTCAGGTGAATCAAGAAGACATAAAACACTAAAATGGGCCAATAACACACAGTGAAATTGAGGAAGTAATCAACAGTTTTTCAATGAGGAAAAACCCAGATGCCAATGGATTCATGTTAATTGTATAAGACATTTAAAGTTGAACTAATACCAGAACTCCTCAAATTATTTCATGAAATAGAAACAGAAGGATCAATTCCAAACATTTTAGGAAGCCAGCATAACATTCATACCCAAACTATGTAGGTATCCAATATAACAGAGAGCTATAGGCATATCTCTCTGATGAACACAGAGGCAAAGCTTTTCAACAAAACACTAGCCAACAGAATTCAGCAAGTAATAAAAAAAATACATAATGATCAAGTAGGTTTTATTCCAGAGATGCAAAGCTCATTTAACATACATATATCAATGTAATATATCTCATTAGCAAAACCAAAGACAAGAACCACATGATCATCTCAATAAGCCTTAGACAAAGTCTAACATCCATTCATGTTAAAAGCTCTGGAGAAGATAGCAATAGAAGGTACATACCTCAAAATAATAAAAGCTATATATGACAGACCAACAGCCAACACCATACTGAACAGTGAAAAACTAAAACCATTTCCTCTAAAATCAGGAACAAGGCAAGAATTTCCACTCTCTCTATTCTTCTTTAATATAGTTCTGGAATTCCTAGCCAGAGCAACAAGGCAAGAAGAAGGTATTAAATGTAGAGATGTTAAACAGGAAAAGAAGAAATCAAACTATCCCTATTTTCAAATTACACGATCTTGTATCTAAAGAACCCAAAAGACTCCATCCCTAAGCTCTTAGAGTTTATCAACAACTTTGTCAAAGTAGAAGAATCCAAATTAACCAACAAAAATCAGTAGCCTTTCTGTATACCAAAAATGTACAAGCATGGAATGAAATCAGGAAAACAACTCCATTTGCAATAGTCTCAAATAAAATAAAATGTCTAGGAATAACCTAACCAAGGTATCAAAAGAGCTTTATGGTGAAAATTATAAAAATCTGAAGAAAGAAATCAAAGAAGACACCAAAAAATGGAAAGACCTTCCGTGTTCATGGATAGGTAGAATCAGTGCTATGAAAATGGCCATACTACCAAAATGATATACAAATTTAATGCAATCCCCATCAAAATCTCAATGAAGTTCTTCACTGAAATAATGGACACAATCCAAAAATTCTTGTGGAACAACAAAAGACTTCAAATACCCAAAGCAATGCTAGGCAAAAAAACAATGCCAATGGTATTACAACCCCAGACCTCAAGCTCTACTACAGAGCTATAATAACAAAAACAGTTTGATATTGGCATAAAAGTAGTCCCAAAGATCAATGGAACAGACTAGAAGATCCAGAAATAAAACCAGATACTTACAGTTGTCTGAAATTTGATAAGGGAGACAAAGATATATAGTGGAAGAAAGATAGATTCTTCAGTAATTGGTGTTGATAAATTGGGCATCCATAGGCAGAAAACTGAAAGTGGATCCTTGTTTGCCACCATGCACTAATATCAACTCAGAGTAGATCAAAGACCTCACGGTCAGACCTAAAACTTTGAAATTACTGCAAAAGGAGTAGGAGAAACACTTGAACTCACAGGCATAGGCAAAAATCTTTTTGAAAAGAGTCCCAGGGGCACAGGTAATGTGTCAAACTGTAAAGTTTCTGAACAGCAAAGAACATAGTTACTTAACTAGAAAGACAGCCAGCAGAAGATTACCAGCAATACATCTGATAAAGACCTAATATCCAAAATATACAAGGTCAAGAAATCAACCCCACACAAAGCTAATAGACTAATCACTAAATGGGCAAAGGAGATAAGGAGAAGACATTTCTCAGAAGTAAAAATGGTAAAGAGACAAATGAGGAAATGCTCATCATCTCTGCCCACAGTAAACCAAAACAACTCTGAGATCTCATCTTACCCCAGTTAGATTAGCCAACACCATGCATTCAAACAACAACAAATGTTGGCAGGGAGGTGTTGTAGGCTAGTATAACCACTCTGGACATTAGACCTCATCAAACTAAACACAGATCTTCCCTACAACCCAACTGTACCAATCCTGGGCATCTACCCAGACCATCACTAACCAGGATATACCTTAAAGATACTTGCACCTCTTGTCCATTGCTGTACTATTTACAATAGCCAAGTTATAGAAATAGCCCAGATGACCTACAGTAGATGAGTGGATCAAAAAACTGTGGTACCTATACACAGCCATTAGAAAGAATATGTCATTAGCAAGGAAATGGATGGACCTACAACAAATCACATTAAAGGAGGTAAACTAAGATCAGAGACACAAAAAGTGCATATTTTATTTCATACGTGTAGCCTAGATCTAAAATATACTGATATGATCAATTATACAGGGTCCTAGGCATTCACACACAGTGAGGCCAAAGGAGGATATTCTTTGGAGAGGAACACAAAGGCACAATACCTATGTGCATATGATCATATAAAGTGGTGTTTATCAAAATGAGCTCCAAGAAATGGAAACATTTCTGTAGATGTATTGCAGATTGTTTAGCACCACCCTTTTCCTCTTCACCTTAAATGCCAGTGCTACCACCTTGTATCACCCTTCAGCTGAGACAATCAAAAAAATACTCCAGCCACAATGCCAACTATTTCCCATTCTTAGTTGAAAAGAACAATGTTAGATTATCATTATAAGACTCAAAAGGAATGCAAGAGCTTGTTAATGGTTATTAAATTCTCAACAGAATGGGTTGGGTAAATGGATGACTGCATTCCCTGAATAAGTTTTAATCTCATTGAAGTTCCTCAGAAAATTACTTAATATTTGATTCACAATGTTATTGTCCTATGAATTACTTCACACAGAAGTTCTGTCCCTCATCGTGTTTGGGGTAATACGCTCTTACAAGGGCTGTGGAAACACTTTCTTGTATTCATGCCATCTTCTCACGCATACAGACAATGATGATGATAGTCTTCCCATGTGCTACTGAGGGAAGGGACATAGCATGCAAAAAAAAATAAGATTGAGAAATTTCTTTAAATTATTAAATGCCTACCTTAGGAAAATTAAAGTTAAAAAGCCAGGTTTTCTATTGCAAGAACGAGGATACTGAAAGACTGAACATATATTGAGCAAAAGTGGTGAGTTGGGAAGATCAGAGTAGGAAAAGATACAAAAACACAGTACCATCAAAGGTATCAAAACTGGTCAGACTATAGAGTTCGACACAAGGAGCAATTTCTAAAAGGTTCTAACCTTGTCCCCAGTCAGCCTTAAAACACAAATATGCAGGCATGTATATGTCAAAAGAAACACCAGATTCTAAGAGCAATAAGGGCAGGTCGAAGCAGACACGAGCTATGAAATAACTCCCTGGAGAATGCTGGGTAACTAACTGCCCACCCAAGGCAACCTCACATGACAACAAAGCTGCAGCTCCACCAAGAGCCTGGAGCAGTGAGCCACGTGAGGCCTTGATCCTCAGGCCATAAAGACAAAAAAATGAGGGAGCTACATTACTGGTGGAGAGACAGAAAAAGTGGGACATGGGGCTGGGAAGGTGGCTCAGTGGTAGAGCGCTTGCCTTGCATGCATGAGGCCCTGGGTTCGATTCCTCAGCACCACATAAGCAAAAAGAAAGAAGCTGGAAGTGGTGCTGTGGCTCAAGTGGTAGAGCGCTAGCCTTGAGCTGAAGAGCTGAGGGACAGCGCCCAGACTCAGAGTTCAGGCCCACAACCAGACCCCCCCCAAAAAAGTGGGACATATATAAAGTTATCATTGGAAAGACTGGCATTGATACAGGGGTTTGAACTCAGTACCTTGTGCTTGCCAACCGACACTCTATACCACTGGATCCCTGCCTTTAGCCCTTTGTGTTTCAGTTATTTTTCAGATAAGGGTTCATATTTTTTTTGTCAGGAGCTGGCCTTACACAAAGCTGGAATTGCACATATGATTCATCATGCCTGGCCTAAAAATAAGAAACATCGGGAATTACGATAAACTATAAGAAATGTAGAAGAAATAATTATATCACAAAAATAAGAGATGAGCCAGGCATGGGTGGCTTACATTTGTAATCCTAGCTACTCAGAAGTCTGAGATCTGAGGATCTCAGTTCAAAAGACACTCTTGTCTCCAATTAAGCCAGAAAAGAAATCCAGAAGTGGAGCTGTGTGTCTCAAGTGGTAGAGCACTGCCTTGAGCAAAAAGGCCTCAGGGACAGCACCCAGGCCCAAGTTCAAGCCCTTAGTACCAGCACACACACACACCAAAGAAAAACCAAACAAACAAAAACAAGAAGAAAATTTATAAGCCAAAAAGGAAGAAAACAATTTAGACATCTGTGAGAAAATCACAGATTTAGATGATAGGCAAGTAATCTTCAGCAAAAAAATATGCTTATGCATATGTTTATATGCATATATACATATGTTTATATGCATCTATATATATATATTATAAAGTTCCATAATTCAACAAAATTTATCAAAGTAAGTGAAAACTTCAGCCTCCATATTTAAAGGACATTTTTGTCTATGTGGACAAAATATCAACCATCAAACACAAGCACATTTTCTTGTAAAATTTTCAGGCATGCAAAAAAAAGAAAAGGTAAGGTATAGGGACCCAGGCCAAGCACACAAAATCATTTATTTGTGGGGGAAAAGCCAAATATATTAATACTTTATGACAGCAATGTTTTATGTCAGAAGGCAATTGAGTTACATATGTAAGTAGAGGAGGAAAAGAAAATGTGAGCTTAATATTTTATATCCAGTCAAATTGAGTTTTAATACCAAGGCCACAGAAAAACTGTTCTGAGCATGTAAAACCTGAATGAAAATGGCACCTGTCAGCTCTTCCTGATAATTCTTCTATAAAATGTGCTCTTCTAGAATCTAGAGAGACACAAGCAAAATGAATGCTGTCAAGCACTTTATATATATATATACATATACATATATATACAGACACATTTGTCCAGGGAACTGATTTTTGATTTTGTTAAAAGTTTTCCACAAATCGTTTTATACTGTTTAGATATATGGCCATATCATCTGCAAATAAAACTTTGCTTCTTCATTCCAATATTTTTTACTAGTTTTGCTTATTTTTTTAGTTTATATTACTTATTTACTGTAAACATGATGTTATTATACCTTTACTTTGTCTTATGTAAATTCATTTCCTGGTACTTCCACCATAGTGTGATGTGCAACCTTTCCTTGCTTTTTATTTAGTAGAAAAAAATTTAATACATGAGTGATAAGTAAAGCTGATATTAGGCTAATACACATTAATATATATGTATATCATATATATGTATCTGTATATGTACATATGTATATGTATATGTATGTAAATATATTAATCTAATACCAGCTTTATTTAATAGGCAAGTATGTATATCCATATGTATTTGTATATTGTATGGTCTATGTATATATGAGTAGGTAAATAGATAATAACTGTAAAAATATAGCTATTGCTATTGAAACTAAAGGTATAGAAGATATATTTAAAGATATAGAGAAGATAGAGATGCTATATATATGTTGATAGATATAGATTATAGATATAGACAGACATCTCTATCATATTCTATTTTAAGGAAATAGCCTTGAATTTTGACAAATTACTTTTCTTTTTCTATTGAGATGATCTTATGTTTTTTTCTCCTCAGTTCTATTTAAATCATGTTAGCTGATATTCTAATGTGAGTCTTTCTCTGATAGGAAAAACAACCCTTTTGGCCATAAGCTACCATTTGTTAATGGGATATCACTCACTTTTGCTAATATTTGATGTAAAATATGTCAGGTGATGGTATGGTTTGAATTTAGATGTACCTGCAAAGTCCATATGGCATCCCAAAGGGATGACATTGAAAGAATCACTGTACTTATAACCTCTTTGTTGAATAGCAACACCTTTGTTCAACTACTTAAACATAATTTTACAAAAGGAAAAAGAGTAGGTGGGCCTTTCAGAGATAATTAGGTCATGAAGGTGGAGCTCATGACTGTGACTAGAGCCTTTATAAAAGAAGCTTGACTATGTACATATGACCCGATAAGAAGAGCCCCAAGCTAGGGATACAAGAGGTTTTATCTTTGTTGCTGTTGTTTTTAATGTACTTATAATGTACTATGTGATTCTGTTTCTTTTGTATGTTCTTCCCCATGGTATAACACCTTTTTTCACTGTATTTGATTCAGGTGCCCTGCATCTTGTATATACATTTTTCTAATTTGGGGAGGGGAAGGGAAATAACAAAATGCTGAAATAAGGATGCAGGTTGGACCATTGTAACAATGAGATGTACAAGACACTATGTTGAAAACGAACTTTACAACTTTGCCAGGGGGTAGGGAGGCGTTGGGGAGGTGGGAAGGGAAGGGATGGTAGGGAAAAACAAAGGAGGAGGTAACAATGCTTGATAGGAAATGGACTCATTGCCTTGCTCACGTAACTGTAACGCCTCTGTACAGTATTTTCACAATAAAATATATATTAAAAAAAGAAGCTTGAGGTTGCCTGCTTGCCCCTCCAACTTGTCAGGGCACAGTAGAGCATACCAACCATGCCAAACCTGAGGTGCTTTGATCTTGGATCTCTCAGTTTCCACAAGTGTGAGCAAATAAATTGTGTTACTTATAAATTAGATTTGGGTACTGCAGTTCAAATGGGCTGCGGCAGAGTGAATGACTTATCATTTTATAGTCTGGAGAACCTTGCCAGGTTTGGGTGTCAACTTCACAAAACCTGGAAGGTTTTTACTTATTTTTTATTGTCAAGGTGATGTACAGAGGGGCTACAGTTACATAAGGAAGGTAACAAGTACATTTCTTGTCAAACTTGTTACTCCTTCCCTCATTTTTCTCCCACTTTCCCTCCCTCCACCCCCCCCCAAGTTGTACAGATCATTTCCAACATATTGTCTCGTGTATATCGCTTTTACATTGGTTCCCCTCTTATCCTGTGTCTCACCGTTCTGTTGTTCCCCTTCCCTTTCCTAATTCAAATAAATATATATACAATAGCGGAGTACCAGAATCAAATACAGTGACAACAGAGGATATGCCATAGCGGGAAGAACATACAAAGGAAACAAGAAATCACATAGTACATTAAAAACAACAACAGCAAAAAATGTCTGTGTCCATGTCTTGGAGTTCATTTCTCTTAGCATCATCTTATAAGGTCATATGTTCATAGCTATTGAGCTGTTCTGGCTCACTTAATATGATTTTTCCAAGTCTTTCATTTTCTTACAAATGTGGTATCATTCTTTCTGATGGAAGCATAGAATTCCATATATATGTATACACACACACACACACACACACACACACACACACACACACACACACACATACAGAGAGAGAGAGAGAGAGCGCACATTTTCTGGATCCATTCATCTACTGAGGGGCATCTGGGTTGTTTCCATATCTTAGCTATGGTGAATAATGCTGCAATAGCTTTGGAATCATTGAAATGATATTATAATTAACTGAGTATTCAATTAATTTCTGTATGAATCCTTCTGGGCTCTAGAATAGAGTATCCATTATTTTTCTATTTCTTCTCTCTTAATTGATCCATTTAGTTATCCATATCTAAGGAGGAGTTTTATTAGACTAAAATTTATCCATTTCAAATGTATTTATAGAAAGTAGTACAAAGTAGTCTTACAATTTTTAAAGAATTCAATCTTTTAAACCTCCTTATGTCTATGTTGTATATTTGAGCTCCACTTTTATGTATTTATTTGCCTACTGATTTGTCTGTTTTGTTCATTTTTTCCTCCATGGAATGAAATTTTGGACATACTACTACTCCTACTTCATTAATTCCTATTTTTATCTTTATTAAAACTGCCTCCTTTTTGTATCTTTCCTTTCTAGATTTTGTTTTGTCAGTTGTGGGGCCTGAACTCTGAGCCTAGGTACTGTCCCTCAGCTCTTCAGCTCAAAGCTAGCGCTCTACCAATTGAGCTACAGAACCATTTCTGGCTTTTTCTGCTTATGTGGTGCTGAGGAATCAAACCCAGGGCCTCATGCATGCAAGGCAAGCACTCTACCACTGAGCCACCTTCCCAGTCCCCCTTTCTGGATTTTTGTATGAGGAGTAAAACCATTGGCTTGCATTTTATTAGCACAGATTCCCCAATTCCTCTGCACTCCTAGTTCACATAGCATTGGCATTAAGATGTATTAAAAAGAGTATGTATTTTTTCCCAAAACTTTAGAAATATTATCAACTATATTGAGGAGAGTAGTGAAGATAAAAACATGTATATGGAAAATATGTACTTAAAGTATGAATAAAAGCACTGATCATGTTTAAATTATAAATGTGTGAAAGTAAATATAAAGACAAGCACAAAAAGATGGTCACTAAAATGTTAAGTCATAAAACTTTACTCGTAATTTCTCTATTTTAAAAGAAATGGGAGATTAACTGATTTTAAGAAAACAAAACCTTTTGTGATCTGGGAGAAATCCCCAGAGATGAATTTACCCTGACTGATCCTAATTTTTCCTCAATATAGTTATATGTTTTCTATTATTACAATATTATTTTTCATTCAGATTAAAAATCTCTCCAAGAGAATCTAGTTCTCTAAATTAGGATCTTATAGCTTTGCAAAAGAGGGTGAGAAAAATGGACTTTCTCATAGCAAAACCACAGGGACTTAGGAGGTGATGCACAGGGAAGATTGTGAAGGAATGCGTTGTCTTGTATTAATCTAAAATGTTTAGAAATGCGTTAGAGTTCTCGAAAACCTGCAGCCCCTCAGCTGGTTTGGGTTGTTTTGTTTTGTTTTTCCTTTTCGCCCCTGCAGTCTGGTAAGCTTACAAAGGATTCAGAGAAGCATCAAAAATGATAATTAAGGGACCTGAAAATAAAATTGACAGAGCCAAGTTAGAGAAGAGTCGTGTTCCGCAAAGTTTTTGAGAAACCAAGCAAGCATTTTCACCTCTATAAAGGCCGCTGACAGAGAGGGAGGAGGCCAGCTGGTCCCAATCTCCATTAATGATGTAACCAGGACGGGAGTCCAGGGAGGGAGGAAGCTCAGCAGTGAAACATGGACTGACTACAAAGACCCTGGTGGCAAGATTTGTCAAATACAGGATGAATTACGGAGAGAGGTTGCAAGATTACCTCTTCCTCTCCTGAGGGGCACTTCCCTCATCTGTCTGGAACGGTTTAAATGCAATCCAACCCTCACAGGGATGAACAACTTCATGACTCCAGGCTCTCCTTTGTGGCGTATGTCTCAGACAAATTTGGACAAGGGGACTTTGAAAGTGAAAACAATTACATTTCCTTGCCTCCTTCTGCACCCCATTGTCCAATAATGGACCATTTGCCCTAAAAGTTTATGAGGCAGCATCGCAAGGATTGGCTCCAGCAGACAACTTAACAAAGAGAGTGGACCGTGGGATAGCACAAACCTGGCTCCACTACACACAGATTTCAACAGAGAAATTTCATTGTGTCCTATAAACCTGATTAAAATGTTTGTGCTGGTTTCCTAAATAAGTGGTATTACTTGGAACCATTCTGTTAATTTGGAATAATAAAAGTGGCCAGTGAGAAGAGCCTTCGGCAAGATGACCACAACCTAGTCTAGAGTCAGATTTCATAAATTGTTACTTCTGTTGTCATTTGGACACTGAAAAGTAAACATTAAATTAACACCTGTCACAACATAGTAATGAAAAAGAGATCTAGAATTATCCCATAGCAAAATGGGAAACAAATCAATCTCTAGAATTCAGACAAAATTCATCAACAGACCTAAAATGACATAAAAATAGCCGCGAGTCCTACTTCTTTTCACTTTTACTTGTGACTTTAAAAAAAAAACACATAAAACTAGCGTACCATCTTAACCATTTTAAGCACACAGTTTAGTAGCATTAATTACCTTCCCACCATTGTGCAACAAATTTCCAAATTTTTTTCCATCTTGCAGAATTGAAAGTCTATGCCCATTAGAAAATTTTTGATTACCTCAGTCCCAGCTCCTAGAGAAGGGCTCTCTCTACTGCTCCCTCTGCCATCTCTTTATTAAAGAAAATAATATTAAAACTATTCTGCTAGCTTACCAATGTATCTTCTATTTAGTTATGCCATTTTTGATACATTATTTTAAAAATAAAATATACTGTTGAGGGGGGACCAAGATGGCGACGGGGCAGTAGGGAAACGCCACAGCTCTCTCCAACCAAAAAGAGAGTTCGAGTTCCAACGCTTAATCTCCCCAAGAGACCGACAACAACAAAAAGACGAACACTCAGAGAAAAACCAGAGGTGAGAAATA
>NW_012267217.1:35537287-35599390 GCF_000151885.1 Dipodomys ordii | reverse complement strand
AGAGGAAGTGTACTCATTACCTCACTCATGTAACTGTAACCCTCTGTATAGTATCTTTACAATAAAAAAAAAATATACTGTTGACTTTTAAAAATAAATTGCCTCTCTTTTGAAAGCAGAAGAAATCTATTCATATTTTATTATAATAATCCATGTAAAATGTAAACATCTTACATCAGACTTTGGAAAATTAGACTTAGAGGGCTATTCTAGAGAGTAACATTCTGATAGTACCTAGGTTTTGTAAAAAAAAAAATAGTGAGCATATGTTCTATGATTGTATGATATTCCTGCTTATACTAGAGAAAAACATCTCACCATTTAGAAGAATCTTCATTGTACCCAATGGTGGCAAAAAGTGAGCAATCTGAGTAACCATGCTTGGAAGTAGATTGAGTAAAATGTGATGCATTCATATTACCCAGTTCTATCTATCTAGAAAGCTAAACAATTATATTTACTAGACTCCTTTGCAGCTAGGACTCTGAATGTCCCAAACTACTGCATGTATTTGTACTGCTGCAGGGGCTTCCTAATCACATGGGTCCTGCTTGATCCTGGCACTATAAACTCTCCCATTCAGTACTTTTTGGAGTCCCTTGGGCTCTCACACAATTCCTGAAGCTTCTATCTTTAACCGCCCCAATGATTTAAGGCTACTAATTACTCTGTAAGAAAGTATTTCTGCTCAAATGAAATAGAATTCCTCTTCTTTTTCTCGAAGGAAAACACTGCAGTGTATACCATCTTGAAAAGTACGCCTTGGGAACAACCTGTCAAGTCCATAGAAGGGGAAATTGGCATCTCTATAGCACTGGAACCAGTGTTCTGTCCCTTTTGCTAAAAATAACACTTTACAGTCTAGTATGTTTCATGGTCAGTAAATTTGGTGTAAATAATAAAGCTGCTTAAAAATAAGCATGCAATAATATCTTCCAGCAGCTATATATACAAACTGTTTAGAAATATAATCTATCCACATCATCAGGCACAAATATGACTTTATTTATACCAACCTACTTTGTGTAAGCCTTGCAGGCACCTCAAGGGAAACCTGGGATCCTGTTCTGTTTATTTTTGTTTTACTTTACAGCCTCAGCTAAAACTGAAAATCCTTTCTTCATTTGTCTCGTTTTACTTTAGCTTATGTGGAACTAACTGTGGAATTTAAAGGATATTAAGAAAGCTTGTCAGCTGCCACTGTAGCAAAAATTTCAGCCCTACCGTGATGGAGGATGGGAGCTTGGCTCCTGTTCTTACCACACATTTTCTACAGTCCCTTTCCAGCTAAAAAATGTCATTTTCAACATCTTAGAATTTAAAGCTAGTATTACAGAAAGGCACAAAGTTTCATAGGAACAGCATATTCTTGATAGATTGTCTGGGCCAGAATTGATCACTGGGCTAGTTAGGAGGTCTGAGAAGCCAGCAAAAGGACTCTTTTGGATGGCTACAGGTCTCCATCCAACTCTAGCCATAGCCCCAATACATGCAGTGTCCTTGGACTGGCACCAGGGCTATGCTTTTCTCTTTTGCATCTTCATTACTGCAGCCTGCTGCAACATGGGAAAGAAAGGGGTGGGGGCTCAAATTGTGCTCATTTTCCAAGATAACATAAGGAAAAAAATGGAAAATTGTCCACTGTTGACATCCTGGAAAGAGACAGTGAATCCTAATAGCAGTGCTTTTATTATTTGCTTTCATTATTAGTGTTTTGAGTAACCACCTCAATATTCAGCTAAAAGCCTTGGGCTGGTCATTCCAAATAGATGTCTTACTTCACTAGAAACCACTACTTTTCATGTCTAGTCCAAGAACTAGAGCTAGGAACATAAACTACTGCACAAGAAACTTTTTTAAGAATTTGAAGAAAATCATACAATTGTCAGGTGTTAGCTTTAAAATGTAATATTCTTGTTATCTATGTAATGGTCAAGTTCCAGAAACAACATCTGCTCCAAAAATGTGGCTACTAGACACTGATCATACTTCCTTAGTAAATATTTATCAGGTCTAAGTGTTCGTTGAATGAACACATGTAGGAATGACTACAGTGTGATTGATTGCAGGCAATGTAGTTCAGGTGAACTAATGACGCACAGAGCCAGAAGAAAGGGAGGCAGATGTGCTGTGCTTCATTATCCACCACTCTCACGGAAGATGCAACATCTACACTGTAATCACTTTCAGAATCCCTTGCAGGTGTCCTCCTTGGTTCCTTAGCTCTAGTTCTAAGGACTTTCCACATTCTGGGATCTGCAGTAATGACAGATAATATTATGTAATGACAGTAATTAAATTAGAAGAGGGAGGAAAAATGCGTGTCATAGCTACTGTCAGTGACTACAAGATATAAATCTTGCTGTGTTCCAATATTATATAAGTTCAGTAGTGGATGCTATGCAAAGCCCAAGTAAGTACCCAAACAGATGCACTGGTGTGTTTTCCAAAGTCATTTTACAGGCTGGGTACATCCATGTCAATAACTGCTCAGCCTCTAATGGATATAGGTATTAATCCTTGATCTTATCAACAGATAGAAGCATGAAAGAAATGCATATATTCTTAAAGATGTTTATCAAGGAAATTTCGATTTCTTTTTCTAACAATACTAATATGTTAACTTCTAACCAAGAAGATTCCCAAAACACTACCAGAAGAAAACACTTCAAAATTTAGGCAATGGCTTTCTGAAACAAGGCTCTAATTACACAAGAAATAAGAGCAAAGATTGGTAAATAGGGGAATGTTAAAGTATCTGCACATTGAAAGAAGCAACCAACAGAGTGAAGAGACAGCAACCAAATGGGATTCAATCTTTTCCAGCTATTCATCTAACAGTGAATTAATATCAAGAATATGTAAAAAACTCAAAAATTAAACATCAAAAGTATAGCCAAGGTATGGTATTAGTACAGATGTCCCTCAATGGACAAATGAATCAAGAAAATGTAATACATACACACATATATGTATGTGTGTGGGTGTGTGTGTAGACACACAATAGACTTACTCATCCATTAGGATAGTGTTATTGCACCATTTTCTTTCTTTTGTTTTTTGCCAGTCATGGGGCCTGAACTCTGGCCCTGGAAGCTGTCCCTGAGCTCTTCAGCTCAAGGATAGCACTCTACCACTTGAGTCACAGCACCACTTCCAGCTTTTTCTGCTTATGTGGTACTGAGGAATTGAACCCAGGGCCTCATGCATGCAAGGCAAGCGCTCTACCACTGATCCACCTTCCCAGCCCTGCACCATTTTCAATGGAAGGAACTGAACAAAATCATATTAAATGAAGGATGCATGTTTTTTCTTATATATGGAAGCTAGAATTAATTTATGAACATATAAATAAACACTTTGGTGTGGTATATACATGGATTATCCAAAATAGGGTAGATTCGGGAAAGAACTCAAACTATCTAATAGTCCAATAGGAAACAGGTACTCTAAATGGGAAAGCGGGACCAAGGAGAAGAGGGTAGAGGAATGAAGACAGGAAGGGGGAAGAATGCAGTTACAGTTTCAATGCATATCTACAAAATTAAGAAAATCGAGGGAAGGGGTAGACAGGAAGGAAGGGCCAGAATGATGAAAGAGGTGACATTGATCAAGATGAGCTGTATTATAAACAACTTTGTGGAATGACAATTCATTTATATGGCTGCTTAAAGATAACAAAAATATGTTCTAAAAAAGAGCAAGTAAGCCAATGAATAAATGAGCAATACAACTCACTTTTCACAGGAAGTATTCACAGTTCCACAACTATATGAAAAATTGCCCAGCATCCTTAGTCCTCAGAGAAATGCAAATTAAGACTATAGAATGAGATTCAAATTTACCTCTGTAATGATTCAGAATGGATTGATTTCAGAACAGAAATCACCAAGAAAACAAATAACTACTGGAGAAAACATAGGCAAAAGAAACCCTTTTTTCTGTTGGTAGGAATGTAAATTAGTGTAACCACTATGGAAATTCATTTGGAGGATCTTCAGTAATTAAATTAGAACTGCCATATGATTCAATCCCATTATTGCTCCTGAATATATACCCAAACGAATCAAAGTTAGCATACTGTAGAGATAACTGCATATCTGTGTTTATCATGCACATTGATTGAGGGTCATTTTCTGTAGATGATGCTTAGAGATTATTTGTTTTAAAATCTGTATGTGTTTGAAGTTGTTTTATTAATAGTGGATTGATATTTTGGCTAGACATAAACTTTAGGTTTAAAATAAATTCCCTTACACTTCTGGCATTGTTCCTTGTCCTTCAGTTTTTAGAATGGGCAATTAACCGTCTGAAGAGACCTTCTTGTTCCTGTACCAACATTTTGAGTCATCATCTTATTTAAGCGATTTTTTCATGAGTCTCTAGTATATCTACTGTTTTATGAGATGGATAACTGATTGTCTTTTATTCTGAGCTATCTTTACAATGATATTTGTATGGACAAAGGTCTTGAAATATAGAAAGAGAATCTCCTTTCTGAAGAACAGTTGTATATGTTGTCCAACTTAATAAAGACAAGATCTCCCCGTGGTGCAAAATTTGGGTAGGGTTCTTTTTTATTTAAAAAAATCCACTATTAAAGATTTGTGTCTATCAAGCTCAAGACTTCTCAGCTGTAACACGGAAACACACAGCATTTGAATTCCATCCATGTATATAATGTAACTCAGTCATTTTCATGCCCTTTATTGCTCTTATCCTTCCTCCCCTCCCCCTGTCTGTTTCCTCTTCTATATCCTTGTAAATTCCTTTTTACTTTTATGGTCTTTTCTTTCCCAGGATCCACATGTGGAACAAAATATGTGTTAGTCATCTTTGTGGCACTGGCTTATTTTACTTAGTATGATTATCTATTTTCCACATGTCTATTTTCCACAAATAAAAAATATAATTTCATTATTCTTAATGGCTGAATAAAACTTTGGTTTTTATATATACATATATCACATTTTCTTTATCTATTCATCTGTTGGTAGGCACTTAAGGATTGAATGATTCCTGTTAATAGTACCATGGAGATGGATGTGTAGGTATCTCTGTAGTATGCTGACCTAATGTTTTTTGCTGAGATAGGGTCTTGCTAACTTTTGCTTTAAAAGGCAACCCTCCCAATCTCCACCCTCCAAGTAGCTGAGACTACAGGTATAAACTACTACACCAGCCTAACAAATAATACATTTCTAATCCTATAATGTCATATCAGAAATGAATTAATGCAGATAATTTGAAAAGCAGAAGTAATTTTTGCTGTTCTAGTTTTAAATCAATCTATACTAGCCACAGACAGGCTGATTCCTAACAGTCAAGTTGCAATTCTTCTCAAGAAGAAAAATGTTCCCTTTCACATTTATATCAGCCAAATTCTATTGGTGCATTTATATATTAAAGTATTCGATTATCAAGTGGCATACGTTCAATTCAAATTATGTTAAGGGAAAATAAATGGGATTTATTGACTTGTGTTTAACAGAAGAATTCAAAAATAGACTGTTTGGCTAGACAGACCCAGGGGCTCAACTATCAGATCTTAACCAGCTCATCTCAAACACATTCCTCAGCCGGCTTCCTCAATATTGGCCTTATTCAGAAACAAGCCCTTTGCCATGCCTGCTTGAGGCTGACAACATGCTGGTATACAATAGTCGGAGTTATTCTACAGGAAAGACACAGACTTTCCAAAAAACATGCAGATTGGCTCTGATTGAACCAACTCAAGTCATGTGTTCCTCCGTAAATCAAAGCCCTCTGGATCCCTATGGGTCTTTGTAAATTAGAAGTGAAAGAGGAAGTAAGGCAAACTGCGATGGCATAGTTCCACCTGTGGAGGTATCAATTTAGGGACCAGATGCTAGAGAAAGCTACAACTCACTTTACCACAAATGGCTGGCTTCGGGTTCTTTCACCTAACCTGGCTAGAAATCACGGACAGTCAAAGGGGTCACTCGCTTAGTGTGGTCAGCCCTGAGTGCTACAGGCTCACAAGCTGGGCTTCCAATCAAGAGGCTTTCTGACTTTAAAACTAAAGGTTTTAAAGCTTTCAAATCCAGAAGCTTATATCTTCAAGAGCCAAGGCAAAGTTGTATTACTGTGGGTTGAAAGTCATAACAGAGAATGGCAGTTACAGCTCTTGAGTGTGGCTCTCTTAAGTTTGGATTCTTGAAAACTTTCGCTGAGGCTTGCCATCCTCTCAGTCCTGGCTCCTACCTTGGGCTCATCACCGTCTCTCACATTCCCCAGCCTCTCTGTCTCCAAGCATCTCTTAACTTCTCAACACTTCTGCCTTCCTCGCTTTGTACAGATGCTACTATTGAGCACTCTGCAGCTCTTTAACCATTTTCTTGGTGCCATGCCTAAGGTTTTATCTGTTTTTTTGTGCAGACAACTCAGCCAGCTCTATCCACAGTAATGACCACAAGTAGGAAAAGACCATTTCGGAGAGTCCTTCATTGAGGCCTAATGTTGCAGCACAGAGGTTGGCATGTAGGAGAAATGCCTTCCAGGCTAACTTGCAAAGAATTGACAGTTTGCTTATACAGCCAGAAGAGAGACATTGCACACTTGTGCTCAGATTCTAACTTCATCAGCCATACCCTGCAGATGCTCGCTTCCACGTCTACCCCTTAAAAGCCTTTCATAACAACCTATCACAAGCCTCTCTGTGCAGCAATCCCAGGCTTTGTCTGAGTCATTGGGAAGGTATTCCTCTCCCATCCTACATGCAAATGACTGCAAGATGAGCACAGCGTTCACCAAGGCTTATCTTGTCAAATTGGCAGAAGTAATGACTGGGGCGAATCCTTCTGAAGCAAGAGTCATCAGCAGCAGCAGTGGTCTCGCTGATCTTTTTAGATGAAGTGAAATTTTCTTGAGGTGTCTCTGAGCACCACAGTCCTGCAGACCTCAAACAGAGACTGCTGGGTTGGCAGCTCTCTCTAGTCAACAAAGCCGGGTGCACGGAGAGGTCCTGAAGGCCATGAATCAAAGTTTAATCTGTGCAGCCTAATAACAACTCAGCTCCTTTGAAGGAAGGATGAATGGATAAGGTGCTGTCTCAACTCTAGGAAGATTCAAGCCTCCAGAACTGAGATACACTCCACGCGAGGGAAGGTCTCCGGGCTTTGAAAGATGAATTAGCTCCCTGTTGACCCTGAATTCTCAAGCAGAGCTTAAGAGATGCGGCTCAATTATTACCTCTTGGCTAAATTGCTTTAGATAACAGTTTGGGCAATAACTTTCTACAGAAAGCCAGTGACCTGTCATGGCAGGGCTGTTGCTGAAAGTATTCATTTGAAAGCTTTTAAAATGCTTGAATGAGCAGTATTATTATCCGATGCCATTTAGTCCAATTTACAATTCCTTTGATTTTTTTTAGCAATTTTTATATTTTTAGGTTAATAAGCAGGAGGCCATTGGCATTGGGCTGTGTCCCTGCTCTGAGATCTTCAAAATAAGCCATAATTTAACTTAATATATTGGGAGGGGGGAAGGGGAGAACTGTTACAATGTCTCAGGCCAGCCCACCATCCTTTAGCTAGTGTCCAGCTTGAGACAAGCCAGTCACAGTCTGGCAATCACCCTAAGAAAGGAGATAAAGAAGAGGGCAAGGGTAGGGATAACATGGAACAACAACCCAGAGACCCCCAGACACACAGCCAGTTCCCAGGTCCCACTGCCCACTCCCCTTTACTTTCTCTTTACTACCTTACTTTAACTGTGCCCATCGTTTCTGGTTTTATTTCTGTCCTGCCAGAGAACAAGAACTCACCACATACGTGCAGTATTATAAACAAAAGCCTAACTGGGAATACAGCCTGTCTGCTGCGGACAATGAGGCCATTTCAGTCCTCTCTTTCCCTGCTCTGTCCCCCCACCTAACCTGCAGAGTTGTTCTTGGACGCTCTTCTGTTTCTGACAACTGAAATGTAATTCATGAAATTTAATTTGTCACCATGTTACATTTAATTTGCCCATTTTCTCCTTAACAATACTAGAAGTTTCTCATCTGATCAGTGATAAATTAATTTGTAAAAATTAATTCAATATACTTTAATTTGCTTTTACATATTGACCGTACCTCATTTTCTCAAGCCTAGCAAAGTAGACACTGTTTAGGAAAATAAATGTAGTACACAATGCTGAGCTAGTTTGTGAAAATCTAGCAAATCACCTAACGAACGAATGAATCTGAATTGCTTAAAATTTTTTTAAGATTTTTTATGAAAATACTCTTTTAGAATGTAAAACCCCTGTTTTCAATGTATTTGATTCCAGTGCCCTGCACCTTTTATATACATTTTTCTAATTTGGGGAGGGGAAGGGAAATAACGAAATGCTGAAATAAGATACAGGTTGACCCATTGTAACAATGAGATGTGCAAGACACTATGTTGAAAATGAACTTTACAATTTTTGGGGGGGGAAGGTGTTGGGGAGGTGGGGAGGGGAAGGGATGGAAGGGGAAAAACAAAGGAGGAGGTAGCAACGCTCAATAGGAAATGTACTCATTACCTTGCTCATGTAACTGCAACCCCTCTGTACATTTTTGCAATAAAAAATATAAAATAATGATTTTAATGTCCTTTATATGTTTCAACTGAAATCAAAAGTTAACTCAGATCCTAACACAGTTTGAACATCTCTAATCTGAAAACCTGAATTTAAAGAAAATCTAATTGCTTGTAACCTTATGTTCAAAATGTTTCAGATTTGAAGGAGAGGAAGAGGGCATTTCTGCTTTTGCATTTTTCATTATTTTTAAAATTATTGTTTTATTTTATTTACTTCAGGTAGCTGTACAAAGGAGTTGTCATTTAACAAAGCAGTTTATGAGTACAATGCATCTTGATCGATGTTGACAAAACACATTTTGTCTGAAAAGTCTTGGGCAGATTCATAACCTCTGACAGATAAGCTACTGTTTCACATCTCAGGTGTTCCTCTCCATGTCCTCAGTTCTGATGTGATGGTAAATCTTTTTCAGCCAAAATGGATTTTGCCATCCAAGTCACTGTGCAAGATACCTAATGTTTTCTCTTCACCCATGTTTGCTGCTCTGTTTGGATACATCTGGACTCTTCTTTACTGAGAACTCTATTTTACCACCATATCTCTATTAAATAACAGAATTATATATGATGCTTGAAAGAGAAGCAAAGAAGATCTAGAGATAACTTGAAATCTCTCTACTAGACACAGGGATGTGAGACAAAGAAGTTCCAGCGACTCAACAAATGCTGCCACAGTAAAGCAGTCTCTACCTTCCCCATGCTCCTGGGATCACAGCCTGCTCACCTGCTCTTCACTTATGTGCTGGGAAAAGTACCCTGACTATTCAACCACAAACATCCTGTCCTCAGGAAGGCACAAGTATTCTCAAATCTATGATAACTACCAAAGAGATAGAAAAGAAACACACAAATGTTATACTTTATTTTATATTTACATATAATTACTCTATTATTTTATATGTTACACATAATTGCTCCATGTTAAGCATGAAATATATATATATATATATATATCATTTTTTAAAACTACATGAGAGTCATACCGAGTTCAATGCCACTATTATTCAGTCATCATGTATGTTAAATGAGTGAAAGACTTGGATGGAGGGATGGATAGCAAATCATTCATACAGTTATATACAGCAATTAAAATGAAGTTACATTGAAAAATTAACAGGAAAATGTTTTGTTCACCAAATAACACAAGAACCCCTAGTCCACAAAACTCATCAAAGAAATAAAGTACTCCTAAGAGACTACATAACAACAAATAGTCCTAAAAAGAATTTCAATTAAAGAAAAAATCCAGCATTTACTCATGTTTCCATATTGCCACCAGTAGCGTATCAGCCTGTCTCCAGGCTGGCTCTCCTCATAATCATAAGATAGCTACTAGATTTCTAGTTCCAATGCAGATATGGAAGAGCTGGCTTTTCCACATGTCAGTTTTTAAGTAAAGAAAACAAACAAAACAAAACATTTCCATCCTTTCTAATGTACTTCTTTTTGTGTCTTATTGGCATTATAAGCACCATGGAGGAAAGAAGAGCATTGCCCAAATTGGTAATTCATAGTGAATATTGGTTGGTTGGAAAACCCCATGGTCTCAGAGGATAGGGCCGAGTATGTGGTTGAAATCAGCACTCTATTTTGTGATGGGGAGAAATGGCTTTTGGTGATGCCACAGGAGAGCTAGCCATGTCTGCAATGTAGTGAGCAGAAAAAAAATGAATTGTGATTTCCATGGTCTTTTATTAGACATTATATAATCTTTGATCTATTTGCAAATATATAGTCCATATTCTTTTCTAATATTTTCATTTTGGATACAGTGAGTATATACTGGATATATGTAAACTTTTCTATGACAAACTTGTCTTCATCTGTTTCCTTTGTAAATTTTTCTTCCTTGGATTCTTAGATCAGCTTTTCCTCAACACTTCTGTCCTGAACCCTCTTCTCAGGTTTTGCCTTTTATCTTGTTAATTGCTTCTTACTTTAAAAATGATTTCAAACCAAATGGCTAAGAATTGTATATCGTCCATACTGTTCTCTTCAAGATCAGAAATCTATGTCTAAGACTATTGATATTCACCCACATCTATCCATAGTCTCTTCTTTGTATAGAGACTAGAGTATATTTTCCCAGCAGCTTTGCAGTTTAGAGTAACTATGTGATGTGTTATGGATGAAAATATATATATTTCATTTCTAAGGCTGGCCCTTAAACCCTGAGCCGTACTCAGTGAAGAATCTCAGATAACTGTAACCTCTCTGCACAACATACAAATAAAAAACATACAAAAGAAGAATATCAGAGACTTGGAACTATGTTCTAAATGAAAGAAGCCTGAATCAGGGGTCAGATTCTGTCACTACAACTCCAATTCACTCTGGGCTTTTAAGTAAGAAATAAACTTTTATCATGCTAAGCCACTAAAGAATTGTCTGTTTCAACAACTGACACAGATCTTAACTAATACAAACCCACATATGTAATCACTTCAATAGCTTTGCCAAACTTAAGCAGTTTCTCATCTTCCTCTTTTCCCAACTCCTCTTCTGATTCTGATGTCTCTTTGTGAGTACCTTACCTGCCTAAGTGACCAAAGAGAAATCTGCCATCATTGAGTTCCCCTCTGATATAGGTATCAGTAAGGGACAATTATCAAGTGACCTCTGGCACCAATGATTCCCTGTGTCCACCATTGCAATTTCTATGTGAGGCATCGATACCTAATTGATTATTGCTACAGCCCCCTGATTTTCCTGGTCATATTCCTGCCTTTCTCCACTCCATTCTCTATGGTACAACCAGATTGTTCTCAGAAAAGTACAACTGTCCCTATGTAACTGTTCTCATTACTATGAGAACAAAGTTCAAGTATCTAGGATTTGTGTGAAGTGTCATTTTATCTGTTCTTTCCCTATCTCTCTAGCCCATACCTGGGTCATTTCTTCTTAGACTCAGTTCTTTGTCATGCTAAATGTTTTTTCTAGTTCTTGAACATATTATAAACTGTATTATTTCCTTTGGCTGCTATTTAATAATGTAATAACAGTAACACCATTACTTCTGCATATTTTCACAATTTATAACTCTGTTGCATATATTGAGTCAGTATATTACCATTGACATTCTATCATCTACTTTAGAGTAACAATTGAGAACCTCTGACTCTATAAATTGCTAAAGAGAGAATGATAAAACACTGACATCTCTTGGCTACTTCAACCAGAGAGATTTGATCGTATAAGAGCAAGTTACTGCCAACACTGTGAGATAGCATTGGGACAGAAGATAGGAGAAAGATATTTTAATTCTCTAGCAGCTTTATTTCATTGTATTCCTTCATTCCTGAAATAGCCTTTCTGCTGGCACCTTTCCATTTATTTCCCCCTCATCACTCTTCCTAAAATCTGATTGATAAGCAAGGAATAGAGAGACACAGCCTAGGGCTGCATTCCTTCTTCCCCCTCTTTCTAGTTTTGATTTATCTTGCATGCAGCATTCCCAGCATTGCTGAAGAGGCTAAATGACTCCCATGTTGATGTGATATGATTATCTGTACACTCATACTGTTCCAGGGCCCTAACACAGTTTGTGTACCCATGTGTTGTGATGACTTTTCTGATATATTTCATGAGAAGTAATAAGGAACCAAAATAAGATAGGCTGTCTACTCTCTTTTATCAGGAAGGGACACCAAGGGGAGAACAGAAGAAAATTAGCCTTGGAACTTTTAGACACAAAGAGCACAAACTTTCATAAATCACTTGCCTTTGAGTTGGATACTTTGTCCGGTACTTTATGGTCTTGATTCTATTCTCTACTTCGAAGAGCTAATTCTGTGAATTTAATTCTGTGAATTGAACATGCTTAGCTCACATTCTCAAGTAACAAAATCTGTGTTAATTTGACCAAGATCAAATTGTTAATTTGTAGCAGAGGTATTACCTTATTTGTTCTTTATCTATTGCACATACACACAAAGGATGTTTTAAGAGTATATGGTATGGCACAAGCAGAAAAGTCCCCATGAAACTCTTAGCTCCAATTAACCACCAAAAATGCAGAAGTGGAGCTGTGGTTCAAGTAATAGAGAGTTATCATGCTCAGGAACAACACCTAGGCCCTTAGTTCAAGCCCCAGGACCAGCACAAAAAAAATGTCTTGATCCTACATGACATTTCCATGTACAAAGTGGGGCCAGGACAGCAGGACTGGAGGCTCTCAGTATGGTCAGCATAGAGGCTGGGGATGGCATGAATTCTTTCTTCCTCCTAATCTATTTCCATCTCATTTTCAGTCAGCATTGAATGAACAACTATTTGTAAAACACCTACTATCTTCTAGCACACAGCCTTAATAAAGCAGAATTCCTTAATGAGACTGACATCCTAGTGGTGAGCCACAGACAATAAACAGATACCCAATGTCATCCAGGAATAAGGCCTAAGGAGACTCAGAGCAAGAGGGAGGGTTTCATTTGAGATGGAATAGTAAGTAATACCCCTCCAACAAGGGCTTTGAGCTGAGACCAGAGTGGAAGAAGACTTCCTTGTATAAGCAGAGAAAGCCTATGAAGGATTTAAAAAGGGATGTGGTATAATGAGATTTCCTTTTCTGAAAGCCAACTCTGGCTATGGCTTGGGGTGCGGAGAGACTTGAGGTTGGAGTTAGGTAAGGAATCAGACAAGATTATCATAATAATCCAGATGCAAAGTATGATCGAGAACTATAGCCACATCAGGTGTGCAACTTAAAAATAAGAATAAGCTCCAAGTGGGACCTGGAATTGAGGAGGAATTCTCTTTCCAGAAGCTGCTTGGACCAGAAGCTGCTAAACTTGCTAAAAGTGCAAGGATGTGAGGGAAGCCGGAAAAGAGGAAAACCAGGAATTATGTATTACTCATCCCATAACAGACACAGAAACCAATGCAGAAAAGCTCAAGAACCTGGCCTTCTCTTTACTTCCAAAGTGTCACAAGAGAAAGAAAGAAATCTCGAGAATCACACCCTAGCTTGGGGTATCATCTTGTGTCTTCAGACCTGAAGACAGCAGTAGACCAGAGATGATGCTGGTTGCTAATTCCTCCCGTCAGAACACACGAACCTCCTCAGGATCAGTCCCCTGGCAGCTTGTGAGTGCACCCCACAAAGGTCACAGGTACTCTCTGCAGATACAGTGAGGCCAGCTTATGGCAGAGATAAGGGTGGATAAGGGAAATGGGGGGAGGGAGGGGACTTCAGAACAATGCCCAACCTGAAGGATGAGGATGGCCTGAATCTATAGGATTTCAGGAAAACATAAAAGGATTCATTAAAACAGAGTTTCTCAAAACGAGGTTTCCCACAAGATATTGATGGTTATACATTTTTAGAGTGATGAAAAAGTTCATTGTTAGAGTGATGATAAAAATTGATCTATGGTTTCCAAACTGGAAATCATGCTTGACACATGGACTGTTTTTGCATTGGTCCCTCTTTGTATTTCCTGAGCCCAGAAATCCTTGTTTAGATTGTAAAACTGTATGAGTAGCGATCTGTAGAAAGTCCCCTGAAGAAGGAACACAACTCTAAGTGTGGGAATAAAAACATGATTTTTCTACATTTGCCAAAATGTATCACCATGGGTAAGGCTAAGTTAGACTTTGTTGTTGATTAACAAGACTGTATGCATGATTAAAGTTTGCTGACTACACTGCTCTGGTCACACCCAATAGATTCTGACAACAGTTTCATAAAGGCATGTTGAGTGGGACAGCTGAATTGAAGCCCTGAGAGGCTATTTTAGGGCCTCTGGTAACTATTTCAGCAGCTGGAGGCCCACTGGATGCCGAAGGTATTTTCGGTAGGCAAGCTAGGCAAGCCCAGAGTAGGGCAAAGGGGAGAAAGAACGTCGGCTACTAACCAGACACAAGAGGCAGAGCAATAAGGAGATTCTAATACGTTCCTCAAGCACATTCATCCCAGGCTGTCCATGCAGGACCGAGGGCATGGGTCCCGCAGGTCCCACAGTCACGTGAGAGATGGTAGAGTGGCATGGTATACATGGTAAACTCCCACACCGTGGCCTACTTCTGCTCCATGACAGGGGAAAGACAGAGAGAGTGGGAGTGGAGAGTCAGGCACAAGAGGAAAGGGATCTGGGGGAATGCTGCGTGAAAAGGCAGACACCAGGGGAGGAGATAGGACAAATGAGAAACGACCATACAGCTTCCACACCCTGAGCTTGTTCAGGTGGGAGGCAGCACCCACGTTCTATTCATCACCTGGGCCTTCAGGCCTGTCGCCGTATGGATGGCCACCTTAATTAGACAGGAGCTACACATGTTTGTAGAGTAAGGCATCCAAACACACAGATCACACCTTGTTCTCAAGTACCAGAAAAGAAATCTTCTCTAATCCCATGCTGGAATTAACAAGAGATGATATGATGATGCACGGCACTTCCCTAAGTGATTTTCAAAGATTGTTTGACACTTTTTGATTTTCAGCACCAAACCCTGGGCTTAGTAACTAATCCCAGGACTTGGTACCGAGGAACTGAGAAAAAGCAACTTTTTCTAGCAGCAAATATGTGCCATGATTTTCAACACACAGCAAAGTTGCCAACTTAGTAATATGACAGAAGGCGCATATATGATGAAGACACGGTTTACCTTTGAGGTTGTTACTCTGAGCAGGGCAAATTTAGCCAAGGCTTCCTAAGGTGTGGGAGTAAGTGTTACTTCTTCCTCCAATTAGTTGATCCTGAAAGATTCATTTCTTCATAAGTTTTCTTTCTTATACATCCTTGTCCCAATTCCAACACAATTTTCTCTTTTATAGATGTCTTCTTCCTTTTAGAATTAGTTTCCAGTGCTACTATAACAAACGATCATAAACTTGATGACTTGAAACACCACCTTACAGTTTAGGGGTACAGTTGATGAAAATCTCCTAAACCTACTGAACTTTCATATAGTTTTGGAAAAAATCCACATCCTTTGACCATTTTTAAATTCAGTTATTTGACTTTTACTATTAAGTTGTACAAGTTCTTCACATGTTGAATAGTAACCACTTGGCAGATAAATTAATGGCTAATTTTGATTGGATTTAGAGATGCTTAGAGGATTAGTAAGGCTCATTCTTTTTTTTAATTGTGAAAATACCTTACAGAGGGGTTACAATTACATGGGCAAGGTAATGAGTACATTTCTTATTAAGCATTGTTGCCTCCTCTTTGTTTCCCCTTCCCATCTCCCACCCCCCATCCCCCTCAACCCCAGCCAAAGATGTAAAGTTCGCTTTTGACATAACGACTTGTACATCTCATTGTTGCAATGGGTCCACCTGTATCCCTATTTAAACGATTTGTTTTTGCCCTTCCCCTCCACAAATTATACTAACATCAAATACAGTGAAAGCAGGGGTTATACCGTGGGGGAGGGACATACAAAGCAACAAAGAAATCATCTTATAAATATGTTAGAAACAATTGCAAGAAAGAAAAAAAAAACATTTGAATCCTTATCTTGGGTTTCATTTCACCCAACATCAACTTATCTGACCTTTTCTGCTTGTCTCAGACATATACTAGTAATTGCAAATAAGGGAAACCATGGGACCTATGTTTCTTTGGGGCTGGCTTACTTCACTTAATATAATTTTTTCCAAGTCTTTCCATTTCCTAACAAATGGGGCAAGCAATGTCATTCTTTCTGATGGAGGCATAGAATTCCATTGTGTATATATACCACATTTTTTGATCCATTCATCTACTGAGGGGCATCTGAAATGTGTCTATGTGGAGGTTTCCAGAAACTGTAAGATTGTGAGGGCTTTGACCTAATCAATGGTTTAACCCACTGATAGATTAGACTGTTAGGAAGTTGGTGAAACTATGGAAAGTAAAGCCCAGATGGAGAAAATGGGTCACCAAGAGTATACCTTTGAAAGTATATCTTTGTATGGTCCTTTCCTGTGACTTCTTTCTGCTTCCTGTCCACCATATGTTGCTTGACTCCAGCACACTCCTTTTCCCACCTTGATCTTCCGCCTTACCATAGGCCCCAAAGCAACAGAGCCGAGTGACTATGGACTAAAACTGAGAGACAAGATTAAATTTTCCCTCTTTTTAAATTGATTCTCTTACACATTTGTCAAAACGGTGAAAAATTGACTAGTATGGGGTCACTGATTTACAAACATTTCCTTCCATTCCTTAGACTGCCTTTCATCTGTAGATTGTTTCCTGTAGTGAGAAAGAGCTTTGCAGGTCATTGTACAAGCCAGAATCCATGGCATATTCATTCCTTATTTTTCCAGCTTCCACCATTGTACCCATCACATAAGAGCTGCTCATTAAATGTGGGTAAGAAAAATGACAGCTGCCCTTGCTCTTCTTCCTTGTTGCTCAACCTGTTATAATTAAATGTACCAATTAAAGTCTAAATTCAATTAAAAATGTCCATTGGTCCAATTCAAGTACTATTCCAACATAAAAGAACAAACTACTGAGAAAAAAAATCTTGTGGTTTTTAACTGCAGAAATGCTTAAGAAGTTATTTTGACAACCTCATATGCTGGTAATTGATATGTTGACTGGCTCAGGAAGAAGAAATGATGAGATGTGAGCTGCCTCCTGCCAGGGGAGCAGATGCCAGTCGCTATCCAATAGCCTCCATCCCTAACATCCCTAGTCTGTTCACTTTCTTCAGAGTAACCATGCTCTGCTCAGAGTAACCATGCTCTGCTATTGTACCCCAGGGGCTAAACCCATTCATGTGTGCTTCACTTTCTTGCTAGGTTTTGATTTGAGTTATTCTAAACAAAAAGTAACTGGATCCAATTCCATCCAGTGAATAGCCAAGGAGAAATCAATGAGCATGTACCCAAGGAGGACCATTATTCCATTTCCCCTTTTCTTCCTCTAGACAATCTGGTCTTCCCAAAACTCCCCAAACCTATGGTAGATGCCATAGGGTAGACACTGGGAACATCAACCGAAGGGGATGGCAGGTGGGAAAGATAGCGGGATCTCTGTTAATACTTGGGGGACACTTTGCATCGCCCTCCCTCCACATTCTTAGGCATGGGTATCACACATATGCCCCCCATTCTCTGAAAGCAACTTCATCTCTAGGCTTCTCCCATTTCTTCTCTGAATAAGCCCCAAGCCCATCTATTTCTGGGATATTCCACCCAGCCTATCTGTCTGCTCTAGAGCCTCTTAAACTGTTTGCCCACAGGCTGGCAGGTGAGGACAGGAGGAGGCAGGAAGAAAAAGAGCTCAGCCTCCAGGAGGCGAAGCTGGTCTCTCCTTCTTGAGTTGTGGGTGGTGTGCAAAAAGAAGCTGTGAGTCTACAGGAAAAAGCCAGTTTTCCTTTTCTTTTTTCCCATCACTGGTCACACACTGTATTTGAAAAAGCAAACAGACATTAGCATTCTAACCAACAAGGAAAAAAATCATCTGAACTGCTGTAGTATAGTAAAAATGTTCCCAGAACTAAAGCGATAAAAGGGCATTTTAGAGGTACGATTTGAAGGTAGGACGTTCACAGGCCAGCAGCTCCTTATTTATAGCCCAGGCTCTCCTTGAAAAATGAAGAATCTTCAGTTCTTATCAGGCCAATTAATAGGTTTAAGAAGGATTACTTCTGACACAGGTGACACTTAAAAGTGCCTATCGCATTAAAAACCAAAATACACCATGCAGCATAAAATTGTCCTGCATGTCCATTTCAGAAACTCAATCCCTCTAAAAAGACAAAAACATCTGAAGACTCAGCACCCTAGAAATTAACCACAATCAGCCAAACGTGGAGAGAGAGTTTGATAATGAGAGATTTAAGTGTCAGAGTGAAGCGGTAACATGAAGCAAAATCTGGCAGCAACTTAACAGTGGCCATTCGCAGCAGATCATCATTCACTTGGACTTGCTTACAACATAAAAAGAGCAAAAGCGTTCCATCATGGAACATCTGCACAGGGCCATCAGAGAGCGTGGTACTGGGTACTCCACCTGCCTGCCCTCCGCACATCACTTTCCATGGTGGCTGCTGGGGCTTCAGGCAGTCTTGGGAAGACCAGACAATGCAGAGGTAGAGGAGTTCCTTGGTGGCCATGAGAGTCAGGCCTGGTTGTTGCTGCAGAAACTCCCTTCCCCATCCTGCCTTGGGGACATCTCCCCACTGTCTGCCTCACACGCACACACGTGCAACTCCTTGTCAGAAGCTATGCAAACATTAACTATCACTATTGTCATTGTCAAGGTCAGTCTGTAGTAATTGACATCTGGCTTTAGAGAGGATAGAGGAGACTATCCTAAGAAACTAAGCATGCCAGAGGTAACAATGGTGTGTGTGTGTGTGTGTGTGTGTGTGTGTCTGTGTCTGTGTCTGTGTCTGTGTCTGTGTGTCTGTGTCTGTGTCTGTGTGTCTGTGTGTGTCCTTGAAGGACAAAACTTAAAATGCAACATTTTCATGAGGAATTATACAAAGAAATAATTGTTTGAGAAGAACTATGGTCCAAGTTAGCTTTAGTCCATCCATTTATTTTCTTGAGTGGTAAACTGGAGGTAAGAATCTCACAGACTTTCCAGTTTGGGCTGGCTTCAAACCATGATCCTCAGATTTCAGCCTCCTGAGTAGTTAGTTAGAATTACAGGTGGGAGTCACTGGTGCTTGACTCAGTATCTAATTTTTAAGACATGAAAAACAGTAATACATTGGCAAAAACAAAGAACTATTAATCTATTCAACAGAATATAAAATTCAGCAATGGGCCTGTACAAAATATGATATTTATTTTTGGAAATGTGCAAAAATAAATCTATGGAGAAAGAAGTTCTTTTAACAAATGATTCTAAATCTTCAATCTTTATACACGAGAACCTATGTAGAAATTAACTCAAAAGTTGCTTAAAATTCAAAGTGTGTACTGTAAATATAATTTTAGAAGAATATATCAGGAAAAAAAACTTTGTGGCTTCTAGCTAGACAGTTCTTAGAAATAACAAATTTACTGTTTGTAATAATTTTTATTATTACTCATTTTATTGTTATACAGAGGGATTACAATTACATAAGTCAGATAATGAGTACATTTCCTTTTGCACAGTACCTATAATTATTTTAAAGATAATGGATTAAACTTCAGGAAAACCTACAACTTTTGCTTTGAAGAAGATCAAAATGAAAAGACAAACTACAGGAAGATATTTTCAAACCACATATTTGACAGAAGACCTATATCTAGAATAAAGTACACTCAAAACTTCACAAATAAAAAATCCACAGCCCATATTGTTGAGTGGACCAGAACTTTGAACAAACACTTCACCAAGGCTGTTACACTATTACAAAATAAGTATATGAAATACTTATCATCAGAAAAGGGTGAAAAAACCACAATGGAAGATTGCCATGTATCTAATTAGAATAGCTAATTAAAACACAGCAGGAATTACAAAAGCTGCCCACAAGCTGGGCATAGAAGGCTCACACCTATAATTCTAGCTACTCAAAAAGCTGATATCTGATTATTAAAACTTAGAGCCAGCCAAAACAATTCTCTTATCTTCAAATAACCAGCAAAAAGTCAGAACTGCAGATGTGACTCAAATGAATGAATAATCAATCAAGAGCACAATGCCCTAAGTCTAAGCCCTAGTACTGGCAAAGTAGTAGACTTCTCATGAAGCCAGTTTTGTAGTTTCTTTTTCGTGGAAATACATGTTTTAAATTATGCTTAAATAGTTGTACAATGAGGTTTTAACTCAACATGAGTGCAATGCATCTCGAATAGTCTCACCCCTTCCTTCATTCTCCCATCTTTCCACCCACCACATCCCCACCCATCTCCTCAAGTTTCTTGGTTCCATTTTCACATATGTGCATTGGTTATTACAACTACACTTGCCCACCATGCCTCTCTCCATTCTTCCACCCATCGTTCCTGCTCCTTATTAAGTCAAGCACACACTTGCCATATGACCCATTTTTAAGTATTTATGTAAAGTGAAAAGACTATACAGTAGCTATGTTTGGTTGTTTATATCATCATTATGGTTTTCTAATACTTTATTAGAAAAATTAAAAGAATTGCAACAGGCTCGACATAAATGCAAGGGTATATCATCTGTTGGTTTACAGGGAAAGTCTACCAATCTCTCTTTAGAGAAATGAACACAGGGGATCACACAAAACCTTAAAGGTAAATGTCCACAAGAGCTTTACTCTTGACTGCAGAAAACCCAGAAACTCTGACGTCCTTCAGTGAGTGAATGGCTGAGCAAATTGTGGCCCATGCAATGGAATTTTACACAGCAGTAAAAATGAATGAATAATTGATACACACAGCATAAGTGAACCTAAAAATAATTATACTGAGTAAAAAAGGCAAATTAAAAGAGTGCAGATTGAAAATTCCCAACTATATAAAGCTCTAGAAAATGGCAACTATTCTCTACAAAGTACAAATCTAGCCTTGACCAGGGGGATAGAGCAGTAAAGAAGAGGAAGGAAAGAGCACAAATAGGCAAAAGGAAATTGAGAACTTCCGGGAATAGTCACTACCTTAATTGTGCTAATGACTTCATCCAACTCTTTAAGTGTGTAGGTTATTATATGCCAGTGATATCTTAATAAAAGAGGCTTTCCTGGATTCAATGCCCGTAGATTTCCCATAGTGTGCTCTACCTTCCCTGGCATGATAGGAAGGAGCTAAATCCTGAAGAGTCTAACTGCTAACCCATGCTTTATGATTTGCCTGCAGTCTTGAATCCTGGTTCTGGCATTGGGTGTGGAGCTAGCTAGCCAGTCACAACCCCCCTCCTCCTAGGCTACAGAGCCATGGGCCTAGAAATGGTCATTGTAGCCCTTTGCCTGCCTCTCAACTGGCCCAGACATAGCCTGTCGGCAGTCCTATAGAAGTCTGGGTTTTTTCTGTTTCTGACCCAAGAAACCAGAGTATAGACTTTTCAAATAAATAATATGTTTCACAGCCACAGATTGGGTTCTCTGTAAGCAAATACTGAGACAACATGAAGTTCCTGTTTATTACAAACCTACCTGTAAAAGAAAAGGGACAGAAGCAGGATTGGACAGAAGAATAAACTCTGCCCCAAGCTTTGGTTTTCTTCAAGGGAGACCTGGGGGATCCCCACCAGAGCCCTGTGATTGACATTTTGTGCCTCTGATAATTCCATTTCTAAGTATTTCCCCTAGAGCAAGAGTCCCGTGCATTTGTAAGTTACATCTGGCTCCTGTCAGATACAGTGCCACAGGAAAGGCTGTGGCAGAGGCTGAAAATGACCCAGCAGGTACTAATGGCTGCATGCTGGCCTGTGCATCACCAGGCCCTCAATCAGTGACTTAACATAGTTATACCATGATCATTTGCCATTTCAAAACACAGGCAAGCCACCACTAGTACCATACACCTATAATCCAGCACTTGAGAGCCACACAGCAAGAACTTATCTATTAAAATTTAAGAAAAACGATAAGACAGGCCAAATATAAATATGGTCTCTTGACTATTTCACTAAGCAGGAGACACAGGGTATAGGGAAATTGGGTCTTCTGATTTTAAACAGATCAATGTATCTAATTTTTTGATGAGTTCCATGTATTATTGGGAAAGGTTACACTGGATGATAGATATCAGAGCTAGACCAAAATGGAAAATTTCAAAGTAGAGCCACATGTTTGACCTATTAGGAAGAAACTGCATATTACATTCAGAAAGGGGAGGCAGAGAACTGCATTAATGTTGGGTTTTCCTGCCTGGTGATAGAAATCCAGACAGGTATAATACAAGAAGGAATTGGCTGAAGATAATGTCTTCCCTAGTGGGTCTGAGGATCCTATTTGTGGTGCACAGAACTTAAAATGGCTTTAGACTGAAGCAGTAAGAGGAGCATGGGCCAACAGATCTGTGAGTAACAGAAATTCAGGGAACCCGTGTGCAGTCGTAAGAGTTCTGCTAAACATCAAGAGTAAAAAGTTTGCCAGGTAACATTATCTCATTCCTATAATCATAGCTACGCTGAGATCTGGAGGATCACAGTTCAAGGCTAGCCCAGGAAGAAAAGGTCTCTCAACTCTATCTCCAGAAATCAAGGCTAGAAGTATCGCTCAAGGGGTGGTGTGCTAGCCTCCCAAGGATGAGTCAGAGTGAGTTCAAACTCTGGTCCCCTCACCTCAAAAAAACAAATAAATAAAAGAAAGAAAAAAGGAAAAAAGAAAAACAGTATGCTATAGAATCCAGACTGGAAACAAGCAGGGCGCCAGTGGCTCATGCCTGTAATCCTAGCTACTGAGGAGGCTGAGATCTGAGGATCACGGTTCAAAGCCATCCCGGGCAGAAAAGTCCATGAGACTCTTATCTCCAATTAACCACCAGAAAACCGGAAGTGGTGCTGTGGCTCAAGCGGTAGAGCGCTCCCCTTGAGATGAAGAGCGCAGGGACAGCGCCCAGGCCCAGAGTTCAAGCCCCACCACCAACCAAAAAAAAAAAAAAAAGACTGGAAACAAGTGACTGGAGTTGTTGCTTCTCAAAAATGAACTGTCAGAAGAAAGCTGTTATTAATAAAATAGTGCTTAACTGTTGCATGACAGTGTGTTTAAGGTATAGCAAAAGCATGAGAACTCATAGAATGTTCAAAATGCTGCTCAATAAGAATAAAATGCGTTGCTTTAATGATAAAGGAAAATTTCTAGAATTTTCATAGCTACTTAATTGGGGGACAAGTGTGAGTAGTACTGACGCGGAATGGGTGGTAAGAACAGAAGCCGCTAGGCCTCTGGCATCTCCTCTCTACTTGTCTCTTCCACCGTCCTGCAGGTGACTTGGTGCAGGACAGTGATGGCTGCTCTCCCCTGTGCTAGCCCTCTGCGGGCTACCCCACCGGCCCCTCACCAGCCCCTGTGCCACACAGCTGCTGTACCTCGTTTATCCGTATGCACCTTAATCACAGTAGATACAGCCACTGAGCCTTTTGATTAATCTCTAATTGACAAATTACCACTAATGTCGACAATCGTTCTAGAAGTGTTTGAATTTTACAAAAAGGAGCAAGCTAGTTGCCCGCTGGCTGAAGGGAACACACTGCTAGGTTGTCTCAGATTCTTCCAAGGATTTCCCAGTCATGCAATGTCAGCAGGGACCACAGGCTAGCCCAGAGTCTAACCTTTGCTAAGTTCAAGGGTGTCCAAATGAAGACAGTTCCAGGTCCTCTCTCATCCAGAGGATAAGACTTTCTTTCTATAACTCTTTTCCTCTGAAAGCTCAGTTCCTTCAGGGAGGTGGCGACAGATGCAGTAGAAAGACTAAAACCCGGAACCTAAATCCTGACTTTCTCAATCTCTCAGATGAGACTCTGGGCAAGTTCAATCTCTTTGAATCTAAAATTCATCCATAAACTGATGATCAAATATACTTTGTAGGCTATCTACGAGAGCCGTGTGACACTTGGAATGTTCAGACTCTAAGAACTTTGTTTTTTTCTCTTCAAGCTATGAACAGAGATTATACAGGAGCCTAGATACCCTTCTAGAAAGAATTTCCAGATAGTGTACATAGGAGAGGGGCCTCACGCTCACACCACCAAGGGGCATATCAAGGAAGTTACCAGACCTGGCTCAAAGCCACCCTGCCACGTGGGGCCTGGTGATCACCACCTGTTTTCCTGTGCCTCAGGGTCTTCAAATGTAAGTGGAGGGTGATCCCCAAAGGCTGTCATATCCTAGAGGAGTGTTCATACTGAAGATCAAGTAGCAACGTAGTGGCTTGGGCTGAGGATATTGCTCAGTGGCAGAATGCTTGCCTAACGCACAAGAAGTCTGCACTTTAACTCTCAGCACCTACAAATATATTTTCAGCTATATATTATACAATGGCACATCACCATTCTAGAAATGTTTTGAGTCGTGTCAGGCAAACAACTATGAATTGGCCTTTAAAAGGTTGACAGGTGTAGGCATCAACGGCTTGACTTTTGAGCTGTCCTAGGTTTTGCCTGATAGAGAATTTAATGTGGCTTCAGATACTACCAACATCCACCAGGTTCAATTTATGCTTTTTATGCGAAAGCAGGTAAAAGTAATTTTTTTAATGATGTTTTATACATGTAAATATCAAATATTCAGTTAAATACTGATGTTAGACAATGAATAAATGAATACAACACAAAATGCTGCATTGTGTGTGTGTGTGTGTGTGTGTGTGTGTGTGCTGATCTCTTCTTGAACTCAGGGCTTGGGTGCTGTCCCTTCGAACTTGAGCCACTGTTCCACATTCAACTTTTTGGTGGCTATTGGAGATAAGAGTCACAGACTTTTCTACCAGGGCTGGCTTTAAACGGCAATCCTTAGATCTCAGCCTCCTGAGTTGTGAGGATTATAGCCATGAGCCACCAGCACCTGTCTTATAATGCATTTCTTGCAGCAACCAAAATAATTTTGGATGACTATGTGCTTCTAGCACAGTCTGTACAACTCAAGTTAAACTCTGATTTCAGAAGGAAATCTGTGCATGATTGGTGCAACCATTGCCATGCATGCTACCTCGAGTTCAGTAGCTGTGTCACCTGATGCTCCAAACAACACATTCTTGGAGAAGGGGTGGAATGGAAGTCAATGAGGAGGGTATCTATTTGTGAGCCCAAAAGAAGTTCCATGAGGCCTCCCAGAGAAAATGGTGAGGTTTCCATCAGATGACTCTGGAGAGTCAGCGGTGAGGGCCAGAGGCAGAACAGCAGGCAGTCTGTTTCTTGAGGGCACCCCATTTGTATTCATAAGCTGTGGAGCTGGAGAAACAAGCTGACCCCTAAAACACTCCCTGGTGTCCGTAGATATTACAACTGACTAGATTGCAAAGAAACAAAATACAGATGAAGCCCTCCCCCACCGCGCCTCACATATTCCACATTCAGATGGTCTCCTGGGCTCACCAGACAGAAGACTTTTGGGTCAAAACCTTCCAATGTCACCTTTCCTGAATGCATTTTAATGAGGAAGAAAACCTATTCACCATTAGCTCTGAATCTTGATGTGGTAATTAAATGTACCAGTGGGACACTATGTACTACTTAGACTGACACTATAATCTTAAGTGGTTGAATTTGGTTTAAGCCATTATCCACAAAGATCTTAAAATTGGAGCCCTGTCTAGACAAATGTGCCAATACCTCGGCCCAGGGCAACCACCCAGGGAATTGCTATCAAGGCAAAGAGAAATACTGCAGTCAGCGTGGTAGACAAGGCCAGATTAGACTATTTCCTTTACTGTATTAAGTGTATTTCCTTCATTTCCCTAAATTAATGGGAAATTGACAGCCATACAGAAACGTATTTGCTTACTTGTAGATAAAGAATAAGATTTTTCTAAAAGAAATGATTCTCTCTCTTGCCCTGTCCTTCCCCCTTTCCCTCTGTCTCTGACTCTTTCTTTTTCCAAAAAGATCAAGAAAGCAGACACTCTTTCTTTATTCTCTATGTGGCTCCCATCTCCTCCCTGGCTTCCCTCTGGTCTAATCTTTGTAGATGGCCGGATCATCAATGGAATGGTACAAGTCAGCCAGATCATCAATGGATTGGTACAAGTCAGCCAGATCATCAATGGAGTGGTACAAGTCAGCCAGATCATCAATGGAGTGGTACAAATCAGCACCAGATCATCAATGGAGTGGTACAAATCAGCACCAGATCATCAATAGAGTGGTACAAGTCAGTCAGATCATCAATGGAATGGTACAGGTCAGCACCAGGTCCAAAGCCATGGATAGGGTAGAGGCTGGGTGTGCCTGAGAAGCCACAGATACAGCATAACCTGCGGGGGGGGGAGGGGAGGGAGGGAATGTTGACTGAACTGTCCAGGTAATTCCCTCCCATTGCCCTTCACCTCCAGACCTGAGGTCAACCCTCTACCCAGCCTCCTGCTCATCTGCCCACAGGATCACCCGCAGCCCTGACCCAGCCTCCTACATGTCCCTTCCAGTTTGTCTCTGTGAAACTCTGATCTAAATCTGTCTTAAAAATAGTATTAAAATTAACATCCTATAAAGTTCACCCTACTGATATTTTAAATTTAGTATTGTTTCACTCTAAGACCCTGAATGGCTCTTACTAACTTCAAAGTAACAGATTTGCTCTGTGTCTTTCATCCACTTTTCTGAGACGCAAGGGCCCATGTGACTCTTTGCACATCCTTCACCGGTTATCACAGTGTCCTGGGCTTACCATATAGATAGTTCAAGAGGCTGAGTGAGAAGTAAGTTGACATCCTAAAATGGGTCACCCCAAACACCTCCCTGGGGAATGGCTCAGACATCAGGGCCACAGAGAACATAGGTCCCTTCAGAAAGTGGACAGTTTCCAAACAAGGTAAGAATCAAGATGTCTTACATCTCTCGACATCAAAACAACATGACAAGCAATACAGCCTCACACTCTGATCTAAGAATATGGTTTGATCAAACCTGGGATTCAAAATACAGCCAAATGGTAAACCTAGGGCAAACGGGTTGCCAGATACACAAAGTCAGATTTCCCTGTCCCGAATACTTTGTCGAAGCACAGTGGCAGGACATGCTCAATCAGAGAGAAGATCTAGAAAGAGAAAGACACCTGGTAGCAGGTGCTCTTCCCAGAGACAATTGTCCTGTCTGTCTCCTTGAGTGGCCTTGCCCCACTCTGCCAAGTTCTGTCCTTGCTGTGGCCTTGGAGACTCATAACCAGTAGGAGAAGGTAGAAATGGGAGTGCTGGCTTTTCAGCAGACTCAATAAAAGCCTTTGCATAGGCTGGTGTTCCTGGAACCCCGGTTCTCAAGACACTCTGAAACCTTGGACTCCGTGCTCAATGATGCTGGGCTTCTCCAGGAAAGCACACGGCGTGTCCTGCTCCACAGTGAAAGCTGGAGTCAGGACAGTCATCATGCCTCAGTGTCAGCCACAGGAGTTACAGAGCAGTCCCGGGACCCAGCTCCAGTTCTGCACTGACGACAGACCAACCAGAGCACAGGGATGGACAGGACCCACACACTGCTTGATGAGGTTAGCTGCTGTCTCTGTTTAAAAAATGACGATCACTGCGGTTTGTTCCTCAAGACTCATAAAGAAGTTGATCTAAAGTATAAAACTTTTGTAATCAAAAATTTATATTTTGTGGCACTGGGATTGAACTCAGCCTCATGCTTGCTCAGCCGGCACTCTAGTGCTTGAAGCATGCCCCCAACTGCAAAAGAATCATCTTAAATGAATAAGCAACACGTTTTAAGGGGCTGAAACATGCTACACACACACACACACACACACACACACACACACACACACACACACATACCACATAAGGTCAAGTTTAAGCTGCTGGGGCTCCATAGAAAACATGGCTTCAGTTGGTTCCCTAACCCTGGCTGATATCTTAGTGAGTTCTTAAATGCAGTGGACTTTCAGTCCCAGGTCAGATGTAGTGTTTCAGCTATAGTAATTACGCCTATTCCATTTCCACTTCCAGCAGCAAACATCTGTCTGCCCAGAGCAACTCTGCCACCTGGGAATAGTAACAGCTTTCTTCTCACACGTCAGCACCTAGAATCTGTTTCATGTTTCCAGGAACATGGGATCTCACTTCCCCTCCAGGTGGCCCAAAAACATCCTTGTGGGAAACCCACAACTAAGGAGTGTGAGGTCCCCAGGGGTCCTTGGTAGGAGTTCTTACCAGGTCATATTTATTTTTACCCATTTCCTTTGTGGATTATTTCTTTGTACTAGAAATGCTTGTTGGCCGACATTGGAGCTTTTCAGCTCCACTGCCAGCTCAACTTACATCCCAGGTAGTCTGTTGCTCCAGGTCAGAGCCCATGGCCTTTTCTTCATGCCTCGGGACCTTGTTTTACATCTGGAAAAGCCAAATAGCCATTACTTCCTACTGAATCAGAAAATTAAAAGGCAAGCCTTGCTGTGTACTATGCATGAGTGACAAACCGCCTTGAGGTCAAAGGTCCCATGGCTTCTGTTTCTCCTTCAGAGTCCTTCTTCAGACATTCTAGAAGTGTTTCCAAGGACTTGCCAGTATCCTTCCTCTAGGGCTCCTGAAAGGCTGTATCTCCGCCTCCTGCTTTTGCAGCTCTTCCCAAATCTCATGGGACACAGAAACACTCATTTTCACTGAGGAATGACTAGAATTTCCAAATGTCAATCACAGAACAAAGTGAGTTATATGCCATAAATGTATGAGTTGTATCCCCACACTATATGTACAACTGGAAACTCAGAATGTGACTTTATTTGGAAACAGGGTCTTTAAAGATATAATTAGCTAATTGGTTAAGAATCATGAGATAAAGCCATCTGAGGTTGATGGTGGTTCTGAATCCAAGAAAGGAATGTGTGAAACAGAGTCACAGAGGAAACAAGGAAGCCAGGAGGACAGAGGCAGAAATCATCATGAGGTAGAGATCAATGTGATGCAGCCACAAGCCGAAGGATGCTAGGGATTGCTGGAAGACTCCATTTCAAGCTTCTGAGCTCCAGAACTAGGAAAGAATATAAACAGTTCCACTGTCTTAAGCCCCTACGTTTGCAGTATATCTCTATGGTAGTCTTAGGAAAGAAAACCACAGAGCAACACTCAGCCTTAATACACCCAAACCTGCCTATCACATTTCATTATCCCTTTTTACCTACCCAGTTTGCCACCAAATTCTGGGATAGACTCTGCCTGACAGATGTAAAGCTGATGCTCTTTTCCACATCAGCTTTACAGCCTCTCCATCACAGAGAGGTTCTATGTATTAAATGAATTGATGCAATTCAGATTGGTGCAAAGTAAACAATAATGATGTTAGTGAATCTATGCTATGGATGTAACTGATATATATTAAAAACAAAATCTATAAATTATATACAATCTATTTATATAATATATAATATACAAATTATATATAATTTTATATATAATATATAATTTTTATGTATCAGCTATATATTGTATATAACTTATAGATTATGTATTTAATATATATTTAATATATGCTCATGGTCTTTTTAATGCATATATATTCTCTGTATATTAGATTTTAATTGTGCATTTTTTCTATGCACCAACTTCTCAATTACATCCATAGCATAGATTCACTAACATTATTATTGCTTACTTTGCACCAATCTGAATAGCATCAGTTCATTTAACTTCTCTGTGATGGAGAGGCTGTAAAACTTTGTAGATGAGAAACTAAGATCACTTGGCTCCTATGAAAAGGAACCAGGACTTGGTCTAAAACAATGTGGCCCCAGAACCCAAATGCATTTCACACAAGGGTAGAGTTCTGCTCACAGGGGCAGAGTTCTGCTCACAGGGGTAGAGTTCGGCTCATAGGGGTAGAGTTCTGCTCACAGGGTGACCACTCCAAAACAAACATCATCCTTTAAGACCCAGTTGTGTGCCACAGCTGTGATCATCACTGTGTTACACGACGCCTCACTTCCCTTTCTGGTGAATGGGGAATTACTATGTCTCCACTAAGGAGCTGACTCAGAATTCAGTGAGTTTACATGCCATATCTTGAAATATTTTTTAAACCACCAAATGCAACTTGACTAAAGCTAGAAGCACATGCATTAGTAATAGGATGCATAAAGAAACATCTATCCAAGTAAAAGCTAATGATCTCTCAGGTGAGTAAACTAATCAGTCTTGGTTGTACACTGAAGCCATCTGAGATCTCTTTTAAATGTATGAGTTCCATCTGAGACTAGCTTATGAAGGTAGGGGTGGTAATTTTTTAAAATTCTCTTTTGTACAGCCTTTTATATTTGTTTCCATGCTCCTTTTAATAGATTCTGTCTGGTGTTGTCTTCAATTATTTGTTCCCCATATGTCACATCCTAGAAAATGTGATGAAAGAATGCAGATTCAAACACAGAGACACAGTTGTGCCCTAAATAGTGACCTCTGCTAATGTCCCTAATAGCACAGACACTTGGTGGAAAGGACAGCGCTGATTACAGCCCTTCATCTCCATGGCAGATTTCACAGTCAAGATGGCCAAAAATAAACCCCTGCCCTTCAGTGCTAGCTATGCAGAATGGCTGTTTACGATGGTATCTGCTTTGCTTTGCTGATTTGGTGAGTCTGTGTGTGTGTGTGTGTGTGTGTGTGTGTGTGTGTGTGTGTGTGTGTGTGTGTGTGTGTTGGTTTGTGTATTTCCAAACAGCAATACCTAATTTCTTATTTCTGTCTTTCAATCGCTATCCCTTTAAGTGATTCTGTACCTAGTCCATGTGATAGCGTTGTATTGCTCTATTAGCACAATCCATAGTTTGCTTCCTCTGAGGAGGCATTGATTGCTTTCCCATCTCAAGTGTACAGAACAATGTCACAGTACATCACAATGTATCCAAAAATACATATTAGTGTAGAAGATGGCCTTGAATATCAAGTATACTGCAGACATTCATAGGGAGAAGAGCTTGTAGTGTCCTTGGCAATAGAATTGTCTGTTGCCATGGGAATGAATCCAGAAGTTCTATGACATTTCCTAGGACCACATGAGCTCAGTGGATGGATAGCCCATGTGCATGTATATACCAGGCAAAGCCCGGGGAAAAGGAAGGTCTAGAGGGAAGGAATGTGTAAGTAGACAGTACACGACTCAAGCATGACAAGATTTCTATCTGAAAAAAAGTTATTTTTTAAAGCTGATATGCAAACAGCAAAAGAGCAAAATGAGAAATGTTATACTAGATTGCTTGATTACTTCTGGGGCTTGAGTCACTATTTCATTAGTGGCCTGGCCACTATTTCTGATCATTTTTGTTTAAGGTTTGTACTCTACCACTTCAGCCAAAGCTCCATTTCTGGCCTTTTTTTTTGGGTGGGGGCGGTTAATTTAAGGATCTCACAGCCTTTCCTTCCCAGGTTGAGTTCAAACTGTGATCCTCAAATCTCAGCCTCCTTGAGTAGCTAGGATTGTAAGCATAAGCCATTGGTGCCCAGTTTAGATGACTTGAATTTTAATCCCATTAAATCCTGAAAAGTAATCTATGGGATAAAAGTCTCACTGGACACCAGTGTTCATTCATCTAACTCAACTCCTGGACAAACAGTACTGATCTTTGCTCTTCGCTTGGGATCTGCAGGTTCCAGTCAGCCACTTGGCTAACCGTGGGTATGCTTGCTCATCACCTGGATTTTAAATATGCTAACCGCTTCTATCACAGCAATCTGAATCAAGAAGCCATTCAGGCTAGCTGTCTCTCTTTCATTGCAGATGAAAACCAGGATCAAAGCTGGCCTGGGCAGCGATGATGAAGTGTGCACACTGACAGGTCATCACCAAAGAATAGTTTTCCTTGGATGAGTTGGGGGGGGCGGAGAGAGTGGCGGTAAGGGGTGGCATTCTTGCCACTTCATCTGGCCAGCCTGCATCTTAGGAAGGTTCATCCTCAGTGAAAAAGCTGCTGATTTCTGGATACTAGGTTTAAGAAGATGAAACTGCCAGTCTCCTACCATTTTGAGCCTAGAAAAATGGCAAGTTCGTGCAGTTGACCTAATATACTATTGTTTTGCTAGGTTCTACATAGAATAAAGATATCAACTTGTTATATTAAATATTCAGAATCCTATATGATTGAAAGTATATCTAGATGTGTATAGATATAACTGCATCACCTATCACCAGCCTGCACTCTAACCTGGCTAGGCGTATTTGCTTTTTTCTTTTACTGGCACTGGCATCTGCACCCAGGGGCATGAGGTCTCCAGACCACACCTCAATGCCCCATTTTTCAGTGGGTATTTTTAGGATGGCATTTCAATTCCCACCCAGATTTGCACCTGAGCCACCATCTGAACATGTTAGTTTTTCATCATTGTTGGTATGTGCCACCCATAACCCAGCTTCTCTCTGTAGACACAGTCGGGGAGACTTTCCTGCCAGGACTTCCAACTTCAGACTCCCAAGTTGATTAGTATGACAGACTTGTGTCACTGTGTCTAGAAATGAGTTAAGAAGCATGTGAATTTTTTTTTTTTACCCAGGCTGCCCTCGACCTACCATCTTCACATTCTCATAATCTCAGGTAGCTTGAATTACAGGTGTGAGCCACTAGTGTCCAGCTTTGAAATTCACTTCTACATATACCAAGTAGCGAGCACTTACTGTTTACGAAGCACTGTGTGAGTATTTTTGGCTTATAATTTAAGGCAATAACTCTGTAAAGTCATATATAATTATGATCCAAATTTTCAGACTGTAAGGTCCGCTCCTGGCTGGCTAGCAGACTCCACCCTCCTCGCAGCAAAGTCTCCACCCAGTACCTGTGTTACCTAGGCAACTGGGACACCTGGAAGAGGTCACATCTGCATCCGCTGAGGTCACATCTGAATTTGATGTGGCCACACCTTTCCCCGCCCATACCATACATAAGGCCTAGCCCAGGCCCAGACGCTCTCTTGCTCTTGCTCTTCTTTTCTACCTCTCTCTGCTCTCTCTCTGCTCCAGTTCTTTCCTCTCTCTTTCCTCTCTTTCCCAGCCACGTGGAGTGCCAACCTTGCCTGGTCCCAGCAGGTCTACTGAATAAACCTACTCCTTACCTGAATACCACGTGGGTGCAGGTACAGTTCTTACTCAGCTCTACCTCTTTCTAAAAACCTAACACAGACCAGACTGGGGACAAAACAGATTGCATATTTTATTCTAGATATTACAGCCCAGAAGAGGTAAGGTTAAATTTGACCTTGAGGAATTACTTGGTAGACTTTATCCCATCAACAGTGTCTGGTGTACTAAAGGTACCAAGGGCCCTGCAGAGCACCCAGTCTAAAACCACAGTGATAGAAGGCATGTATCAAGAGAAATTTTATATGGAAATCCTGATAATGAAGCAATTGAAGCAGAGCTGTTTGGTCCACTTTGAGAAAGCAGAGGACTCCTTAAGACTTAGAGCTTAACCAGGCCTTTCTGCCATTATAGTAGGTATTGTATGTCTATGCATCAAGGAGCCAGTCAATAAGATGTAGGGTCAGGCTTTTCCCTTTCCAGGAAAACTACATTATTAGAAAAAAAACCTAGTTCAGTTCTATTCTGCTTCCCCTGAACCAGTATGTTCAACTTCAGTCCCCTCATAGTCCCTTGCTTTCAATGGTTATGAGCCCAGTATTGAGTGAGCTGTGCTGTCCTGGAGCAGCACCTTACTCTCCCTCCACACAGACTCCTTACCTAGGTCCTGGTCTGAGGGAATGAGGCGAGGCGAGGATGAGTAGGGAGGCCATGCACCATTTTTTCAGCTCAGTTCAGTTCTTTGGTCTCTAGGGAAAGGAACAGTAAGCCTCTCCCCTAAAACAAGGAAAGGAGGTTGCTTCTGCAGGCCCAGCAAGTCCAGGAAACTCTAGATGTTCAAGCGTTGAGGGAGCTCATCAGCCCAAATGTTCCCATCCTGAGCGTTCTTTACCAGAGCCTTTGGTTTTTGCATAGGAAACCTGTTCCACCTGTGCATCTAGCTTTGCTTGCTTTTCAGACTCTCCTGTGCTTTGTGAGAGGAGAATCTGTATAAAAGCTACCATGAAGGACTTGGAGCTTTTAAGCTTCACTCGGACTGTACCTCAGTGGCTGAACTGAGCCTGTCATTTTCTTTCTTGACTCCCGAGGTCAGTATGACAGTCCTCTCAAAGACCACTGTCCACAGGTAACTCAGGAGCTTGCATTCATGAGTGAATCCTTCACCGGTGCTTCATCCTACTCCGCTCCAGATGAGTCCTATGAAACTGCATCCATGTGCCTCTGCTTCCCAGGAATCGCACACCAAACACCAGCACACGTGAATGAACTGGTGAGCGAGGGTTCCAGAATCCCAGCCTAAAGACCTTGCTTTCTAGAACTCCTCCTGGGCTAACTGGCTTTTTGTTTGGGGGAAGGGCATTCTCCAAATCAGTGTCTAAGACAAGTCTGTAAGTTGTCTGTGTAAGATCTGATTTCAGGGAGGAGGAGTGGCCTGTCAGGAAAATGGAAGAAAGAGGGCAATGAAGGAATGGATGATACGGGTGAATTATTGGCAATGCAACTGCAGACAGCTCCGCTCCTGCGCGGTGGAGAAAGTGCATTCTAAATTCATCCTCCAGAAGTACTAGAGGCAGAAGCATGGATTCTCTAGTGCCCCACGCCCCACTCCACCACTGCGTGAAGTTTGCTCCCAGAACCCTAAATTCACGTGCATTTCCAACAGCATACTGAGCTGCCCAAATAAGCTCTCACTGATTTGGGAACATTGGTGGAGGCTGGAGCAGAGACTGAAGGAGGCCATGTCTGCCGGAGGCAAGTCTCCAAGGGAGAGTAAGCATAGAGTGGACCTAGTCTCAGTGTTATGTCCAAGAGGATGGGAGGATTCCAAACTGCATCTGAAACACATACCAGCCATGCCTTCTCTACATTCTCTACTCCAGTGTCAGACCAGAAATGGGAGGAAATGCCTTCCCAGAAACACAATATGACTTTTGTGTTTAGGCTTCTAAGTTTTATTGTATGTTTTAGCATTGAAAGAGCCGTAAGTATAACTTTAATCACTATGTGTATTTATATTCACCTTTACTGCACCCCCCTAGAAAAGTTCCATCCATTCCTAGCCTGCACGGTTGGCTATGATAGCAGTAAAGTCACCTCCTCTACCTCTTCCTGGCGAAGACAATCCCTGCCTCTGGTTACCCACATCATTCAGAGCCTCTCCCACAGTTGTCACTGGGTTTTCCAAGATTCCCATCTTGAACTCTTGTTAGATCCTTTGTTCTCCCTGTGTGACTACCTATTCCCCAAATTCAACCCCACTCTAAATGTATGAAACCACCCAGTCATCATCACAGAGTAATTCTCCTCTCCCCGGGCTCCAAACATAACTCTCTCTCCACTCAAAACTGAACTTCCTCATGTCTGAACAAAATTTAGCTCTCCCAAAAATATGTTCTTCTCCAACCTCCTGAGGTAAGTGGATGATATCACTAGCCTACTGTAGCCTCTCTCTCTAGCTGAAAAGATGGTAGAGAGCCCATCTTTCCCCCCTCCCTCAGCTTCCATTGGAGATGAGTGCCTTTCTCAAGGAAGCCTTACCTCAAAATCCCCAGTGCACCCCTGCCTATAAGCCTATATAGTCTGTTATTCCTTCCTCTTGATGTAACATGGTACTTTGCATATATTTTATTATTGTATTCCCAAACTGCATTGTAAGTTTATTCATATATCTGCTTCTTGCATTTAACTTTAATTTTTAGAAGACCTGTTTACCCATCATTTTATTTTTTAATGCTCTATTGTAGTTGAATGGACACACTTTATTTTTCTAAGTGACATAAGAAAGATCAGTGAACTTTATAATATAGGATGCCTTAGATCAATGAAATATAATACACCTATTATAACTCTCAATGTGAACATAAATGAACACACCCAGCATGTAACTGATACATATGTGATAATTTTTGAAATAACATGGTTAAGATTTTTAGTTGGCTCTGATCTGTGAACATTTTCTCTACTTATGAACTATTGTGTTTCTGTGTTTTCATATAAGAACTTTATCACTAAGTCACAATTTCTGCTGTGTGGAAGCCAATTTACAGCCAATTAATGTAAATGCACTCACTAGCATTAGCCATTACTCCTAAATACCAAGTCTGGAAACAAGAGAAAAAGAGATTACGTTATTTTGATTGCATAAGCATGAAAAATTAATCATCTGCCATTGCTTTAAAAAAAAGTGCATAGCAGTAGATCTATCTGGGAAGAAATTGTTTTAAAATGTGAAAGCAGACTTGTAACAGTGCTTCAGTGGAGATAATTCCAGTATGAATCCTTAGTAACAGACTTTTCTTGAATCAAGAACTCATGATCTCAGTGCAATTTCCATTAGCTAATTAATTATGTTACATAATCATTTTATAATGTTCATAAAACATATGCTTTTGGGACATTTCTTATGTACAGATATCCCAGAAGCACGAGGGGGGGTGCGTGTGTGAATTAGGACAGATGTCTCTGCTCTTGTAATGTTTATGTTTTACTGGAGAGGCTAACAATAAACAAGTAAGTGAATAGACACAATGCTTCAAATAGAAAGCTGGGTGCCAGTGACTCATGCCTATAATCCTAGCTATTCAGTCTCCTAGCTATCCAGGAGACTGAGAACTGAGGATAGCGAATCAAAGCCACTACAGGCAAAAAAAAGTCTGTAAGACTCTTACCTCCAATAAACTATTTTAAAAAAGCCAACATTGATACCCTGGCTCAAATGGTAGAGTGCTAGTCTTGAGCGCAAAGAGGCTCATGGATAGCTCCCCAAGTTCAAACCTTAGGAGGGAAGAGTGATACTACTTCAGATTGTATAATCAGGGAAAGGATTTTTGAAAAAAAAATAACAGCTGCACCAGACTGACAAAAGGAAACAAGTTACAGACAAGGGAAACGAACCAGTGCAGAGGCAGGAATGAGGTCGTGGGTTTGAAAGCAGACTGTAATAGCAGAGGGACCAGCGCAAGATCAGGGGCATGTCCAGATCTAGAGCATGTGGCCTTAACTATCATGCCTGAGACTTGGGTTTTAAGTATAACCCGTCTGTCTGAATAGAAGCAGAACACAACTATGTGCACATACATATAGAGCATAGACATAAGCATGTATACAACTATATGTACAAATATTTTTCAAGTATTTTGACTACTATGGAGAAAAATAAGCTAATATATCTTTTAACTAGAAGCTATTTTAGTAATACCAACAAGATAGTGGAGGGTGAGAGGTGTGGTGGAGGTGGAAAGCAGCAAGAAGATGCTGATGTATTTAAGAGACGCTCTCAGGAGTTGATTCGATTTGGGATATGGGAGTTTAAGGGGAGCAGGATGAAGATGAGCTTCTGAGACTTTGATAAGAGCTTTTGGGGAGATGAGAGGCTGTGTAGTGAGAAGTAGAGGATTAGGGGAAGAGCAGACAGGTTGGAAGATACCAGATTGACTGTGGAAATATTTTTCTACAGGATAGTTTGACTTCAAGCCTATTTAAATGGAAAGAATACTGCTGACGTATTTATGACAAGAAATATTGCATTCTTTTGTAAATTGTATCTAAGAGGTATTGCCTTATTATGATTCCTCACACACGCCTAGAGGAGAAAACACAGTCTGTTCATCACTGAATGAAAAATGAGCTCATGACCTGCAAAGCTGTATTCTAGCTAAGGAGTATATTCGTCATGATTATTTAGGAGCTATTCAAGAAGGTGACAATTAATGAACAAATATTTTCTTACTCGGAAATTTATTTTAAATTTCAAGGTGCCAAAGTGTTTCTCTACCAAAAAAAAGGTGGTATAAAATCTGACACTATTAACAAGGGAGCATGAAACTGATTTTAATGGCACCATCTCTTATAATTTGGTTTGTAAAATAACAGAATTAAAGTTCCTCAGATTATCATGTTGATTCCCCCCTCACAACTAAATTGAAGTAGTAACACAGAGTTGATAGTAAATACATATCCATGATGATATTTCAACTAAAAATTGAAATAAAGAAACCTCCTGATTTGGTCTGCCCACTGGAGGAGGGTCTGACCCGGAACACCTGTTCCTATAACAGAAAATTCAACCAACTCACAACTAGAGGTCAGGCCATTATTGAAGGTGCTCTAAGAGTAGGAGTGGCTTTGGTTTGACTGGGAAGCCAACTCAAGAGTCTTACCTACTTATCTTTGCCTAGAGGCCTTGGAATATGAAAGTGTATGATCTACCTCGCTTGAAATGCTAATTGAAAATCTGATAGCAGGAGGGAATCACAAAACAGATCATGAAAACAAAAAAGCAACCAGTGTGGTAGAGTCATGGTAGGAAGGCTGCTAGGAACAGAGAAAAACATTGGAAATTATGATGGTCACTATAAACCTGCATCCTAGCCATGTGTGTGCATTACTTCTCTGCCCAAAGCACACTGTCTTTAACAGATAGTCCATAAAACTTGACCCAAATATCCTGACAGGGAACTGACGACTGCAAATCCAGCATGTTCCATAGGCAGCTTTACCTCATTTGCTATGATTGATGCACTTTCCTGCCTGTGTCTGGCAGGACTGAATTTTAGGAAGAAAAATTCACAAGCACGGCATCTCAAATATAGATACAGTGATGAAAGACGCTATGCAGAAAAGCTGAAATCTGGACTCTTCAGCTTGCAAGGTCAAACTACTCATGCTATGTATGTGCTGACTGGCTGCATCTTTATCTTCTAAGTAAAACAGATAAAAAGAATGTTGGACATTAATATTAGCTACTGAGCAAAATGTCTCATCATTGAACAGTTGCAATGCCCTTGAGATTGTATTTGAATAACATCCTTTCCCATTCATCTGTGTCTCATTATTTCCTTTAGAGATAAGAAATGCTGAACAATATTCTTGTGAAAGCCACCATTTTTCCCTTTCCTTTGTCCATGGTTTGTTTTACCATCAAGTAACTGTGAATGTCTTGTTGAGAATGTTGTGGTTCCACAGTAAAAGACAGATCAAAGGACTTTCATGGCAATGGGCCAAGAGCTGTATATTTGTTTGTGCCAGAAGATGAAAATCTAAACCTTTAGGATGCTGCATTTTATAAAGAGATTATGTAGAAGAAATGGCAGTGTTTATGTGACAAATTTCTAAATAGAATAAATACAGACACACAAAGTACAGCAGCCTGAAATACCAAATCATAAACAAAAATATGGCTTTCTTTCACCCTCTCTGTATATTCATATATATCAATATATGTACATATATACACATATTTTATATTAATTATACATATAGTCATACATATGTGTATATATGAATATATTCTAAATTCTACATATATACTACTTATATATTCTCCATAATAAAGTAAGCATTTTTCCCTATCAAGATCCATTGAAATTTAATGGATTTAGAAAGAATTTTAAGTTCAGAGTCCATAAAATGCCAGCAGAATGCCAGAAACATGTTTGTTGTGACAACAATGTCAATGTAGTCACAATGCCCATTATTGCGTTCATGGACCCTCCTTCAATTCAAGCTTAACTGTTAAATTTTGAACAACTTACTATTCTGGTTTCCTTTATTTTCTTGACAAGATACTGCTAAAATTCTGTGTAAGGATGAAAAGCCACTAAATTCAGAACCTGTGAATATCACTGCTAGGCAAAGAAACTGCCTTGGTTTCCCCAGGAGCCAAATGAGGATCATAAAGCCTGTTATACACATTAGAGTGTTGCAAAACACGACACTATGCCACTCACTGAGGAACAGAATTAATAAAAACATGTAAAAATCATCCCCTTTTATTGACACAAAATTGTCTTTTTATTAGGAACCAGAAAACAAGACTATACAACTATACAACTTCATATATTGATTCCTGAGGCTGTAGGATTTACTTCACCTAATTTTTATTTTTATACTATTATTATTATTACTGACAGTTGTGGGGCCTGAACTCTGGACCTGGGCACTGTCCCTCAGCTCTTCAGCTCAAGGCTAGCTCTCTACCACTTGAGCCACAGCGCCACTTCTGGCTTTTTCTGCTTATGTGGTGCTAAGGAATCGAACCCAGGGCCTCATGCATGCAAGGCAAGCACTCTACCACTGAGCCACCTTCCCAGCCCTTCACCTAATTTTTAAATTGGAGAGTTAACAGTATCCAGGATGGAAGTAAAGGAATCTAGTTCTCACTAGGTAAGTTTCCATTACTTTTACATTTAAAAAACAAATCAGGTTTGGATAAACATCACAAAATAACCTGAGAGAAAATCAGACTGGACTCATGGTACTATTGTATAACCCAATGAGACAGGTAACAGTCCAAGGCTTTATAACACAAAAGAACACAGGAGTAATGGCAAGCCATGCCTGTAAACTGTAAAGGAAATTTTAGATAGCATCTCATTTGTATTCAGTAAAAATGGATGAGCTGATTTCTACCCATCAAATGACCTTAGGAAAATTGCTGAGTTTACCGGGATAAGATCCGTAATTTTCAGAGGCAGCAACGGCAGCATTGCTGGCTTTGCTCCTCCAGAGCCTCGCTGCACCTGATCAGGAGTGCCGTCTGTTCTCTCCTGGACATCGGCTGTGTCTTTGTGGCTGCTTCAATAAATATAATGCAGCAGAAATGTTGCTACAAGATGAGGTAGATTGAAAAAGTGATTTCCTGATTTGCAATCTCTCTCTTATTTACCTACTTATTTTTTTGTGCTGTCATAGGGCTTGAACTCAGGGCCTGGGCACTGTCTTTGTGCTTCTTTTGCTCAAGGCACAACTCCACTTCCAGTTTTTTTTATCGTTTGTTAGGAGAGTCTCACAGACATTTGAGCCACAACTCCACTTTCAGTTTGTTGATCGTTTGTTAGAAGAGTCTCACAGACATTTGAGCCACAACTCCACTTCTAGTTTTTTTTTATCGTTTGTTAGGAGAGTCTCACAGACATTTGAGTCACAACTCCACTTTCAGTTTTTGATAGTTTGTTAGGAGAGTCTCACAGACTTTACTTCCCAGGCTAGCCTTAAACTGCAATCCTCAGATATCAGCCTCCTAAACAGCAAGGCTTACAGGTGGCAAGCCACTGGCATCTGGCTATTTATCTATGTATTTTGGCAGTGCTGCGGTTTGGACTCAGAACTTGACCTTGCTAGGTAGGTACTCCACCCATTGAGCCATACCTCCATCCCTTATTTTCCCATTATTTTCAAAATAGAACCTTGAATTTTGCCTAGGCCAGCCTGGACCATATCTTCCTCTTTCTACCACCTGCTACAGTTGAGATGATACATGTACACTACAACGCCCAGCCTTTTCACTTGAAAATGTCTCTCACAGCCTTGCCTGGAACCACAGTCCTCTCAATCTCAGCCTCCCCAATAGCCAAAATCACAAGTGTGAATCACTGTACCCACCCAGCTATTGATTACTATAGGGTGTCTCAAACAGTGTGTCCAGACTAACTCCAAACCAAAATCCTCTTGCTGTCTACCTCCAAAGTAGTTAGAATAATGGGTGTCAGTCACTGGCACCCGGCCCTTTAATTTTTTGGTGGGGAGAGTCACAGTTGCATGTTGTCATTCCAGGTTACATATACATAGTTCTTGTAGGTCTCTGAGCTACAGGTTCAGCTTGCATCACCACCAGCCCTAGGGCTGAACAAGTACCCAGTTATTTCTGTCCCTAGCCTTCAAATCATCTCCTATGGCAAGCAGAGATACAGAACCATATTGAGGCTTAAGTAAACTGCAGATTTGGGCTTGAGATTTCTTGTGATCTGTGATATAGCAATGGCTTGCCTGAATACTCCGCATGCCTCCTCTTTTGAAATAGTAATAATATCAGAAACCTCTAAGATTGTTTTGAGAACTGATTATGCAGTGTGTCCACATGTGGAACCTAAAAGCAAATGTTAACTACTAGAGATGTGATCAGAAAATAAATCATATGGAAAAATAGAGAACTGAGTGAGATGAAAAACTACTTTGGAATGAAAAAGTGATCACATATTAGAAAGCAAAATGAGACCAGCCATAGTCACTTGCTCCTATATTCCCAACTTCTCAAAGAGGCAGAGACTGACGGATCAAAGTTCAAGTAAACCCCAGGCAAAAAGTCAGCAAGATCACCGTATCAACAAATAAACCAAGCATGATTGGTCATGCCTGTCAGACAACTTCAAGTTGTTACCTAGCAAACAAAAGAAGAAAGATTGTAGTCTAGAGCATCCCAGGCAAAAAACACAAGACCTTACTCAAAAGATGATTAAAGCAAAAACAAAACAAAACACAACAGGCTGCAGCTGAAGAACTACAGTGCCTTCCTGGCAAGCATAAGGTCCTGAGTTCAAATGTCAGTACCAACAAAATAAAAAAGAAAACCAAGTTAATGATACATAAAGTTGCACTTTTATTCCAAAAGAGAGGTACAAGAAAATCTCTAGAATAAAAAAGGGAAAAAAGCATACATGATGATGATGATGATGACGATGATGATGATGATGGTGGTGGTGGTGATGACATGCCCAATTCTATTGCTCACTCCAACAAAAGCAAGTGAATCTTTACACATGACATGAATCTTCACATGACAAACGCAAAGGACAAAATTTTCATAAATTTAAAAAAATTCTCTACAACCATTTCCCACTGAATTATCCAAAGATATGCAAAGTCTGGAATACTAAAGAAAAAGAGAAATTGCAAGAGAGAAGTTTCACAATGATGAAGTAGAAGCAAGGAGCATTTTCCAGTTTCTCCCTGACCAAGAAGGAAAACAGAAAACAGCATTTCAACAAGGACTTAAAGTTGCAAATCAGAGCTGAACTGCCACACAGGAGGAACCTGTGATCAGGAACTAGTTGCAAAGCAATAAACCACTTGGGAACTTGTGATTCAAAAGCCAGAGCCTGAGGACTGGATGCATGGTAGCATGAGTTGAATGGAAATCCAATTGGCAATCTGGGTATAAACCAAACTGATGTGGGACTCTTACAAGTCAAAAGTTCAGCCTATGGGCAGGGACTGAAAGCAAATGCTTAGCAGGGAACAAGTTGCATGGGGAGCAAGTTGGGAGTCAAGGTAACATCAGCAATATGGAAAACATGTGGGCTGAGTGAGGAGCAATCAGTAAGATGAGCCCTCCAATCTGTAGGGCCTAGAAGCCATGGAAGTCACCAGTGGTCCAGTAGGGAGTAGGGCTGGAGTAGACACACTGCAGAACCAGCCTGCAGTAAACTGGCCCTGAGGTACAGCAGGAGAACTTTGAAACAGCATTTTCTATCTGCTGTGTTGAGATTCTGAATCAGAGCTTTATAGGCAGTGGGTGGGCCTCTCCCACTGAGCTGAATCCTCCAATCAAACAGCCCCTCTGCACAAAGCTTTCCAGACATACAAACATGGATACATGCATGCATGCATGCAGACATATGTACATACAAACTGCTTTGGTGGGGAGAAGCCACTTTCCTTCTCAAGGAAGAGAAATGTTGACTTTGGTTTTCTGGTCTCAGATGTTTTTGGTTTTTTGAGAGTTGGTATGGGTTGTTTTTGTCTTTCTAGCTTGTTTCCCTTTACTATTGATATTGTCGAGTGTCTTTATCTTTTTTCCATTTCATCTTTCTGTTCATATTCTACTGTTTTCTCCCACAATCTTTTCTAATACATTCACAATGTATTTACAACATCCTAAGTTGTATCTTGCCTCTTGGCTTTCCTATTCCTTCTTTGTACTTATTAATAACTATATCAAATTTTAGCTCCTATATAATCCTATAAGTAATCCAGTTACTTTCCTTTGTAATCTTATTGGGCCAGTAGTAGATGTGTACTAATGTTTTTTGCTACATATAAATATCTGCTTGTTTTTTGAATTGATTTTGTTACTGCAGTCAGCTTTAGCTCCCCTAGGTTGAAGAGAAATCTAACTTAACAGAGGTGCAGGTGTACAAGTAATATGAAAAAGCAAGGCAATAAAATCCAACAAATCCAAAAGAACAGACACTAATGATAGTGAAGTAGATGATACTCCAGATGCAAATTCAAATAAATGATAATAACAAACAAAAATAAAGAAGACACAAATACATGCTATAATAAATTCCAAGATGATACAAATAAATAGTTGAATAAAATAAGGAAGGCAATACATAATATGAAAGAAAACTATGAATAAATATTGAAAAACTAAAATGAAATTCTGGAAATTTTTATTTGACTCAATAAGCCAAATAAAAACCTCAGTTGAAAACCCGACCAACAAAATGAATCAAGCTGAAGACAGAGCATCAGAGCTTAAAGACAAGATAAATCAGAACATTCAGACAAAAACAAACAGAAAGTAATAAGAAAGTACAAACAGAATACACAGAACAATGAAGACCAATGAAAAACTACACCTACAAATCATGAGCACAGATGGAGATGAGGTGCAACACAATAAAACACTTTCCCAAAGCTTGGAGAAGATATGATCGTCAAGGCACAGGAGGCTGTTAGGTTACCAAATGGGCAAGTCCAGAATAGTTACTTCTCCAAAGCATATTATAGTTAAAACACCAAGTTACAGAACAAGGAAGGCCTAGTTCTTGAAAACTCAAACATACAGAATGAACACATCAAATGCAAAAACAAATTTGTAAGAGTAACACAGGTTTTAAACAAGCTGTAAAAGCAAAGAGGGCATGGAATTATGTTATTCCAAGTCTTCAAAGAAAATTACTGCCAACCAAGATTGCTGCATCTGGTAAAACTATCCTTTATAGTTGAAGAGCAAATGAAAACTTCCAATAGCAAACAAAAAGCAAAGGAATTCATGAGCTCAAAGCCAGTACTGTGAACCCTACACATAGAATAGGCAGGTAAACACAAAGATGAAAATAATAAGAAATAAGAATCAAAATAATAATAAATCTCATTAAATGAGTGACTAGTTAAGCAAATGAGGGTTAGAGAAGAATCAAACATTATAAAAATAATAAAATTACTACAATCTTTCAATAATAAGTCTGAATGTCGATTGCCTCAATTCCCCAATCAAAAGACACAAAATGGCGGTTAGATTAAAAAATAAGACCCAAACATCAGTTTCCTACAGGGTGTAAAGCTAACTTGGGGGAAAGCCAAAGATAAGCATAGGCTTAATGTGAAATGATGGAAAAAGATTTTCTAAGAAAACAGAGTTCAAGAGCAAGAAAGGCTAACTACATTCCTATCTAACAAAACCAACTTTAAAGGAAGATTAATCAGAAAAGACAAAAATCACTTCATATGGATCAAGAGAACAATCCAACTAACAGCAGATGACAAGACTAGGAATATGGCTCAAGTGGTACATCATCTATCTAGTAGTAAGTGCAAGGTCCTGAGATCAAACCCCAGTACAACCAAAGAAAAAAAATTTAAAGCAAATAGAAATTATAAACATATACACACCTAACATCAGTGCACCTCATTTCATAAAACAAGTAATATGTGACACAGACAGACCCCAGCACAATACCAGGTGTCTGTAGTAGTCTATTCTTACCAACAGCTGGGTCACCCAAACAGGAAACTTCACACTTAAATGACCATACAAAGTGAATGGATGTAACAGATATCTACAGATTCTTCCATCAACAGCCATAAAACATATTTTTCTCAATAGCCCATGAAACTTTCACCAAAAGAAATCATAAAATATGATTAAGATATAAAGCAAGCCTTATCAAGTATTAAAAACAAATTTAACTCCTTGTATTTCATCAGACCACAGTGAAATAAAACTAAAAATCGACAGCAAGAAAAAACTACAGAAAAGGTTGAAACATGTATACAAACAAGTATGTATACTGTATATGATGCATATATAGAGACATGTACATACAAACATGTAAATACACATACATATACACATACCTATAAAGGGGTATTTATAATTTGAGCTATAATTGTATTTTTCCTGGCAATTCCTGTTTTTGTTTCATATTTTAGGAGTTGGGTATTAGTTGCATAAGTATTTGGGATTGCTAAATTTCTTGATGAACTGACCACTTACTCATTCTCTGATAGAATTCACTGCCCAGAAATCTACCTTATCCAGTGTCTATATAACTACTATTGGCCCTCTTTGGCTTCGTATCATCATAGTATAGCTCTTCTTACCCCACCCTTTTATCTACTACGTCCCTGTATTTGAAGTGTATTTCTTGAAACACAAATATACACTTTATTTGATCCAATCTCACAATTTATACCTTTTAATTGCTATGTTTGTAAAATATAATGTGATTTGATTATAAGAAAAACATTCTGCTATTTTTGTTTTTTTATCTGCTTTCCAATTTTTGGTCTACCTTCTTTTGGACTAATTGAATATCTTGTAGCTTATCATTTATTTCTTTGTTTCAGTAGCTTACAGAGGTTTAATTATAAGCTATCTTTAAATAATATTATACTACTTTGTATGTTGCATTGGTATCTTTCCCTCCTACCAAATTCATGCCATTCTTACAGTATATTTTCTTTTCATACATAGTACAAATTACATATTACCTTATTGTTTGTTCCAATAATTACTCTTTTAAGAGATTTTAACTTTTGCCCCATAGTATCAATTAGTGCTCTTCATCTCTTTGTGTAGATCCAGTTTAGCATCTAGCATCATGTTTCTTCAACCTGAAAGATTTCCTTTCACATTTTTTATATGCAGGTCTATTGGTGATAGATTTTGAGTAGTGCTCATTTTCAAATCCTAGTATCAAATTTTAGGATTAAAACATTTACTTTCAGTTCTTTAGAGAACTTGCTCCACTGCCAAACTCACTTGCATGCTTTACAATAAGCAATCTACCTGCTCTCTCTATTTCCTGTATTCAGAAGTTATCATCACTTCTTTACAAGAATCTGACTATAAGATGCCTTAGGTGGCTTCCCCCATGTTTCTTGTTCTTGGGATTTATAAGTGTATATTATATTTTAGAGATTCTTATACCTAAGAATAGCATTAAAAATGAGATTTTCATTTGACCAAATGCAAATATTTATATCTTCAAATGGTTTTCTTCCTCACCTCTCCACTTTCATAAATATTAGACTTGTTGAAATTACTTCACTGTTCACTGATACTGTTTATTATGTAAATTATTTTCTGCTTCCTTCCTTTTTACATGATGTACAAACCATAAAATTTCATCTTATAAAAACATGCAGTTCAACAAAACTTAGAACATTCACAAAATTGAAAAACAGTTTCAATTATCTAATTCCAGAGTGCTTTTATCACCCCAAAAGAAAACTTACAGCCATGACCAGTCACTCTTTAAACCTCCCAGCTTTACAAATATTAGCCTACTTTCTGTCTCCATGGATTTATCTATATAGGAAATTTCATGAAAATTGAATCATATAATATATAGCCTTTGTTACATGTTTTCAAGGTTCTTCCATTAGCGATCATGTATTATTGGCAATGATTTGAGCAATCTCAAAAACTCATTTTTAGTTAGACGTGTTTTTTCAGAGGCTATTTAAAAACTTACCTCAAGAGGTCTAAAATCAATAGGGTCTAAAAGAATATAAATCAAAATTTTAATACTGGATGATTCTTAATCTCATTGTTATATATTGCTCTATTTTTAAATTTTGTACTGTTTATTAACATTTTCCAGAGTAGAGATAATTCAGATCTTTATAATTCTAAAGAAAGAGATAATCATCTAGTTTAAATTCTGGGAAGAACTCTAAAACCAGAATGATCTAATAAATATTGTTATGTGTAATAAGACTGACTTAAGTTCAAAATTAGTTGTTCCATTTAGTACCTCAGTGGCCTTGGGCCCTCTCACTTGTAACATGACAGGGGTAATACTTACCATTTCTGCCTCAGATCCCTTTAGTGATGCAAAAATGAATACATATATATGTATATACGAAATAGAATATCTAAACCAATACTGTTCCAGCATCATCCAAATATAAGTGGACAGAACAGTGGTATCTCTACAGCACTTCAAATCTAAAAGGGAGATAGACAGTTGTAGAATGTTACAATGTGCCAAAAGAACAATAAATGAAAGGCTTTGTGTATTGATGTTTGCTATTTATCCAGATGTAGTATCAGCATAGCAGACATTTTTCCTCTTAAAACTCCTTTATTTTCAAACTCCAAAGCTCCTTCTTGCTCCACATCTCACTCCCTTACTAGAACAATGAACAATGGGATGAAGCAGAGGATGCTAACAACTTACTGCCAAGACAGCATGAGATGATGCAGAACTCAGACCATGTTTCAAGAATATTTATGTAGACCCTAAATGTGGACTAACTGAATAGGACTAACAGAATAATCTAGAGAAGCATCTTCCAGAGACTGGATTTGACCCTGAAATATAGAAGCATATTCTTTAACAGTTGGACACCCTTTGGCAGTTCTTTACCCATACACACCACTAGTAAGTCATGGGTTGATCCAAGTGGAATTCAAGGAGGTAAAATCAGTCATGTGGGTTTAGTGTCCATCCATGGCATCTCTTTTTCATTATGAAGAGTAGCTAGCTGACTTCATTGTTCCTCCTCTCAATATCAGGCATCATAGAGGATACAGAAAGTTTTTCAAGTCATTGTATCACCATTAGGAATTTGAGTTCGGGTACCTCCTTCCCAAGGACTAACTGTAGCATATCGGGTCTATGGAAATACCAAACCCTTTAAGATATTTTTTAATGTAGTGGCCCGTTTCATCATCTTTCTCCTTTTCCAATTAATTCACAATCAAATAGAACAAGTTTTTCCATATCTTTACTCTCAGTAATGTGCAACATGAACATATTAGTGTTAAGTAGTAAGAAATAACACAGTGGCCGTAGAAGACATTTATATTTGCAAAATTACAACAATTATCTTTTCGAATTCCCCCAAATTAGCATATTTGTTAATCAAATTAATTAAGAAGCTTTTCAAAATAAAAGCAATGTTTTAAATAAATATACTCTTTCATACAATAGAACATTTAGTTCTGTTGGAGGTAATGAATCAGCATCGTACTCACATACTTTATGAAGACATTAGGGTTAAAATGATCTAAATGTGTTTATAAATGTACTCTAATTAGTCATTTGCGAGTATTTTTGTATGTTAAAATTGTAGATGTTTTGTAATCAGTGTTTATTTATTTGGCAGTACTGAAGTTTAGCTTTGTGCTTGCTAGGCAGGTGCTATAATGTGAACCACGCCTCTGATTAGCTACTTTTTAAATCATTATAAAGATGTTATCTGACTTGCAGAATTTATATAAGCTCAACATGATGATATGATGCTGTTTGAACAGTATCTTTAAATTTGAGTTCAGTACCCAACATTACATCCAGTTAAAGCCAAGACCTTTTAGCTGTCCACATCTGTCACTGAAAACATGCTAGACTCCCAGTTCAGGAGAATGAGACCTTTCTACAAATCCTGTAAGTTCCATGACCAAATATCATTGTCACATTAAAAATCTTAATTACAACAGAGCACTGGGTGTTTTTCAGAGACCACATGTGTAGGTATAAATACATTTCTCATCAGCTTTTCCATTGGAACCACATTTTGTAAATTACTATAGAAAACTTCCTAAAGTTTAATTTTATTTAATAAATATTTTGGAGAGCTTGCTGACTGAAGAGCGACTTTGCTGATATTTCTAGAAATTCTGATTGCTTAATTTTTCCATCACTTTTACTTCTACTGTAGTTCTTAATAGCTTTTAAATCTATAGTGAATTTATTGATACATCTATGCTTTGACAATTGTGATTTTCTTTAACTGTATGCTATGCTAAGATCTTGAAATTAAAGGACAAAGGCAGAGAAGTAAAATTAAACACAGCAACAGTTATAATAGTAAGTGCTCATTAGAATCTGATTAACAAGTCTGTCCCAAAATGATGATAAAGATACAGAAATAACAATAAATGACTAATGCAAAACAGATTGGATTTTGAACATGGTCTCTATCTCATGTTCTCTCTCTTTCTCTCTCTCTCACACACACACATATACACACACATACATACACATACAAACTTACACAGGCATTCACATATGGATGTATACACACATCTCAATTAAAATACTGTGACTCCAAGTTTTAACTTAGATAAATTAACTACATTAAAATACTGACACTGTGAAAAAAAAAAGTGTTTATGTCCAACACCCTAGAGAGCGAACCACTTTTGTGAACATCTAAAAACATCCAAAAAAGAAAACAAGAATGCAAATGCAGAGTTCCTGACAAAAAGGACAGGTGAACGTGTCAGTACTGCCTGGAGCTACAGCTTTCCGTTTTCCTCACTACTTTCCTTCTCCTCTATTGCTTCCAGGCTTCTCTTGCCCTTGGCCTCGGCACCGCTGCTGGGGGGTTTACTCAGTCCACAAGACAAGCATGCCAGCTGGATCTGCTTCATGTTTTCCAGAGCTTCGTTCTTGGCATTCTTCAATAGGTCTCCTTGTCCCTACAAATAGGTAGAAATAGACACCAAAGAAGATAGTTACGGGTTAAGTTCCCTAAGTAACATTGTTCTCTCTTTTCTGCTATGACTCAATGAGAAAACAGACCCAGACCCATAATGCACTTTTCCAGGGTTAATCCCAAGATTTGTTTTTTAGGTATCATTGAGAGCCTGTGCTCTGTAAGCCTACGACTCCAACTTGAACCTTCCCAACTGAAGGCTGGCTGCCCTGGTGCTTCTTGTCTTGGGCAACCTTCTCATTATGCAGCTGACTTCTATTCATGTGGTCTCAGACTTTTACAGTTGTGGTTCTTTCCACCGAGCCTCAGCCTTTCAAGTCTTGTGAGAAAACAAGAAAAGATGTCCGTCCTTAAAGAACTAAAACTGAAGTTCGTCTACAGTGTACAAGAAAGAGCTCACATAGCTGAACATCTCCTGTGCTGTAAATCATCCGCTTCATGCTTGCTGAGCTGGTTCTTAATGGATTGAGTTAACCTCACGGTCTTGCTCTTCATAAGCTATTACTTACCCACATCCTCGCTGTATGTTCCACCATCCTCAAGACAATGTTCCCATCTGGCTAATGGAGTCTCTAGAGATTCTAGTGGCTCAACATGTCCATCACAGCACAGAGTAGAGGAGAATGGCAAGAACACATTAGCTGTCATTTATACTCATGCCTGAGAAAAATGATTTTCCCTGCTATTTTTATTCCAAAGATCAAGTGTGTACATTAGTAAATTGTAGAGTAGTGGGGATGTGTCTCAACAGCATAAAGCCAAAGAGGAAGTAGCTCTTCCTCCTCTCTCTGCTCTTATTCTCACAGCAGGGCCTGAGAATATGACCTTGAAACTGTGAAGGATAGTGGAGTTAAGCCAACTGTCGGAGGGGGCATCTATAAAGCAGAAGCTTGCTCAGAGAAAGAATAATTTACCTAATTTATGCAAACTACTCTATGATGAATTGCTACATCCCTTTAAGGAATACATTTTTCTTAGACTCTATGTAGAAGCAAGCAATTAAAAAATGCCTTGGATCTGGGTGCTGGTGGCTCATGCCTGTATTCCAAGCTACTCAGAAGGCTGAGATCTGGGGATTGTAGTTTGAAGCCAGCCAAAGCAGAAAAGTCAATAATCTACTCAGTAAAAGCCTGAAGTGGCTCTGTGGCTCAAGTGGTACAGAGCTAAGTCTTGAGCATAAGAAGCTCAGGGACAGCGCCTAAGCTGTCTGGACAGACAGACACAGATACAAAAAATACTTTGGAATATCTAATTCCTTGAAATCTGTGGAGGCACACAACAATTCTATCCTACGTAAAGATGGCCAAGTCCTTGTAATAAGATCCTTTAACAATATGGGATAAGGAGCTGAGCTTTGCCTAATGTTCACGTGAAAATAAACTTCCCTTTAGTTACTCAGCTCATGAAATAAGATTTCGAAGTAGACTTGGAGGTTGTAAGAAGCTGAGCCTGATAAGGATGAATTGCTGGCTCAAGGCTTCAACTGGACTAATGCCGGGTCTTTCCCTCCTGGCTAGGTGCCCTGTCATACACCACATGGGTTATACAGGCAAAGATGGAAACTACAGCAAAACTACAGTTTTGGTGATTAATTGGAGATAATAGTCTTATGGAGTTTTCTGCCCAGGCTAGCTTCAAGTCATGATCCTCAGATCTCAGCCTCCTGAATAGCTAGGATTACAGACTATAGCAGACTGAGGCCTGTCAGTGAAAAGATGTATTTTCTGAGGGAAAAAATAAAATTGGGGACATTGTTTGGAAAAGCGATTGTTAAGTAATAATACAATACACAAGGTGCTTAGTCTGTGCAAGCACTCTGCGTTGTGTATGATCACCCCTTCAGTCATCACAGCTTCCCTCTGAGGTACTTTTATTTACCAATGGAACACCCTGAAGCACAGAGTGGGCCTCACCCCTACCCCATTCCTGTAAAATGACCTGGGTGGTCACTAGTGAGCTGCAGCTAGATCAAGCCTATGGACTTCAGCCCCTCATTGTATGTAAATCATGTGCTCTCTTCCAAATACAATGAAGCCACCTATTCATTGTTACCCATGGCAACAACAGAGACAGGAAAGAAAATCACTGCTCTTGTGACAGAGACAACAGAACTTAAGAGACAGGATCCTGAGCCAGGAAAACAGGTTACAGCCAAGACAACACCGCCAGGAATAAAAGTCAGAGTATTTCCCATTGATTTAACCTGAGCCTTTTCCTCTTCCACAAAAATAATAAAAGCATTTTTCCACCTCTCTTCCCAGTTCTGAGGCAAATAAGGCACGTTGAAAAGCTGCTTATGATTTAAATGATCATAAGTAAGCTGCTATAAAATTATTTGAAAAGCAGCTAACATTTTCTGTTACTATAAAAAATATCTATGTACTTTAATATTGATTTGAATAACTTGCTTAAAATCCATTAACCCCTTTGTATAACCAAAGTCTTTAAAATAAAACCACACATCTCTTCTGTTTTTAGAATTGGAAGAATTCCTTTAAAAACAAGCTGTATCAAGGTGATTATACCTACAATCATTTTCAGAGTATTACTGAGAAGTAATCTCTTTTCACTTAGTCTTAAAATTATCACTGAGCATTTTAAAGCAAATTGGTATTTGGAAATGTCATAATAAAACCCCTTTGTATAATTAATACACACTAATTTTAAAAACAAGTTGGCATTTCCTAACTGTAAGAGAACAATGACATACACAAAAATAACAGACTTGGTATTATCAATGCATAATGTTCTCACATGACTTCTCCTACAGCAGGTTATGAAATGGATTTTAATCAGCCCAAATGTCATCTCATCCGTTCTGAGAGGTGGCATCCACGCCTAAATGCCAGACTGTGCCAGTTCTGGTGAAGTCAGTTTCTAGAAAACAATGGCCAATTGGATAAGACAATTTGTACTAGTACACAAGCACACAACTACATCATCTCTTGATAACCCGAGAGACAACATGTGCTGGCTACAGAAAGCAGACAGAAAAAAAAAAAAAGCCCAGAAAATCCAGAAGTTGAACTCCTAACTATCAAGGGGAAGTACAAATGAAAGGCTTTGAAAAGCTCACACTGAATTATCTGTTAAAATTTTAAGGAAGGAAGAATCAGGGTTATCTTTCTATTCTGTGATTTCAGGAACCACTTACGTACTTTCTTCCATGGGTCCTACCAACCATGCCATTAGCACCAGAAAAAAAAAAAAAAGAAAACAAAACTCATTCTAAGCAAATTGTAGACAGGGAAGTTAGTTGGTAGCAAACCCCATCCTGGCATTCCTTTCTGGTCTGACTTTCCCATTTTATCTATAGCAGTTTACCTTCAGCATCTAGCCAGCCCACACCAGTTCATCTCCCACCAACATCTCTGCCCTATGTAGCATTTCCACTCAGCCATATCAGATATTCCATCTGCAATGCTATTGAAGGTATAGTCTAACACAGAATTCCTACAAATGTTGTAATTCCATTCTCTTCCAACAAGAGAGCTTGTAGGAAAAGAGGAGCCAGGAGAATTTGTTGTACTTGCTATATAAATTGAATTCCTTCTTATATATTCGAATAAATCTGGGATTACCATGGCATAGCCTGAAAAATTAATGCATAACTTGACCACAGAACATTCAACTTGAAGGAGATGTCAAGATGCTACTGGCTTTTCTATCCTGAGACTCTCATGGGTGTTCATAGAACTTCTAATCAGGTACTGAGGATGCTTCAGGAATAAAAGAGGGTCACTTTCACTCACACAGAGAGTAGATAGACCAATGCTGCTAGGACAAAGACACTAACAGTCATGAGAGCAGTGGTTGCCATTCATTCTCCACACAATCAGACTTCCAAACATAAGATACCAGGGCAATTCAAGCACATTCAGAAAGCAACAGTGGAAATCACAGAAAGCCACAGAGACTATTATAGATACGTGAGTCTAAAAATTAATAATTGATGAATATTTTATTAAAAACACATTGAACCTTCCATACCAATACCTTCCAATTGCACTACTGGCAGTTAAAATAAAAAATATCTAAAAATCAGGAACTTAGACTGTGAATGACTGACAATGTCAGGTTCTTCTAATAAGTGGGCTGTTAACTATAACATACTATTACAACACTAAATAGTAGCAACCAGGTATTGAAAAATTAGTGTAGTAAGCAATGGTCACATATTATCTCATTAGATCATGATCATAAAAGAAAATAGAATCCTAAATGTAAATTATCCATTTGTTATATATGCTATTATCTATCTGAAGATATTTAAGAGTTTTGGGTTTTCTATTCTTACCAGAAAATGTAGTTAACCTCCACTGCTTGGAAAGAGTCCTGGTTACAGTCTAGCAGAGTAACTCACAAAAGATATCTGTGGCTCTACACACATTTTTCCCATGAACTGCCCTATTCCTTGTATCTTTGTCACATGTAAAGAAAATGCATAAACTGACTCAAGAGCATACCACAAATATTTAAAGCAGCTAATTGGGACTCTGGGAACAGGAAAACCCTCCAATGTACACAATGATACACATAAACAACTGAATCTCATCTCCAGGCTACTCCTGTGAGTATCCCTGAGCACACAAACAGTGGCAAACTGATTTCCCAGACAGTCTTTCCAAAAATGTCTACAACCATAGTCAAGAGTCACTCATGGATAGCTCTGTCTTAAAAGTTGGCCACAAAGCAGCTGGGAAGGTGGCTCAGTGGCAGAGTGCTTGCCTTGCATGCCTGAGGCCCTGGGTTCGATTCCTCAGCACCACATAAGCAAAAAGAAAAGAGCCGGAAGTGGCGCTGTGGCTCAAGTGGTAGAGCGCTAGCCTTGAGCTGAAGAGCTGAGGGACAGCGCCCAGGCCCAGAGTTCAGGCCCCATGACCGGACCCAAAAAAAAAAAAAGTTGGCCACAGATACAACACTGGTATGAACAACTCAACATGTCCCAGCTACTGTGATAGGCTGTGCTGAACCACTACTTTTCTAGCTCAAAACCCAAGGTTGTATGGAATTTTGGTGTCATTTAAAGAGGTTAAATGCTTTGCTCCAAAGACACAAAAACTGTTACAATCTTTTCTGTTTGATAAACAGCAACTCAAAAATGTTTTTATATCATGACAACTATTTTTCTCTTGAAATAATACTTCTGATAAATTACTATGGATGAACATCCTAAAAGATGGCCTGAGAATCTTGCTCACTAGAAAGCCTAGCTGTGTAGAGAATATATGAGATATTAACATTAGTTACAAGGCATAAAGTATTGCTCACTAGGACACTAGGCATAAAATATCTTAACTGAACAAAACAGAAGTTTCTATTGTACTGCATTATCAATTCTTGAATTTACTATTTTTCAATATCTTGACAACAGAATGTTTTAGGTACATTCAACTTGCCACTAAAATGATTGAATTTATCCTCATTGAACCCTCAGAATATATGGGTAAGACTGGTAGAATAGGTCTAGCCTAACAACGTTGGCTTGTTGGAGCTATGCTGTTCTTCTGAAACTTTGAGCTCCTAACACTGCTTCTTTAAAATCATTATTATGTGGGGCTGGGAAGGTGGCTCAGTGGTAGAGCGCTTGCCTTGCATGCATGAGGCCCTGGGTTCGATTCCTCAGCACCACATAAGCAAAAAGAAAAAAAAAACTGGAAGTGGCGCTGTGGCTCAAGTGGTAGAGCTCTAGCCTTGAGCTGAAGAGCTGAGGGACAGTGCCCAGGCCCAGAGTTCAGGCCCCATGACCAGACCCAAAAAAAAAAAATCATTATTATGTGATCCAATTAAGTTACATAATTCTTAGAAGAAGAGAAGGATAATTGCAGTGGACATGCTTACTTAAATTTTATATAAATTTCCTCAAAATAGGTTTTGTGATTGATCTATATTAGATATGATTATTAACTACATTTAATAGAATATTTCTGAGCCCTATGACAGCAGAACAGATGTCATTTTGGCACTAGAAAATTTAATCTTCAAGGAAATATAATTTATAGAAGGTATTTTAAAGGAATTTTAAGAATTAAATATCAAAGACTTCATGCAATGTCACACAAAGTGACAGATAACATGTTTAGCAAATGAACTGTACAAAAGGCCTTAGGATATCAGAAGTCATTTTGTTACAATTCAACATAATGAAAATAAATTTGGAAAAATCATTTGGCTAATTTCTTTCTCAAACAACAACCTGGATTGTTACAATAGCTTTCTAATGGGAAAATCTTGTCTAATTGAATGTTGAAGAAGTGGAAGGCATTATTAGGAACTTCACAATGATAAATAATTGCATTGTAAATGAAAAGCCTGTGTGTTAGTCATATTTTGAAAAATAACTTTTAATTTATAGGAGTTCATGTTTATGTCTATATAAGTACTATATATATAGAATACTATTTATACTTATCTGAAGTGCTCGGTGTTATTTAAATGCTACTCATTAGTTTAATAATAATAAAATTATAAATAATCTAGTAGCAATCATGCTAACAGGTACTGTTAACAATGGGTATTATCTGTACTACTCAATAAAACCTACTTCACTGACATCTCTCAGTGACCAGAGCTTTAGAGAGAAGTACGAAACTTAATGTTTCAAATTCTCATTTTTAATCCCAGCTGTAATTTGTGCTGAGACATCTACAGCTTTCCTTTGCAGGAAGAACACTGTGGCTCTTTCAGCTGTGAAGACTTAGACTTAAAATGTTGCTTTATTCATCTATCCATTAAACAAGGATTTATTATATATTGATTATAAGTGAGATTTTACCTTTGACCTGTAGTTCTCAACCATACTGAAACCTAGAACCTTTAACTATTTTTAAGTTTCCCTTTATTAACCTGAAACAAAATTCACAGACAATATAATCTGCATATGCATTATTAAAATAAAGAAAATATAGTGTCATAGTTATAAAGTAGAAATAAATGAAAAAATAACATGTATTGCAAAAATGTAAATGTTTCAGCAGTTACATAAGGAACCATAGTGAAGTAGACAGACATTTGTATTAATAAAGTGCCATTACACACACACACACACAAATTCAGATATATAATTAAATACAGATATGATAATTATGATTACACCTATCTTGTAGACTTATCATGAGAGTAAGAAAGACAAAAAATTGGAAATCATTTGGAACAATGCTGTTGTAGCTAGCAAACTCTTGAATGTGAGCTGTTATTGTTCTATAAACAGAAAATTAAGGGGTTTCCATAAATGCAATGTTTTTCTATCAATAACAAGAATGTTACACATAAGTCTAGTGTATTTTTACCTTATAAAATGCAAGAAAGTAAAGAACACACTGGTGGGAAACAAGATACCCCAAGAATAAGAGCCAACTCTGCATCTCCACTTCCTCCTATGGAGATCTCACAATCATTCATTTGTTCTTAAAAAAAAAAAAAAAAAAGGAACAACTGCACTGATGTGAATGAAGCCTTCCTTGGGGAATCCCAGAATGTGTCACCCACTGTCTGAACCAAAGCTGATTTTTCTCGGTTGTAATTTAAAGGCCACTTACAATTGCTCAGTATAAGACAGCTGTTTCGTTTAAGCCAGATGAGAAAGTAAAAATAAACTTAAAGCACCATCACCAAGAGAAATGAACAACAAACATTATTTTTTTGTGACAGACAGACCTGCTCTATTTCTGAAGATACCCTCAGACAATTTCTAGGAGGTTCTCTGTCTGAGAAGCCATCTGTCTGCTTTGAGCAAATGATTGTGAGCATAATCCACTTACAGAAAATGTCAACAAAATTGTTTCAACACCACTGAGCTGAATAATAGAAAACCCCAAGCTAAACTTGACAAATACCATTCAGCTGCAAAGAGCTTATGAATTTAAGTTCCTGTGATGATACCAGTACCCGGATAATTCTTTGGTCGTCCTTTTGACAAAAGAACCATTTAGTTAGTAAGACAGAAGTCCCTGCTTGCTGGTTCCTGCCCTCTGGTCTTTCCGTCTAATTCTGTGATCATCAGCCTCTATGTCAGTAAAGCTAATAAGAAAAGACAGAAGAGTAATATCCACCTTTAGCAAGCTGACAAACGTAATGAATCGTCTTTCAAATGAAACCTGAGTAACTGGTGGGCATTCACACAACAAACCAGCCCGGTTTGCAAGATGCAATATCTGGAATTAACTCTTCCTGGACAATAAATGATTCAGAAATCAGAATTCATACACCCACTATGATTGCCCCCAGGACAAACACTTGTTTCTTTTTCATTAATTTTATAAGGTAAAAATGCACTAGACTTGGGTGTCACATTCTTATTATTGATAGAGAAAGAGCATCAATGCAAGCCATGTACCTCAGCCAAAGCATCCTATTTCCATTTCAAAAAGATCATTTACAACTGCTTGAAAGATGTAGGTTGCAAACCCCAGAAAAGAAAAAAGCTCTAGATAATGCTAATATTTGGAGAATATTTTTCAAATGCATGTTTGTATTTGTTGGGTAATGTTTCCTACTTATGTGTCTTGGCTCTTATGGCTCAAATGATTAGTTATTTGATTCTTTCAAAGATAATGTCTGCAAAAAGGCCAGATCATGAATGTAAATGAAACCTCCTTCGACATCCCCACTAGGGGTAAACTGGCCCAACATGTTCCTCTCCTCAGCCCCAGAACTGTCAGCAGGCCAGGGCTGCGGTGTTTCCTGAGGCCAGGGCCTGCCCCACATCTCCAGGGTACCTTCTGCACTGTCTTCCATGCTCATGCATTCGCTGTAGCTCGCGGACAGCACTGAACATCCTTTTTTCGTTTTTTTAAACCAAGGACATTCATTTCTTGTTATGATTTTTAAAATAATATATAAATAAATGAATAAAATAATAATAAAATGAGTAATAAACAAATAAAATGAACGTGTCCACTTCGAGAGTGCAAGGCTGACCCCTCTCCTGGCATTCAGTCACCTAGTGAGTCTGGTATGAACTTCACTTCAGAGTCAGATGGTTGGAGAGAACAAACAATTGTGAGGCAAACACTGTTATAGGGGCAAATGTCTTATCCTTCTACCCACTAAGTCATTCATTTAAAAAAATAAATGATGTTAAAGGAAACTATCAAATGAAATATGCCATATTTTTTTGCTAGTCCTGGAACTTGAACTCAGGGCCTGGACACTGTCCCTGAGCTTCTTTAGCTCCCTACCACTTGAGGCACAGCACCACTTCCAGTATTTTCTGTTTATGTGGTACTGAGGAATTGAACCCAGGGCTTCATGCATGCTAGGCAAGTACTCTACCTCTAAGCCACATTCCCAGCCCCATTTCTCTCTTTTTTAGTAGTAGTAGTAGTAGTAGCAGCAGTAGTATTTGTACTATTTTTTGTCATATTTGAACTCGTGATTTTGCATTTCCTAGGCAGGCTCGTGACTAGTTAAGCCATGCCTCCAGCCCTTTTTGCCATGGTTATCTTTGAGATAGAGGTCCCCTATTAGCCAGCTCTTTTGGACTGCAATCCTCTGATTTATTCTTCTCACTGTAGCGAAGATAACTGAGATCCACCACCACTCCCAGCTTTTTCAGATGGGATGGGGTATCACAAAGTTTTTTTGGTTTGTTTGTTCTATCCTCAGACAGGCCCGGTACTGTGATCCTCCCAATCTCTGCCTCCTGAGTAGATAAGATCACAGGTTTGTGCTACCAACTCTTGGCCTACTTCTATTTCTTTGCTTGTTTGTTGGTTTATTATTCCAGTATTGTGGCTTGAACTCTGGACCTGGGCATTGTTACAGACAAGAATCACATGACCTCACTTGCCTAAACTGCTTTGAACATCACTCCTCAGATCTCTGCCTCCTTAGTAGCTAGGGTTACAGTGATGAACTACCAGCACTTAGCTACTTATTCCTTACATATAAATGAAGGATGCAGCCCACTCAGCTTCTTCAACTATGGCTGGGGGGAGATGGGTGGTTAGGTCTCACTTTTACTGCTGCAACCTTCAAATCATTTGGTTATATGCCGGACCAATGGCTGCTCCAAGATTTCATTTCCTAACTCAAATGTATTTTTTAAACAATAATTTTAAGTGAACTTATTTATGACTGCAGTTGTTTTGTTTTGTTCTGTTCTTTGGGACAGGATCTTGCTCTTGACCTCAAACTGGCAATCATATCTCTGCCTTCTGTGTACTGGGATTACAGGTCTGCACTACCACATCCAATACGCTCAAGTTTTAGATCACAAACTCAAGCCCTAGAGACTATCAAACTGCTAACAATGGGAAGTGGCTCTGTAGCTCAAGTGGTAGAGCGCTCGCCTTGAGTTGAAGAGCTGAGGGACAGCGCCCAGGCCCAGAGTTCAAGCCCCACGACCGACAAAAAAAAACAAACAAACAAAAACTATATAGAGCACTCAAACTGCTAACAATGTATTTGCCCCAATTTTTTGTTCATTTTAAAATGTTTTCAACCCAACAGAATGCTTAAAGACTTATCACTTGTGTTTCCCACGTTGTTCATATAGTGTCACATTGGCTGAATGTGCTCAGCAACCTTATCCATGTATGTTCATTCTCCCTAAATCTCACTGTGTATGTTATGAAAACAAGGAACTGCATACAACCACAATACTATTACCCCCAACGACATTTATATTCACTCAGAATATACATGCATACTAAATTAGTCCAAGTGTCCCATACATTTTGTTCACATTTTTTTTTTTTTGGTCAAGTCGTGGGGCCTGAGCTCTGGGCCTAGGCGCTGTCCCTCAGCTCTTCAGCTCAAGGCTAGCACTCTACCACTTGAGTCACAGTGCCACTTCCTGCTTTTTTCTTTTTGCTTATGTGGTGCTGAGGAATCAAACCCAGGGCCTCAGGCATGCAAGGCAAGTGCTCTACCACTGAGCCACCTTCCCAGCCACTGATCACCTTATTTTTAATCTGGCCTCTAATCAGGGGGCTCAAGCATCACTAGCATATCTGTCAATAATGACCCAGTTCTGTGGTGTCAGTGTAAATGCCTGGTAAACACCGGGGCACAGCAGGGAAGGTCACCACTGGAAAGGCCTCCATTTCCCAGCCTTGCTCCTGCTGCCTTCATGGAACATACATCATTAAGCCATCATAGACACGTGCCGCAAGATTTCTAAATGTCAAATGCTATCATTCTCCCATTTCTACTGTTGAGTAAACTTTATAAATACTAATGCCTTGAAAATGTCACCATACAAGCCAGGCCGTAGCACGTCTAAAACAATACCAGCACTTAAGAGACTGAGAGGCAGAAGGATTATAAATCTGAGGGCATCACAGGCAACAGAGAAAGAAGACCCTATCTCAAAAAAAAAAAAGTCACCATATATTCATGACATACACCTAACAGCTCCCTAATGGGGAGAAGGAAGCTAGCAACTAGCAATGAGAAAGATCATTCCTACTCAACTCCCATTCAACACCAATAGCAGACAGTGCTTCTTAGAACTTGAGTAAGTGAACCAAAGTACAAAAATAAATCTTACTTTAAATGACCACTCTGTGTGTGTGTGTGTGTGTGTGTGTGTGTGTGTGTGTGTGTGTGTGTGTGTGTGT
>NW_012267217.1:35513798-35537237 GCF_000151885.1 Dipodomys ordii | reverse complement strand
GTGTGTGTGTGTGTGTGTGTGTGTGTGTGTGTGTGTGTGTGTGTGTGTGTGTGTATGTGTATGTGTATGTGTATGTGTAGAGGGAGAAGGAGGAAGAGAGAGAAAAGGAAGGGGAAGAATGAGTCGGAGGGAGAAAGAGAAGGTAGACAGACAGACAGACAGATGGATGGAGGTAGGACACAAGTATGAAAATCCACTAACTTTTTCTCCCAAAGATTCTACTGTCCCCTACGGCCTGTTTGACCCTATGAACTGTAAACAACCCAGCCTGTGAGGCTGCTGGTTGGTCTATTCTGTGGCTCTTCCTCTCTCCTTGAAGTCACGCCCAGTCCTACACAAAGAATCCCCAGCAAGTCTCTTCCCTGGAGCTCATGCAAGTGTATGTGCGGTGGGAGAGGGTGAGGATGTGGGGGAATGTATCTTAAACGAGAAATGACAATCTTGTTACAGTTCCAGGCACATCATTTGACTGGTTAATCTCAACAGTAAAATAGGATTCATGTTTCGTCCCAGTCAAAGTTTCCTAGGCCTTTTATAGAGGAAAACAGTAGGGATGACACAGGAAAAGCAGGGTTGTGGTTGATGTAGTTGATTATTTCATGTCTGCATTGTCTGTGTGACCTTGGGAACAGCTTTGACTCGTATGAACTGCAGTTTCTTATCTACTGAACATCAAGATTCAATGAGACCTTGCTCAAGTTCACTTTACACACTGAAAAGTTTAAAACGGCTGTGTTAAGCTTTATCATTTAGCTGTGTTAAGTAAGAAAGACTATCTAGCAGGAAGAAGACAAGGAAGCAATGGAGTTGCTATGACCACAAAAGCAAGGTCCTGCAGAACACACAGTACACGGGACCCTGTACCTGAGCAAACACCTTGCAGTGCTGGGTGTAGCGCCCCCTGCAGGCTGGAGAGAATCCAGGTGCCTCAGGATATGGAGGGAGCTCCACCAGGCTGGGACAGTGCCTGAAGAAGCCCTGAGATGATCTGAACAGGAGGAGGGGCTCCGGAGACAGGTCTCCAGGAACTGAGCAGCCTCTTTTGAGAAGGAGACATGCATGTCCTCAGTAGGACACTTGGGAGGCTGTAGAAAGAGCCAGAAAGGTCACGCAGCTGCTAAGCTGTGAAAGAGGGCAGCAGTGGAGGAGACTGGAGGGACTTTTCACAAACTTGAGGGAAACAAGCAGGACTATGAGATGGTAGCCATGCCAAGGGAGGTCTCTTGGGGAGATGGTGACCCAACAGTCCCTGGGAACTGACTGCAGGAAGAGGAACAAAGCTCACCCTCCAGATTCTGGATAACTCTAGGTCATCATGAATTTTCAAGAAGGTGTGCGAGATGTGTCCCTGGGCCAACAAGAGATATTGCAAAAGGTGAGGGCAGTTTAAGACATGTTGACCTTGAAAAGGCACCAGGGACAAAGATACATATTTAGGACTGACAGCACAGAGAGGGCAATCAAACTCTTTACCCAGACAGTTATCATCCAGACAGAAGGGATGGGGAGGAGGGAATAGGAAGAGATGGCGTCGGCTAGAATCCTGAGGACTGCCCACATTTAATTCACATTAAGGGAAAGGGAACCTGCAAAGGATTCTGGGAAGAAAGAGTAGAAAAGGAGGAAGAAAACAAGAGAGTGCCCTGTCTCTGGAGTGTAGGGAGCCCCGAGCAGTGTTGCTGGAAGGAGGCAGTGATTCGCGTGCTGAGACCTACAGTAAGATAAAAGCTGGAGAGTGTTTATGACAATGCAGACAAGGGGTTCTGGTGACCTTGGTGAGAGTGATTTAATAGAGTGTCTGGGGAACAAAACAGATTAAAGCTGGCTAAGGAGTGAGTGGGAGGTAAGGAAGTAGATTCACCAAGTATAAACAACCTTGTTAAAAAGTTTGGCAACAGGCAGGGGGAGAGAGGAGGGAGAGTAGCTAGATGGGGGCTGAAGTCTCTCCTAAGAGCCTTTTCATATAAGGATTACACACATAAATTCAGTTAATCTGAACAATGAATTGTGGAAGTAGAAGACACAACATATGAAATAACCAGAAGCTTCTACTTCTGGGATGGACTGTCCTTCAAAACTTGCTCTTCTTACTATCCCCGTAGTTAATTTTTCTCCTTACCTCAGAAACCCTTTATCCATGTCAATGTAAAATTTAGTTAGAATATATAAGACACATTAATTGAATATATGTAGATCTACCAAAACTTAATTGAAAGCAGGCTTTATTAGGTTCCAAGCAAAACTACCTTCAGATAATGGAGATTCTCACATTGTCCAGCAGGTGGCGTCTCTGTGTTGGGCTTAGAAAAGGAGTGCTTGTCTACCGACAGCATGTGTTCCAATGGTTAAAAATGGCCTGGTAAACACCATTTGGCTTACCCTTCTTGGGGTACTGATTTGTACCTCACTAAATCTAGGTTTGTAAAAGTGATCACAAGTAAATTCCAATAATTTACACAGTCATCAAAATCCATTGATGTATCATGAACCTGAATTATTAAATATTTAAATTCTAAGTGAACCCTTTATACACAAATTTTCAGTTGGAAAATGTCGCTTTTTAGCAAAAACATTTGAAACTGTCATGCTTCTTCAAAGGTAGAACACTTAACTAGATACCTGCTTTCCCAATTTGGTGAATGGAGGAAAAAATGGTTAGTTAAAAAAAAAAAGTCCAGTAAAGTATCATTATACCTGCTATTTGGAGAATGCATAACTTTATCCCTAGTATGAGGGAAAGCACACTGAGCCTATGAAATGTTCTCAATGTGCATGTGTATTCACAGTAAGGGAAGTCTGTGCACTGATGCGCAGCTGGGAAGGTTCACCTATAGATTCTTCCCTTTGTTCTTCACCCACCACGTTACCTGAAATGCAAACTAACAGCAGAGCAGATAGAGGAGAGACAAGAGGAAAGACTAAGTATACAGATGTCAACAGATATACACAAGGACCACACACACACACACACACACACACACACACACACACACCACTAGTTAGTCCAGTTTTCCCTGCAAGCTACTCAGGAAAAGGTTCTGTCATTCTTAAGTCCAAATGGGAAACAGATCAGTGCTAAAGTAGGGGTGGCTCCTTCCTATATAGGAGGGGCCAAAACCCAAAGTCCTGCTCAGGGCAGTTTATTTGATCTCTAAGTTTTTCCTCACATTCTGAAAAGTTAGGGAAAGGGAAAAAAAATCTCAAAATTTGACCACCTCAGAAGGACAAAAAGCCTCTTTTTCCTCTCTGTCTGTCTGTCTGTCTCTCTCCCTCCCTTCCTCCCCTCTCCCTCCCCCAGCTCTCTGTGTGTTAGTACTGAACCTTGAGCTCAGGGCCTCCTACTCTCACTTGGTTGTTTTGCTCAAGACCAGGATTCTGTCACTGAAGCCACACTTACACTTCAAGCTTTATGGTAGTTAACTGGAGACAAGAGTCTCTTCACCTTGTCTGGCCTGGCTAGCTTCAAATCTCCATCCTTAGACAACAGCTTCCTGAAGAGTTAGGATGACAGGCATAATAAGCCACCAGTGCCTGGCAGGGAAGATCTCTCTAAGAGCAGCATAGATCTATAATTGTAGTTATAGTCCTTGTTCGGAGACATATCTAGCTAAGTCCTATAGATTGTGGAGGAAGTGTAGTGAGGGGCAGGACAATACAGTGTCCTGCACAGTCTCAAGAGATAGGAGTAGATCTGTGATATCTGAAGAATCACAGAGGGATACCAAGGCCTGAGAAGAGGGTATAAGAGGAAACAAATGGATCACTAGGAGAAAAGACCTATTAAACAAGAGGGAGCAAACACACCAGAAACCAAACCCATGGGTTTTATACACCTACATGGAACTGTGTTACCCTAGAGATTTGAGAGGCTATATTCATTCCTCTAAAGTCAACATTTGTTCATTGATATTTAGATACTGTACATGGTCAAGTTGGCTAATGTGCTTTTAGTGAAAACTCACACCCATGTATTTAAACCCTAAAACATTCTAAACAGTGTTCTCAGCAGGATCCCTGGGGCTGCTCTACTTACTCACCTTTCATATTTGCTTATTCAAATACCCTTGCTGACACCTGCCAAAGGATGTTTTCAGTACTAGGGAGAAACGGATGGGCTATGGTGGCTGTCACGGTGACCGTCCACAGGCGACCTTTAGGTGTGGCAGCAAAACAAATCTCCTGCCATGGCATATTACTTTTTATAATCCTCAGCTTCGGGTTGCGTGTTTAAATGAAGTCTCGCACTAAGGTCAACTTCAAGGGTATTAAACCAGCACAGCTGATGTTCTTATTCTGCACCCACAGTCTTTCCTTTGTTCTCTTGGACTTGGAAAACCTGGAGATAAGCTGTACTGAAGTCAAGTTTCATTTGCTTAGCTGTAGAAGGCTTATAGATTTTAAAGTAAAAGACCTCAAGATTCCTCCTATCTCTATACCACATGATGTTTATTTTATGTGGTAGGGTGTTAAAAATAAAAGGAAAGCATTAAAAATTATATATATATATATATATATATATATATAAATCCTCTACTTGCTGTGCTTGAATTGCTCAAACATAAAAAAATGATCTCGCACAACAGGGAAGACTCAATATTCAGAACACTAAGAGAACAAGTCACCTTGTCTCTAAGTTAAACTTAAGCCCCATTCATCACTTTTAAGGCCAAAGATGGCATGAGATTTGCTGGTCTGCCACCTACACTGGGCTACTTTCAGAGGTGATATGTATCTCTTCTGTCTGGAGAATGGCTGACTTAGGACTTTTTCATGAGGCTGATAGCTCTGGTTGTGACTCCATGCACACATTGGCTCAAACCTGCAACGATGGATTCTGATGGCTACCATGAGAGCTGTGAGCCCTATGCCACTGAAGAACTGACTATATGCATTTAAATTGGGGTGGGGGGGTAGTACTGGGATTTGAACTTGGGTTATTCATTTTGCTTGCTGGGCTGGCAGTCTTACCACTTGAGCCATCCCCCAGCCTGGATTTTAGCTAGTTATTTTGAAATGGAGCTCTGCAAATTGGTGTGCCCAGTCTGGCTTTGGACCATCACAATCCTCTGGATCTCAGCCTCCTGAATAGCTAAGATTTTGCGCGTGAGCCTCCAGTGCCCTGCTGTAATTTCATTTTCATTTCATAAGATATTTTGTATTAGTCACCTGCAGTTAGTGATTGCTTCACTGAAGACTATGGAAAAAGATGACTTAACCTTCAGCATTTTCACTCACCCCAGCCCCTTTCCCGCTGGCAGGTGCCACACAGCTACTGAACAAACTAATTATGCTCACACTTCTTAGAACCTGCCTCTCTGGCATGAACATGAGCCACTGATCGTAGCAGCAATTTCTATCCCGTCCATGGTTGTGTACCAGAATTGGCACAGAGCCTTGCCCAAAGCAAGGCTGCAACAGGCTTATTAAATGAAAAAAAAATAAATCACTAAATACACATTCTCCTCAGGCAAGGGTTTTCCATAATCAATTGCCACTCACATAATCTTGTTCTCCAACTTTTTAACTCTGGCAAAGAATGGACAACTGACCTAGAACAGGTCATCAGTTTATGAACTCAAGGCCCTATTCTTGCTAGGCAGATGTTCTACCACTTGAACTACGTCCCTCTTCCCATTCCTTTTTCTTTGTATTTTTTCAGGTATGATCATGGATTTTTTTTTAATCCCTGGATAGCCTGGATTGTGGATCACCTATTTATGCTTCCGATATTACTGGGATGACAGCCCAGTGACTTGGGGTGGTAAACATGGGAATAAAACTGTATAAGCTACAGATACCACATTGAAGAGACATTCTTGGATGTTAAGGAGAATCGGGAAGGTGGAATGGTAGATGAGAGGCACAGATCCTTTTCCTGGAGAGCTGGGGTGAGGGTGAAACGTGAAATGGGGCGGTTCAGAGCAAAGCAAAAGCCTGTCATAGAGCTGGTTTTTATCCAGACCAAGAACCAGACATTTTTTTCTTGCAGCTGAAGCCAAACAAGTCCTTTTTCTCACTGAAGTCTATTTGGGCTATCAACGAGGGGAACATGTTAAAAATTTTAGAGCTTCTATCCAGAAGATTAAATGTGTTTACTTTTTCCTCTCACAAGAAAGTTGCATTAGAGCTGAAAAGAGGGTGGCATATTATCTTCTTGTTTCTGTTACACAGTTACAAGTGGAATCAACTATGTTTTAGTTGTCAGATCCAATCAAAGTCACAAGCTAGCTGAGCACTATCTGACATTTTCCTCATTTGACCTACTCTGGATTGCTGAGTTTCTCCAGTGTTTTGTTTCTCCACCCAAATAAATGATAGGTTCCTCACGAGACATATCAATGCATACAAATCCTTTTGAACTTCTTCTAAATGAAATCTTCCTAAGGATTTCTTCTAAATGAAAACTTTAGTAGGAAAAAGCACTGTATTACATAATACGTATAATTAATATAAGCAATAAAGACATTTGAACCTTCATGTGAAACAGGCTACAGATAGCATGCCTAGGCTGACAGCTGCTATGTGAAGATCTGAAAGCAGCCCTCATGGCAATGGTGCCCTCAACCCCAATGACTGCTCCATGCTACAGAATATACTGGCCGGACTGTCCTGACCAGGATAGGGATCAGAAGTAGCACTGGCACAAAAATATCTAATTAAGAGCTCTAAGAGATCATTTTGGTTCTACTGATGTTTAACTTCAATAAATTTTATGGTTTCATGTGATTAGTTGTCAAGACCAGCATAGTTCAAGGACTCTCTCTAAAAACTGCTCCTGAGTATTCTCAATAAATGAGCCAAAGGAAATGGCCTTCCTTTTAAAAAGCAAGGCAGTTGCCTGGCTCTAGAGGCTCGTGCCTGTAATGGTAGCACCACAGACAGCTGAAATCGATGAATTGCAGTTTGAAGCTAGTCTGGGCAAGAAAGTCTGTGAAATTCTTATCTTTGATTAGCCAGCACAAAGCTGGAAATGAAGCTGTGGCTCAAGTGGTACAGCACTAGCTTTGAGCACAAAAACTCAAGATCACCACCCAAGCCCTGAGTTTAAGCCCTAGTACCAACACACACATACACACACACACACACATACACACACACACACACACACACACACATGATTGTTCTTTTCAATGACATTCTTCCTCTCCCAGGATAAAATGGATTATAGATAAAGGAACAGGAAGGAAATGGGTGGTGTTTTCCCCCTATGGTTTTAGATTACATAGGGAGTCTATGAGCTAACTCAGGATACACGATAAACATTGTAATTATCTTGAGTTCCAGATTTAATACTAGCACATAGTTCATGTTACTATACACTTAGTTGTAAGAATTCATATGTTGGCTTTATTTTAGCAGTCTTAGATATCAATTTCTTGATTGATATCAAGCGCACAATAAGCAAGAACCAGTTTCCTGCAACATATGGAATAAGAATAGAGAACCATCTGGAAAGTAATGGAACAAGGAAGTGGCATGCAACCAGCCATGTTCCCGCCAGCAAATAAACAGTACATAACTCTCAGGTGTCTACATGATTGCTCCAGCATATGTTTAAATCATGTCCCTCTCCGCAGTTTGGAGGATTATTCAGTTATTGATTGAATAGTGTATTACCAGAAGACATGAGAAATCTTAAAGCATCTAAGTTTCCTTTTCTATATCTTTGACTTTTGAAAAAAGTGAAGCACAATTAAATCTAGAAAAACAGAAAATTACCATGAAACATACCCATATTTCTTATCTAAAGCAATTGGCATTTTTGCTGCAGTCCATACTTTTAGAATTTGTTAGTCGCCTTTCGATCTCTGTTGTGTTTGGTTCATGATTTCAGGACCCTTGGACTCTTGGCCCTGTTGCTCTCAGGCCTGAAGCAGCAGAGCACATCACGGTGGGAACGCAAGGCAGACAAGAAGCAAAGCAAGAGGGAGGAAGGGGCCACGGTCCCATACCCCTTCTTCAAGAACGCTCCCAGTGGCCTCACTTCCTTCCTCCTCCTCAAGTTTCCATCACCACCCATAGCATCGCCATTGCTAACAACCAAGCCTTTAGCATTTGGGCTTTGTGGGAGGCATTCAAGAATCAAAACCACGCAGTAGTATATTTTAAGTGCATATGAGAAATGCACCCTTTAATACAGGTATTAATTTTCTGAGACTAGACTTGTTTTTAGTTGATCAGAACTTCTTTTTAGTCCCCCCAAATTGATCTGTCCCAGATGTAAGGAGCCACAAGCCTAATTTATTCTACTTGATCTATAATGCCAGCTGCTGCGTAGCACAAAACTGAGAAATCCAGTTCATTAAGGGATGTCTCTCGGACCTCTGCAAGGCAATCATTTTACCTTGGAATACATTGTAAAGCAATTTAAGAACTTTGTGTACCCAAGCACACTTGACTCAAAAGTCCAGAATACTATCTTTTAAATAATTACTCAAAGATTTCTAATGTTTCTTCAGTTGTTATAGAAGGCACAAGCTTTGTCCTAGAAGATTTATAAACCAAGACATAAAGGTTTTCATTTAGTGTACTTTAGGGATTCTGTCCAGGCTATAACAAGCTGCAATCTAATCATTTCCCACAATATCACATCATAATGCAAAAGTCAGGCTCTGTGATTAGGAATATTTTCCTTCCAGAGGTTACCATCTTTCCAGACATTAGTGTGATTATAATGGTGATAAGAAGATCCATATGGTTTTTTTCTTCTTCAAATAGTTTTGAATAGGTATGTGCAAATGTTTTCTTAATCTAAATCTATTTTTAACACTCTTAGTAAATTTCCTTTTGAAAGAAACATATAACTCTTATAAAGTCATGGGCTTTTCCTTAAAGTTCAGTTCTTAATTATTTGGTAATTGAGTTATTAATTATTAAGTAGGTAATTTAGTTATTAATTATTAAGTAGGCATCTTCACTTACTATTGCTTAGAATATCAATATATTGAGAGTTATTAATACCAATTGTATTCTAATAAATGAGAAACAGGGCAGAAGAAGCTTTATTCCTTGGCCATTCTGAAGAATATATAACCTCATCCATGACATATTATTTGAGTATACTGGATCTTTCTAAAATAAGAGAACTCTAAATAAAATGGGAGATAACTACTTTTGGTCTGAAGTTTTCTTGCTATTATCATCTTTCCATATGGGTTTAAAGGAATGGGAACTAATTTGATTATTTTTCACCTAAACCATCATTTAGATAATTACATTATACATACACATATTATACATAGAGACACATACAACTACACTTGGACTCTGACTACACTGAAAATACTTTGTGTCACTGAAAAACAGAGCCACCTCTTCTCTCTTTCCTTTCTTTTCTTCTGTGTTCAGGGAATCATCTTACTGAAAAGAGCCCTTTCTCATAGGGTTTGAGGATACTCCCCTGTTTGCCTGACAAGGGAAGGCAGAGACCTATTTAATTCCCTTTTTTGCCTCATGGGTTGAAGTATTTATCTGGACAACCTGATAAAACACCTGAGACCTTGACCTGGCTGACATTAGCTAAGCCTCTCTTCTCCCCTAAGCTTCTTGAACTTTTACGCTGAGCCACACACTGCACAGACACCCTCTTCAACCACACTCCCCGCAAGACTACTCCCAAGACAAGACTGACTAGCTGCAAGAGCCTCTGTGGATCTCCACTTACCTATGCGAGTGTCTTCCTCACCTCTTTGCCTGTCCCTAGAAAGAGAAATCCTTTTTGCCTAGCCTTTGACATGCTTGTACAGCATGGTAGGAGCATTCTATTACTACTGTCTCTTTCTCCTTGTTCTGAAAAATCATTTCAAAAATCTTTTTGTCTAAATCTGGATTTTATTTGTTTGTGTATGTACATATGAATCTATGTGTGCATACTACAAATACATATGCATTTAGAGGCAACACTGTAGTAGAGGTATAACAATGCCAAATTTTAAATTCACTACAGATCTATTGTAATGAAAACAGCTTGGTACTGGCACAAAAACAGGCCTGAGGGAGAATGGAACAGAAGAGCCAGAAATAAACATATAGACCCTTAGCCATTTAATATTCAATAAAGGAGCAAAATACATAGGCTAAAAGAAAGATAGCCTCTTCAACAAATGATGCTGAGAAAACTAGATATCCACATGCAGAAAACTGACTGGACCTTTATCACCTTGCTCCAGCATCAATTCAAAATGGATCAACAACCTCAATGTAAGACCTGAAAACATGAAACTATTACAGGAAGAAGCAGGAGAAACATTAGGACTTTCTGAGTAAAGATCAAGAAGCAATAACAAAATGCTGAAATAAGGATACAGGTTGACCCATTGTAACAATGAGATGTACATGACACTATGTTGAAAATGAACTTCACAACTTCAAGGTGGGAGGGGGCAGGGAGGGAGGAGTTGTGGAGGTGGGAAGGGAAGGGATGGTGGGGTAAACACAAAGGAGGAGGTAACAATGCTTAATGGGAAATGTTTACCTTACTCATGTAACTGTAACCCCTCTGTACAGTATTTTTACAATAAAAAAATATAAAAAAGATCAAAAGGCACAGGAAATCAAAGAAAGACTTCATAAATGGGATTGTATCAAACTAACAAGTTTGAGCACAGGAGAGGACATCGCCAACAACTAAAAAGCCTACTGAATGGGAGAATTTTTGCCAGCTACACATCAGACAATGGCCTAATATCCAGAATGTAGAGAAAACTGGACAGATTTTTTATATTTTCTAATAAGCAAATTTGGTAGCTGTATCATATTTTTCTAGCCATTGAACAATAAGGTAAGAAGAGCAGCTTGTATCTGTAAAACAATTTTGTTAACAAAGAATTACATCCAAATCACCTTAACTAAAGCTCACCTCAGTCTAAGAATCTGTGTGTTAAAAACAGATTTTCCCTGAAGCGAGTTTTCCCAAGAGAGAAGGGAGACCTTCAATAACTTCACAAGTTGGAGCCCATTCCTCTGGTCTGTGTAAATCTATTCATTAGGATCCAACCACTTTTGAATTATTCAGAATCATTATAAAATGCTGCTTTCATCTGAAAAAAAGGGTACACCTCCAAGAGACTAAATGTAGTCCTGCTGGAGATAAAGTGGCCTGCGCTCCTATCATCATGTCAACAGCCTGGCTTTTATCTTTACTAAACTCTAGGGCAGTACATAGCTGGAACAAAGCCACCTATGGCAGAAATCTAGAGACCATGGAACCAGCCTACTTTATTGCTGAGAAGTATTAATGTCCTGTCTGGATTGTTCTATATTGCTGAATAAGAGATGTTGAAAATAATATATCTTTGAAACTTGTAGCTTTTTACTATTATAAATATATTAATTGTACTTTTTTACTTTTGAGATAACTGGGATTTGAACTCAAGGATTAGCAGCAAGCACTACAGCCACACTCTCAACCCTTTTAAGTTTATAGTTTGTTTCTCAAATAGCATTTTTTTTCCATGCCAATCTCAGACCACAATCCTATCTGCTTCCTCCTTAGGTAGCTGAGATTATGGATATGCGCCACGATGCCTAGCCTTTTTGGTTTTGGTTTTTGAGACAAGGTGTATTAGCCCAGGCTAGCCACGAACTGACTTTCCTTCTGTCTCTGCCTTCTGAAAGTTGGGATTGTGAATGTGCACTACCATGCCTGGTCTATTAGTCTTTTTTTATTAAGAATTTGTCCATTTTAATAACATAAAAATTCTGTATTATACAACTTTTTCATCTCTTTCCTCTCTTATTCTCTTTGCATCTTTTCAGCTTTCAAGTACAGAAATACCTCAAAAACCAACCTTAACATAGCCTTTTCTGCAACCATTAGCTGTCAAATGAATATATTCATTTGGATTAATGTTTAGGAGGTAAGGGATATAATTCAATTGCAATTAGCAATATGATTTACAATCAAATTTGCTACAATAGGAAATTAGGTATGAGGCTAAAGAGTGATAATTAAATGATCAAGGCAGAAATTTTAGAACATCCTGAAGCATGCTGAGAGGTACGCTGTATACTCACTTTGATTTGTTTCCTTTCCATCATCATATGTAGATTGTTTTGGCAACCACACTCTAGTATCAAGATATAAGGCAAGGTTATGGGACTCCACAAATTGCTAAAGACTAGAACTTTCTCTGACAAGGTTGGATCCCATGGTACCTTCTCTCAGTGCCATAAGTTCTCTGGTAAGGCCTCTCATCAATGACAAATTTAACATTGTCACCAGGCTGTCAGCTCTAGAAGACATATTTTATTTACCAATACAGGTGGCAAAGACCAGCATAAGTAGGGATTTATTAAGTTGATAAAATTGGTTTCACTAAAAATAAAGTAGTAAAATATTTTGCTAGTTGGGACTGGTGGTGCTTGCTTATAATCCCAGCATTCCGGAGGTTGAAGTAGAAGTATCTCAACTTTAAGGTTAATCTGGGATACATGGAGGGACTCTCAATAATAATATATTAATAATATTATATATGATATATAATGTAATAACTGCTAATATGGGTTAGAAGAACCTTTTATGCATTATAATGCCTCATTTATAACATATTGGCATGGAAACAAATGAAATTTCTAGAGGTAGGAGAGAATTTTGTGTCAATAAGCCAAACAATAACAAGGGTTTAACGTATGTCTCAAAGTACCTTATCAAACACCTCGCCCAGGATAAATATAGCATATCCAGAACAGATGCTCTGCCTTGTAAATAGACACTTCCCACTTCAGTATCATACAACTAATAGTAATTTAGGCATGAGATTTGAGTTGTTTTTCTAGCTATGTTCAATCCGCTCTCCTGCCACCTGTCTTCTTCCCAGTGACCAAGGACAGGCACAAAAACGTTCAGGTCAAGGGCAAGTCAAGGATTGTCAGGCCCAGCAAGACTGTAACAGCTGCCACTAGAATCAGTTTTTTTAGTTTGGGCCTCAGTATTATTGTCCTCTTTCAGATACAATCACTAAATGTTTCAAACATGAAAGATAATGTTGTCAAGGCAGGTGCTGGTGGCTCATGTCTATCATCCTAACTATTCAGGAGGCTGAAATCTGAGGATCGCCATTCAAGGCCAGCCCAGGCAGGAAAGTTTGTGAGACTCTTATTCCCAAATAACTGCCAGAAAACCAGAAGTGGCGCTGTGGTTCAAGTGGTAGAGTGCTAGACTTGAGCTGAAGAGCTAAGGGACAGTGCCCAGGCCCATATCCAACAAGCCCCACAACCAACCAACCAACCAACAAAAAAGATAATGCTGTCAAAAATCTAACATAATTTTAGAAACATTTGAAAGTCAAAAAATTTAATTAATTTTCTCTTTTAAAGTGAAAACTTTTTACAATCAGTGTACCCTAGAGAAGCTGCAGATTAAGTCAACACCAACATGTCTTTCACTAGACATTTTGACACAGTTAGTCAAACAATTCTAGAAATTCTTCAGCGGGCTACACAGGTGAACAAAGATAGGTCCTGGAAAAGTAACTGTTGATTCAATCTGTTCTGTACAATTTGCTGTTTACTGTAGGACTCTTAACCAACGGAGGGTAACAGCTTTATTTTCAGGACAGAACTTCTGTGAACTGCAAACTAAATTCTATTATCATGGCCTCTGCAACATTGTTTAAGCAGTCTCAATGCAGGACAGCTTTGCAGAATGAGAATGTAAAAAATCACTCTGTTCCTAATGAGATGTATGAGAGACTATGTTGAAAACAAACTTTACAACTTGAGGGGGGGAGTTGGAGAGGTGAGACGGGAAGGGATAGTAGGGGAGAAACAAAGGAGATAATAATGCTCGATAGGAAATGTACTCATTACCTTGCTCATATAACTGTAACCTCTTTGTACAGTATCTTTACAATAAAAAATATATATTAAAAAAGATCATTCTGTTCACAAAAATTACCAATAGGATGCCCCATGTAGATCATCCCATCTGGAAACAATGATCTGGAAAGGAGAAAACAGCAATGGGAGGGATCACTGAAAACTCAAAGTGGGAAAACTGAAGTAAGAATAGTCAGTCCACGCTGCGCACTGGTGGCTCATACCTGTAATCCTAGCTACTCGGGAGGCTAGGGATTACAGTTTAATGCCAGCTTGGGCAGGAAAGCCCGGGAGACTTTTATCTCAAATTAATTATCAAAGTACTGGAGCAAAGGCATGGATCAAGTGGTAGAGTACCAGTAAGAAAGCTGAGCAAGAGTGCAAGGTACTGCATCTAGGCCCTGAAAATGGCAAAAAAAAAAAAAGTGTCAGCAGGTTTTTTTTTTTTAGTATTATGGGTTAAAAAGATAAAAGTAAAGCCTCTGGAAAAGAGGACTTGCCTGTAGAAAGATTTACACTACTGATACATTCTTTGACAAAAGGCCCATACATTTGAGAAAGAAAATGCTGTTGTACTACAGAAAAGAAATGAAAATGATAAAATGTGGAACACCTGAGGACATTAGTAATTATACAGCCTAACCACATTTTAGTTAAGAAACTTAGCCCCAAGGAAGATGAGAATTTAAAAAATTATATTGCATATAGTTAGTTGTGGATTTCTAGACTCATGGCCTAATGCAATACATTATTCAATTGAGATAATCCTAAAATAAAACAGAAGACAATTTATAGCCTCCAATTTTACTTTCTATGTATCATTAGAAAGTGTTTCCTTTAGATGTAGCTGAATTAAAAGTTTAGTTTAAACCCCTTGAATGATCACTTGTCAAAGTCTGTGACTGAAACGCTCATCAACCTTACTCCTAAAGAGGCTCTTTTCTCCTCAGGAACCCAAAGCAGGGAAGCCAGAGCAATGGATTGATTCATCTTTCCTTTCTAAGTAAGCTCAGGTTTTCCATTCCAAGAAAAATGGTTACAGGATTCTGCTCTAAGAGCTTAGGTGATCAAGGCTAGATCAGGGGTCTGAACAGCAGCACCACCCGTAATTATGCAGAAAGGGGCACGAGAAAGTAACACAGAGCTTCTCTGGAGACATGGCTTTGAAACTTGCTCTATCTCATCAAGCTGTTGTGACTGGAATCCCAGTTGAAGGATTACTTCATGTCTAGAAGTTTAAGACCAAGCTGGGAAACATTTTGAGACTATTTCAAAATAAAGTGTAAAAAGGGATATGGGTGGTAGAGTACATACCTAGCACACAGAGCATATATATGTATGCACAAATGTTTGTTTGTACGTATGTTTGTTTGTTTATTCCTGGGTTCCATTCCTAGTTCTGAAATAGCTAGATAGGAAGAGAGGAAGGGAGGGAGGCCACTATAATCTGCAGACTAAAACCCAATGAGGAGCACCCTGTCCAAGAGACACAATAGGAGACTGCCTGGGTTCTCAGGGGTTCAGGGTATGGTCCTCTGCTTTGGTATGTTTATTGTTCTCTTTATCTTCATGATTTCAATGGCATCTTTTCAAGAGCTTAACTGTGTCTATTCACTCAGTGGCAATGAGGCTCAAGGGAGCAAATTCATGGTAGCCAATCTCCCAGGAGACAGACCAGTAAAAAAGGAAGTTAACCGCTTCATTTACAAAGTGTAAAGTGACTGATAGGCCAGACAGAGGGGACATGTCACTCTGTAGACTCATTCCGTTTCCACTAGAAAAGTATACTCAAGACACTAGGCTGAGAACAGAGATCCTTCATGAACACTGAGTTACCAGTCTAAAGTTACACTTGGTTTACCATTCTGCACTGTAGGAACATACTTCCATCATGACTGGAATACTCTATGGGCCTGGACACACACTGAAAGCCCTCAATGCATACAATCTACAATTATGTTGATCTATGAATATTCTCACAGTATAGCAAAGTGGGCTGACAGCACGGGCTTTGGAGTTAAATTATTGCTTTATCACTTACCCCCTATATATGCCATTGGGAAGAATACTTGACCTCAGTTCCTCTAACTGTAAAATGGGGATATAAACAAGTAACTTTATGATGTTATCCTTTAAAGTTAGTTATGTTGTTGAGTGCAAATCACTTAACTGACCATTATAAGCACAGAATACTCATTATTACTAATTTAAGTAACGAACATTCACATAACATTTTTATATGTCAGGCTTTTTTTTTTAATATGAAGAACTGACATCTGGTAGGTTATATTCACCAAGACATGATTCCCCTATCAAATCAGGCTTGACCATTTGCCTTGCTTGGGCCAATCAAATGTGAGTGGAAGGGACATGTGACACCTTTCAGAAGAAGTTACAGGGTTTTGCCATGTAGACCAACTTTGCCTCTTGAGTGTTGAGATCACAGGTATGTACCATTATTCCTGGCTCTGGACAGAAACTTTCAAAGTCAATGCTTTAGAAGCATTCGTAGAGATGGAATTTCCAGTAGTCTGGGTTCCTGAGTGGCTCTGGGAGGGACATGCAATATAAGCAAGAAATACAACACCATTTTCACACACTGATGTTTTTCAGACTTTTGTTACCACATTCAGCTGTCCACATCATCTGAGGAAACAAAAGGGAATTTCCAGGACCACACAGAAATTGTCTGGATCTAGCCTGACACAGCTTTATGCTCCCCAGCAGCTGACAGTAACATCAATATTAACAACTGTTTATTATTAATGTGTTATCTGTGTGTAGCCTTAATAAAGAGTTGTATTTTTCCTGGATAAACTGGTTCAGGAGGAACTTTAAGCCTTTCTCCCACTTCTACTGCCACAACAAGGAGAGCTTCCAGAGACACCAATGGAAAAACTCAGTGGATAGCATGGATGGCAATGGACATGCTTCTTCCTTCACCTTCAGATCAGCCTCAGTGGTAGGTATATTCACCACTCAACATGACTATAAGGAAAGCCTGGCTTGGTCCTCCCACAAAAGTTCCTCCACATACACAAGCATTTCAAGGGATAACTTTAAAAAAAATCTATGACCATTCAGTTGAGAGCAGACCCATTCCCATTTTGTCTTTCAGAACAACGAATGTCTGTTTCAAAATTTTCCATTAACCTGTAACCTTGTGTCCATTATTTTCTTCACTCTCATCAGTGAGCAGAATGTCAAAAATGCCTACTGGCTCTGTTAAAAAGCATTTGACTACACTGACATCCGTGTAATTTCAGAGCTGTGAGATCCTGATATCTGAGGCCCCAGTGAGAGAATCTGTGTGGGTCAGAAATACAAGAAGCCCAAGAGAAGTGAGAAACTTCAGCTTCTGATCTTCTAAGCTTAAGCAGTGACACACACACAAAAAAAGAGTTAGATGGAAAATATATATCATTTCTACTAAGCTAAAATCTGTGTGTGGCTTCGGCTTATGGCACAAACTGGAATACATTACATTATATACTAGAAATCCATTCAGAGAAAAATATAAATACATAGTTAATAGAAGCAACCATTGGCAAAATTACAGTTTCACCCAATTTTTATTTACTGTATGCTATTCAACTAGTAATCAATGGACTTCATGAATAACAAGACAGTCGCTTCTTAGCCCTTTTAGTTCTCCCTTCATCTCTAACAAGCACCTCCAGCATAGCATTTCAATTATTAGAAAATATTTACTAACTGAATTTCTTCATTATCTACTTCATACTTGTCCAGCCTGTTAAAATTGATTTTTTATAAATATTTTTAAATGCAAAAGTAAAAGAATTTAGTTCCTTAAAATAGCCATAACAAGCCAAGTTAGAAAAAAAGTGTAAATATACACTTATTTGTATACGTGTAGCTTTACTTGTGAGTTTGTAAGCAAAATTTAGCTCCCACATTTAAGGGAAAATATATCTTCTCTCTCTCTCTCTGAGCTTAACTTACTTTACTTAACCTATTTTTCCAAATATTCCATTTCTTTACAAATTATACAATATCATTCTTTATAATGGATGAGTATATTCCATTGTGGATAGATACAACATTTTCTTGACCCATTTATCCACTAAGGGACACCCTTGGCTATAATGAATAGTGCTACAATAAACATGGCTGTGCTGGTTGTTTTACTGTATCCTGGTTTGTAATCTTTTGGGGAAATGCCCAGGAATGGAACTGCTAGATCACAGCCTTCAGAATGAGAGATTTTTTTCCCAGCTACATATCAGACAATAGGGGCGCCAGTAGCTTATGCCTGGAATCCAAGCTACTCAGGAGGCTGAGATCTGAGGATCCTGACTCAAAGCTTGCTTGGGAAGGAAAGTCCATGAGGCTCTTATCTCTAATAAACTACTCAGAAGAAGCCAGAAGTGGTGCTGTGGCTCAAGTGGTAGAGTGTTAGTATTGAGCAAAAATACTCAGAGACAATTCCCCGACCCTGAGTTCAAGCCCCAGGCTGACAAAAACTGAGAAAAGCAAAAGAAAACACATCAGACCATGACCTAATATCAAGAATGTACAGAGAACTTAAAATAAACCCTTACAACACCTGGGGCTAATGAGCTAAAAATAATCTTCTCAGAAGAAGTAAAAATGGCCAGTAGACACATGAAGAAATGCTCAACATTTCTGGCTGTAAAGGAAATGCAAATCAAAATAACATGAGGATTCCACCTCCCTCTAGTTAGAATGGCAGATGCTGGAGAGGATGTATCCAAAAGTGAACCCTAATACACTGCTGGTGAGAATGTAAACTTGCTTAACCACTCTGGAAAGCAGTATGGAGATTCCTCAAAACATTAAACATAGACACACAGCTCTCATCACACATCAACACATCAGAGTCTTGATTTACACTTCACAGCCTCCAGAACTGTGAGAAAGAAATTTCTACCAATACATCACTTAGTCTCGGGTATTTTCTTGTAGCAGCATAGACTATGACACAAACCATTTCTGAAAGACATTCTGAAGAAATGTTAGATGAAAGGAATCATTAGAGTGGGAGGGTGGGATGGAAGGAGTTATCTCAGTCCAGTGACTATGCTGGAAACGTATTGAACACTGAAAAGGCAGTACCATAGCATCCCAAATGAACACATCAGCTATTAAAAGAATTCAATTTTGTGTACAACAGTGAAAAAGAAAGACAAGGGAGAAGAAAACCACTAGTACAGTTGGATATAGACACATCAAGTATAGGGGAATGCAAAGCATTAGCTAGTAAATTCCTACCAGAGCCCATTGTGATGCTAGAGTATGATTTAAAGGAAAAGCACATCTACATGGGCTACATGATGTCAGCCTCTTGCCAAAGTCTACAGTAAGATCTCTGGGGAAATTTGGACATTGTGATGAAATTGTAAAAATTACTCATCTTTCTTTGAAATTTTTTCTCCAGCTTAATCACTTAGTAATATTAGATTTTTATAATACAGGGCTACGAAGAAACACAAACAGGAAATGATCAGTTTCCTCAAAAGCCAGGGACCCTTCCGCCACTCTGTGGTACCACCCAGCATGCACTGGGACACATTTCTTAGCTTTACCACATCTTCTCTTATTTACACCAGGGAAATTAAACTGGAATTATTTTTAGAAACACAGACTCACTATTTAACTAGTATTAGCAAAATTGCACTGTATTTCTGTAGTCTGCATAGCATATCTGGGAAACTTGGGAAGTAAGCAAAGTTTTACAGCTAAACCCTGTCATGTCCTATTAATTAAACGATAATGTCTTACCAAGGTGGCTATTCCTAACTTAAACATTATTTAAGACTTTTTATTGAAAGACTTAGCGAAGCTCTGAAAAATCAATAGCAAGATTGGAGAAGCTGTGAGGAAGGAAGCATTCTGACTAAGACATGAGAACTCAGGCCGGCATCTTAGAGACAGCTCTTCTTAGAGGAGCCCCTGGGATGCAAGTCTCTCACCGAGCCTACCCTCTTTCCTCTTGGCTAACAATTCAAACCCAAGAAGGTCATCCATCCAGTTCCTGGCGGGGAAAAAGGTATCTGAAGAATAGATCAACCAAACCAAATGCCAGGGTGTTAAAAGGTCTCCAGTGAAATATATGAACTTGGAAGAGTTCACTATTCTTCTATACATCATGGCCAGCAGGTAGTCTACGAGGTAGAGTAACAGAAGATTAATTCTGTTGACAGAGCTTTTGCTCTGTCCTGAGATGATTTGTTTGCTCAGTCACATCCTGAAATCAGCTCCTGTCACTAAAGCACACAGGCTGCAGAAAGTTAGGTAGGCATAAGTAAAACCTAACAAAGAAGCATAAAAACAACTACAGAAATCTGGAAACCAAACACCTTGGAGGCAAATACTAAGTAGCAATAGATGTAGACACTGTGCATCGTCACTGAGATCCTTGTAGGCATTTTCTTGCTTGTTTCTCATAAAAATCCAGGTTCAGGCATCATCACACCATGCTCAGGGAGACTGAACAGCCCTGAACCACTGTCCAGCCATCTACACACAGATCCACCCTCATCCCGGCCATAGGCTGTCTCCTCATGTAGATGGAGCCTTAGAGGAGGCAGGCTAGTCTAGTGGTTAGAACCACGGGTATTTTTAAACCATAGGTTTTAAATCTCAGCTCTGCCATGTACTAGCTGCACAATTACATAAGAAACTTCAACTTTCATAAGCTCCAATTTCTTAATCTGTAAAATATGGACAGACATGTGGGTCATGTGGACAGACATATTCTCTCAGGACTACACAGTTGGTGAGGGAGAAGGGGAAAATGTATATAAAGTACCTAGTCTTAAGTAATGGTCACATATTAAGTGCCCAGGTAATTGATGCCTATTACTAGCTATATTAGTTATATGTCTTCCTTCCTTTGCAGACTAGCCTTGGAAGCCTAGCAATCTATCTATCTATCTATCTATCCATCCATCCATCTACATATCTATCCATCCATATACCTATCTATCTTTATTTCTTGCTTGCTTCACTTATTTTTATGCTTTTGGGATTTGAATTCAAGGCATTGCACTAGATAGGCAAGTGCTATACTACTTGAGTCATGCCCTGGCCCTTTATATTAGTTTATTTTTTAGACAGGTTTCATACCTTTGCCCAGGTTGGTATCAGATCCAAATCCTCCTGCTTATACCTCCCTCATAGCTGAGATTACATATTTAAACCACCACACCAGTTTATTTATTGAGATGCAGGGTCTAACTTTTTGTCCAGGTTAACCTTAACCTGCAGTCCTCCAAATTTATACCTCCCAAGTAGCTAGGATTTTAGAAGTGGGCCTTTATTTTTCCAAGTCTTTCCATTTCCTAACAAATGGGGCATTGTGTATATATACCACATTTTCTTGATCCATTCATCTACTGAGGGGCATCTGGGTTGGTTCCATATCTTAACTATGGTAAATAATGCTTCAATAAACATAGTTGTGCTGGTCTTGTTTGTAAACATTTGGGTAAATGCCCAAAAGTGGGATTGCTGGGTCATAGGGGAGCTCTATGTGGAGTCTTTTGAGGAACCCCATACTACTTTCCAAAGTGGTTGAACAAGTTTACACTCCCATCAACAACAATGAAGTAAGGTTCCCTTCTGTCCACATCCCCTCTAGCATCTGTTGTTGTTAGAGTTCTTGATTTTTGCCCTTCTAACTGGGGTGAGGTGGTATCTCAATGTTGTTTTGATTTGCATTTCTTTTATGGCTAGGGAGGTTGAGCATTTCTTCATGTGTCTATTGGCCATCTTTCTTTCTTCTTCAGAGAAGTTTCTCTTTAAGTCATTAGCCCACTTATTTATTGGGCAGTTGTTTCTTTGAGGATTTGTTGTTGGGGGATTTAATTTTTTGAGTTCCAAGTATATTTTAGATATGAGACCCTTGTCCGTTGTATGGCTAGTGAAGATCGTCTCCCAATCTGTGGGCTTTCTATTGATCTTGATAGCCATGTTCTTTGCCATGCAGAAGCTCTGCAACTTCATGCAATCCCATTTGTCCAACCTTTCTTGGATTTGTTGTGTTTCCAGGTCTCAATTAAGAAAATTTCGGCCTGTGCCAAGGAGACCTAGGGTTTCTCCTATTCCATCCTGTAATGTTTTCAGAGTGTCTGCTTTGACTTCAAGGTCTTTGATCCATTTGGAGTTGATTCTGGTGCAGGGTGATATATAAGGATCTAGCTTTAGTTTTCTACATGTAGTTAACCAATTTTGCCAGCACCATTTACTGAAGAGGCTGTCTTTCTTCCATTTTTTTAGCTCCCTTATCAAAGATTAGATGGCTATACGTCTGTAGGTTCATTTCTGGGTTTTCAATTCCATTCCATTGGTCCTGAGGTCTGTTCTTGTGCCAGTACCAAGCTGTTTTGATTACTATGGCGTTATTAAGTGAAGTAAGCCAAGCCCAAAGAAACATAGGTCCCATGGTTTCCCTTATTTGCAATATCTAGTATATGTATGAGTCAAGCAGAAAAGGTCAGATAAGGTGATGTTAGGAAAATGAACCCTAAGATACGTATTTAAATGTTTTTTTTCTTTCATGCATTTGTTTCTAACTCATTTATAAGATTATTTCTTTGTTGCTTTGTATGCCCCTCCCGCACAGTATAACCCCTGCTTTCACTGTATTTGATGTCAGTATAATTTGTGGAGGGGAAGGGGAAAACAAGTCGTTTAAATAAGGATACAGGTGGACCTGTTGCAACAATGAGAAGTACAAGTTGTCATGTCGAAAACGAACTTTACAACTTTGGTGTGTGGGGGGGAGGGTTGGGTGGAAAGGTTGGGGGGAGGCTGGGAATGGATGGGAAGGGGAAACAAAGGAGGAGGCTACAATGCTTGATAAGAAATGTACTCACTATCTTGCCCATTTAATTGTAACCCCTCTGTACAGAATTTTCACAATAAAAAAAAAGAAGTGGGCCTTTATGCCCAGCTACCAGGTAACATTCTGGTAATATTTTGGAATACTCATATCCCTAACACCTTTCCTGGTAATTTGTACAAGCCAAGTAAATATCTGCCAAACAGAAAGCTTGTATCAGCTTCAGTCTGCTGTTTTAGACTCTGGAATTAGAACAGGCTCTTTTTCCAGTGCTATAGACCTAGCTCAACTTTGCCCCTTAAACAAGCAAAGCCTGTCTTCTCCCACAGTGTCTGGAATTCAAGTCCAGGTCTGTATCTATGCACCATTTATCTCCAATGTCAACTAAGAACACAGTAGGAGCTTAAGAAATATCTGGGAGGAATTTCAACTGGCATATGTAACATGTCTTACATGTCAGCTAGCACTTTCACACAGACATGTATAACCCCTCTGCATGTCATGTTAAATACATGGGTTCTGGAGCCCAACTACCTGGGTTCAAACCTCAGCTCTACCCATACCACCTTGAGAGAGCACCCCGTGCCTCAGTTTTATCACCTGTAAGAATGACAGTGGTTTGGGGTTATGCTACCAAAATTTTAATTCATATAAATCTCCTAAGACATCACCTGACATGTAGGGGGTGTTCTTTAAATACATAGTTCCCATGGTTTCCCTTATTTGCAATATCTAGTATATGTATGAGTCAAGCAGAAAAGGTCAGATAAGGTGATGTTAGGAAAATGAACCCT
>NW_012267217.1:35395584-35513723 GCF_000151885.1 Dipodomys ordii | reverse complement strand
ACTGTATTTGATGTCGGTATAATTTGTGGAGGGGAAGAGGAAAAACAAGTCGTTTAAATAAGGATACAGGTAGACCCGTTGCAACAATGAGAAGTACAAGTTGTCATGTCAAAAACGAACTTTACAACTTTGGTTGAGTGGGGGAGATTTGTGGGGGGAGGCTGGGAAGAGATGTGAAGGGTAAACAAAGGAGGAGGCTGCAATGCTTGATAAAAAATGTACTCATTATCTTGCCCATGTAATTGTAACCCCTCTGTACAGTATGTTCACAATAAAAAATATTAAAAATAAAAAATAAAAAATATCAGAATCATTAATTTTGTTTGTGGTTTTTCTCCCATCACATTATCAATAATAAATTATTCCAATACCTAAATATTTCTCCTTTTGTGTATGAATGACAAAAATGCTATCGTTTTTTTGAAATCCCAAAATTAATTTAGAAAAGAGAGTAAATCATAATCTCAAGAACTGATTTCCAAAGCTAGTTGGAAAAGTAAGTTTATGTTTAGGGATTCTTCTTAAAATAAAGACCCTAAATATTCCCCAGATATTGTGCAGTATAAAGTTCTCCCAAATCTCTCATACTGGAAACTTCACAGCAGTATTTGGTGTTATTCTTTCCATAGGAACAACCATATTGGATTTAGCAGAAGTATTTCAGGGAAAGAACACACACACACATACACACACACACACCACATGGCAATGGAATTAGGTCTCACATACTGTTCTCTGTCTCCACCACAGACCTCACTGCACCATTAGGACAAAAAGTGGGCCCACCCAGCTGCATCTCTTCATCTCTTGGAACATGAATCTGGTGATCAGGCCAGATATTACTTAAAAATCCAGTGACCATGTTACCCCACTGTGTTTCTCTCCAAGTGGAAGAGAGCTCAAGAGTTATAAAGGCAAAAGGGGCATCTACCTTCAATACTGTGATGTTCCAAGCAAAGCTCTCAGATGCCTTGTTGAGTTTTCTTCCTTTCAAGCCTTCCTTTGCCCCCAGATTATGAAGTTCTTCATGGTACTCCATCCCTTTGATAAGAGAGCACATAAATCTTAGTATAAACTATGGGAAAAATGGGCATTGTATTATGAAAATATTGTCAGTAAAATGTAATTTCACATTCTTTTTTTTTGATGCTTTGACAGGATATATTCTAAGATAGCATACACTATCCGATTGGGTTAATAGTTAGAGAATCAAAAACAGACCCAAAACTTTTATCATTTGAGCTATGAAAGGAGAGAAAAAAAAAGAAGCAGAAGAGAAGGAGAGAAAAAGAGAGGGAGAGACAGAGAGACAGATAGAGATAGAAACAGAGACAGTCAAAGACAGAGATAGAGACACAGAGGACTTTTCTAAATGAGTATTCAGTAATGACACAAGCCTAGTTTCCATCTCATCCCAAGTTCTTCCTTGGAACATGCATTCCAATAAAAGTTTTATCAATACAAAGCTCTGGTTGAGTCCATCTTGGGGCTGAGTGCTTTGAGGTTCCCAACTCAAATGATGCTTTCTCAGTGCTTATCTTGGCACTGGGTACTGATGCTCATGCCTGCCATCCTACCTACTTAGGAATGGAGATCTAAGGATCATTTTTCAGTTAGTCTGGGCAGAAAAGTCCTAGAGACCCCATCTCCAAAATAACCAGAAATAAGCCAGGATGGATATGTGAATCAAATGGTAGAATCCCAACTGAGCAAGCATGAGGTCCTGAGTTCAAATTCTGGTACCAAAGAAGACAAGATGAAAAGTTCAGTGGGTGCATGTTGTGCTTTTCTTCACATGAGAATCAGGGAATGTACCTGCTACCTTACTTTTATTTTTAAAATTAAGATTGAAAGCATTCATTGTCATCTAGATCCGAGTCCCAATAGGATAATTACTAATAAAAAATAAAATGAAAAACTCCAAAACATCATTTAAGTCATTTAAAATAATTTCACATTCTTATCCCCTCATTATTTCTAAATCTTTAAATTGAATTCTTTTTTTCTTTCTTTCTTATTTTTTCTGCCAGTTGTGAGCCCTTAACTCTGAGCCTGGGCACTATCCCTTTGCTCTTCAGCTCAAGGCTAGCGCTCTACCATTTGAGCCACAGTGACACTTCCGGCTTTTTCTGCTTATGTGGTGCTGAGGAATCGAACCCAGGGCTTCATACATGCAAGGCAAGAACTCTACCACTGAGCCACCTTCCCATCCCCCAGACTGAATTCTTAATTTGCGCTTTATTCATCCCATCAAACAGTTGTCCACAGAGACGGAAACAATTATAATACAGGCTAATTACCTTTTAAACAACCAGGGTAGAAACAAAGACATGAGAAACTAAGAAGCAAAGCCTTCCAACAAGTGTTATTTTCCTTGCATATGTCTGGGCTGTGTGTGAAGGGTGTGGTTTGCAAAGACAACCATATATTAGGGGTGCCCTCACACACATGTGTAAAAACAGGCCCCAGGGCACACATAGATGACCAGCAGTCATTAGTAAACATTTACTGCAAGTGAAAGACTTTTTAAGAAATATAATTCCTGAAGACACTCAAGTATTTCAGAACTGGAAATGGCCTTTACGTTTTCTTATTCAGCTCTATCTCCACTTGAGCCTGAATACCATGGAAAGTATTATCATCACCCGTGCAGAGCTACCAATTGCATTCTCTTCCAGACATTTTGTTCTGTCCTTCAGGAGGAGCTATGACTGATACCAAGCCAATCTTTCCCCTGGAACTTCTATGCCTCAGTGCTAACTGGACCCAAACCAACAAAGTCCAACTGCTTACTCACAGTGCAGCCCTCTAGGCATTTGAAAGAAAAGATAGGATGGAAGCCTCATGTGCCCTGTCTTCTCTGGATTAAGCACTCCAAGATATTTTTATCTTATTAATGATTCTCCATTCAGGACGGCAGCCAAGCAGGGGCACAGCACTGCCAGCTTTCCAGAACTGAGCGATGTTGTGCGCTAGACTCACGGCAGGCTAAGCAGCATGGATGCTAGACTCATGGCAAGCTTGAAGCCGCCAAGCTGGGCAGAGGTTTACCGTCATTCTCCTTTTCCTAGTTAATTTATTTTAATGAGTCCTGCTGAAAACCAAAACTTTTCTGATGCTAACATCACAAACACAGAACAAGGCAAACAGAATGTGTGTAGGGCCAGGCCTATATTTCGGTATACTTCTTACTAGCTATATGACTCTTGGTAACAAGAAACTTACCAGGCTTCAGGTTCCTCACTGGAAAGGTAGGGACTATGGTATATAAGGTGAGAATTGTGGTAAATAAGCCAACACCCATAAAGCTCTCAGAGTAGCACCTGGAATCATTTGAGCATTGGGTGTTTCCTGGTAACTAAAGTATCTATGCCTTCCAGCTGATCAGCGGAAAGCAGTAGTTTTAAATCTGGTCTGAATTCAAAGTTAGCCCCACTGTGTGTTTATATGGAACCCTAGATCATTCATTCAGGCTCAGAATCTCAGATGACCCACTGATGAATTGGACCCAATAAAGACTATCTTGCAGAACTGTTATGAGGACTAAGTAATATAGTATGTGTGCTTCTTATACCACATGAATATTTATGCAGCAACTGTTCTCGCTGCCATCTTCCTTATAACAAAAGAGCACAGGGATGTGAGAAATAAAAGCCCAGGGGTGTGGACAAATAAACAGAGGACTGTGCTGATCAACACATGATCCCTTCTGTCCTTACAGAAAGTAAACCTAAAAAGGACTAGTAAATAGAACAAAAGTATAAATAATAAATGAGGCTATGGTCTTAGATTGCAAATATGAAGAATTTTAAAGGGTCATGTGTACTTTCCATACCAGTAGTAAAAGAATTGGATAGGCTCTCAAACAACAAAAGTAGATTCAGAATCCCTAATACATGTTCTTGTCATCTTCAGATGCCATACCTTTAAACACAAATGCAACCTACCTGTTACCACCTAGATTTCTCCTTTACTAAACAAAGACTTAAGTGTTAATTTAAAATATAATTAAACAACGCTATGAAACACTCAAATTTTAAGAGGAAGAAGAGAAATATTTTGAGTATCCCAGGAAACATCATTTTTGTTTATAAACAAAACAGAAAAAGAATTACCTGCTTTCTGACACTGTACAATCTTTTCGTGGACTGAGTCTGCCATTTCTATGAGAAACCGGCTCTCTTGAATCATCTGTTAGAGAAAACAAATATCAATAAAGTGTTAGAAGTCCTTAGACTGGCCCACTGGGTAGATGGGCTAGAGAGACCCAGGAGATTCATCTAGTCATGGAGAACATGGCCTCAACCATGAGAACGGAGATTCTCTGATGCAGCCCCCATCTATTCTAACACTTGAGACTAGAGTCGCCATCCTTAAGATGGTTTCAGCTGTGTAACATACCACACATGTACTGGGTACCAAACAGTAATTGTTGCATAATGCATATACATTGTCTAAGTCCCATGTCACAGTCATGAACACCTCTGATTTCTACTCCCTTACATCCAAGGTCCTACAACATCAAGGCAAATGGTATTGAGAGAGTGTCATTGAAAGAATCCCCTACTTAAGAGTTGTGGGCTGCTGAATGCATCAGTGAAGCTGGTAGCTTAAAGACAGGGAGTTCTTCATTCTCAGAGAGCTCTGGTGGCCAGAGTAAGGAGTGGGTCAGATTTCCAAATGAAGAACTCAACAGAACTTGTAGAAAACCACAAAGAAATGGCTGTCACTGCCCTCTATATTTGGGTGGAGAGTGAAATGTCCAAGAGGGGATTCGTATATCAAGTGAAGTGGGGCAAATAAGACAACTATCATGCAAATGAAGAAAAGAACAATCTGTGTGGGTGAAGACGATGGGCTGGAGATAAAAATGGTAACAGGTAAAGAAGTTGTGATCATAAAGACTGGGACTGGGGCTCTTTGAAAATGCAGGTGAACAAACAAAGACAACCAGTTGGTAAATTAACAGTTCCTGAATTTCCAGTTGTTCTAATACATTGACCTCCTTCAGTTTTCCCTTCCATGTATATCTGTCTCAAAATTAAAATCCAAGACATACAAGATATGGAGTGAGCCGTTCTCCTGCTTTCACAATGAACTGATGCCGATCAACAGACTGAAGTCTTATGTAATCATTTCCTGATATAGAGATTGGTGTCTGCAAACACATAATGGAAAAATGACATTGAGTCACAAATGTTTAGTGCCTTAAGAGACCCACAGGAGTAAAAGCCCACTATTCTTCATTTAACAAATACAGATTGAGTAGCCATTATGGGTTGAAGAATAAAATGCATTGAAGAACAAAAACAGACATAGTCAAGCAGAGAAGTCAACTCAAATTGAATGGATAAAGTAGTATGAAAAAAATCAACCAAAAAAATTCAATTAATTCTATTTTCTGCCAAAGCCATAACTTCTTTGGAGGGATAAACCGACTAGAAACACCAAAAAAAAAAAATCAGATACATGGAGAGTCTACACTTATTTAGCAAAACTTTTGAACTGCACTCTTTTAACTCCCAAGAGGAACAGAAGTGCTCATGAACAAAAATGTATCAAATGATGAGCTATTGCAGCTTTCAAGGGAAAAAATAGAAGAACATTTAATTATGAGGGCAACATAATTTAGTCTTTTGTTCAACATCTATGTGTGCAACATCAATTGAAATTTTTTATTTTTATTATTTTGCCAGTGCTGGGGCTTGAACTCAAGGTCTGGGTGCTGTTCCTGAGCTTCTTTTGCTCAAGCCCCAGCACCAGCAAAATAATAAAAATAAAAAATATTCTAACACTTGAGCACATCACCACTTCTGACTTTTTCTGAGTAACTTATTGGAGATAAGATTCTCTCAGACTTTCCTGCCAGGGTTGGCTTAAACTACAATCCTTAGATCTCAGCCTCCTGAATAGCTAGGATTACAGATGTGAGCACTGGTGTCTGTCTTTCAATGGAAATTTTATATTCAAACGTTATTCTATATTCCACTCAGCCAAGAAGCAGACAATGTAAATTTATGAAATTCAGACCAGTAAAAAGTTCACAAAAGATAGACAAACTGTGAGTTTACCACACACAAAATACATTCCTGCTGCAGTCTGCAAGATGGCAAGCTGAACAACATAATTACACATTAAAAAAAAAACTATGTATTTCTTGGGTTTAAGGAATCTTAGATCTCATGATCACCTCTTTCTGCAGAAAAAGAAACAATGACAGAAAGATAAAAAGTCCTGTCCAAACAAATAGAACTAAGTAGTTATCAAGCTGGCAAGCTGGATGTTCAGTCTCAGTTTCCTGGTATCACGCCTATTTCCATGTTAAAATAGCACCTCGGGCTGGGAAGGTGGCTCAGTGATAGAGTACTTGCCTTGCATGCATGAGGCCTTGGGTCCGATTCCTCAGAACCACATAAGCAGAAAAAGCTGGAAGTGGCACTGTGACTCAAGTGGTAGAGTGCTTGCCTTGAGCTGAAGAGCTGAGGGACAGCACCCAGGCCCAAAGTTCAGGCCCCACGACCGACAAAAAAAACAAAACAAAACAAAACACCTCTTTGATTCTACCTTATCATGCCCCATGAGAGTACACAGGCTCACACAAACAAGTAACCTTTTATGTCTGAAAAATACAGTTGTGAAGTCACCTGGCCAACTCCCTTGGAACAAATATGTGAATATACACACAACACAGTTAGAACTGTCCTGTGGGAAGGTTGTTTTATTTAAAAGAATGATAACTTCCTTTGACAATGTCTTAGCTTACATTCACTTCTCTTAGCTTTGCTATCAAAAGAGAAGATATGACATCATCCCCTAGAAAAATCTCTTATCCATTGATTCATGGCCAGTTTTCTTTGTAGTGTTTTCCTAAGCATCTTCTCTACCTTGAGGAGAGGAAGAGGACACTTCCTGAATGCCAACATGCCACAGCCTCTTTGGAGCAACCTGAATAGGAAGCATTCTCTTCATCATTGCTAACTCTTCTGCTGAGAATTTCAACCTCATGTATCTTGGACAGTCTTGAAAATTCATTCCTAATGATTCCTTTTCTCTTTCATCTACATTTTCCTCTCCTATGGTTTCCTCTCTTCTGCATACATGATCTCTTAAACAAACAAAAACACTGACACTCACAGCTTTGACTCTTTGCAGGACTCCACTGACCTCCTCGGAGTTTAATCCATTTTATCACTGGTTACTCACAGGCAAATCCTCAATTTTCAATCTCTCCAGATAAGCAATTTTACATGCTCACTACTCTTCCCAAAGTTCTGTGACCCTAGTTCTTTATCTGTTTCACTTTCTCTGACTCCTGTATTGTTACCTTTCCAATTTCCATATTCAGACATGGAATCCTCAAAGCCACTAGGTCTCAGAGCTCTACTCCTCTTCTCGATTCTTTCTCCTCTTGGTAATTTCATCTATTCTCAGATCTAACAAATAGTCTGCATCCATGAATAATAACATTTGAAAACCAATGAATCTAATCCTGGCTTCTCTCCTAAATTCTAATTCCAAAGTTTCCTGGGTCAAAAGGTGGAGGGCACAACATAGTTCTTGGAGTATGAGCAGAAAGAATGAGAACTTTCATTCAAACTTATCTACAAAATAATGGCGATAAAAAGCTTCATAAATTGATACTGACCACCTTTCTAGACCATATGTTTCCAATACTGATAGCAACAACTCTCATAGATTAATTTATTTTACAATATGACAACTTACCAATGTCTGTTAAATAGATGCCTTTTAAAATTTTTTTCCTGGAGCCTGAACTCAGGGCCTGGGTGCTGTCCCTGAGCTTTTTTTTTTTCCTCAAGGTTAATGCTCTACCACTTGAGCCACAGCTCCACTTCTAGCTTTTTTTTGGTGGTTAATTGGAGATAAGAATCTTATAGATTTTTCTGCTGGGGCTGGCTTCAAATGGTGATCCTCAGATTTCATCTTCCTGAGTAGCTAGGATTACAGGTGTGACCCACCAGTGCCCAGAAAAATAATACATGCCATTTATATTATCTTGTTCTAAATAAACTAAGCCTTTCCAACATGAACTCCTGAAAATAAAATGAAGATAACAACATACATACCTGCAAACATCTTACACTACACTCTCCACAACTTTTTCCTCAGCCACAGTGTGCAGGGGAAAAGAATAATCTTATTAGACCTGACCAAGTGAAACTCACTGAGAGAGCACAAAGATTTGTATAAAAACACTGATGAGCCCTGTGCTAGCTTCTACTTTGCATGTTGTAGTATGCATATACTGGTGTATTAATATCTATGAACTATATTCTCAAAGTGGTCTGTGCTGTATATTCTTCTTGCCCTTCCAAATCCGCTCCTGCCTGGGGTCTGTGCTGGGAGGTTGATCATTATGGGCACCATCCCCGCTAGATACTTTTGCATCCTGCCATCCTCCTGTCTCCTCCTCTGTGCCTGCGTCTATGTGCTGATAGCCACCAACTCTGCTCATCCTATCACTTCATCTCTTTGTTCTCCTACCTTGTTCCTGCTCCTTGGACCATTCTCTGCCTTTTCAACTCTTGTGATCCTTTTCCCTAAGCAGCCAAATATCACATCAAGGAATTTTTTTTCTGCTCATTTCCATCCTGTGTCTCAGCCCTCAGCTCATTTCTGTCATCTTCAAGCTCCTGGAAAATCCCCTTCACAGTGCTCAGAGGAGGGTCTGAGTCCCTGCTCAGCTACTGGCAGGTTCCTGCCCACTGCACTCCTTATTAAATATCACCTTCCAAACTCACAATGGCTATTAGTTTGTAATGTCCTCCTGTGCTTGCTAAAGGAAGTAAAATGTTTCCATCCTAGAGCTTAAGTCTTCCAAAGGCCTCACAGCCTTTCCCCCCATGGTTTCCCAGCTTCCCTAGGTCCTGTTTACCTGGATGGACCTATGCTTTCCTAAATGTCCCTGCTTATTCCTCCACGTTTTCTATTTGGGAAGTTTTCTTATGCCAAGTTTCCTTGGCCAAAAGTATACACTAGGCTCAAAGACACTTCAGTGCTCCTGTCCTCTGCTGCGTCCCTGATTTCCCTTCTCACCTTCAAATTCATAAAACATTCTACTCTTCAGTCTGTTCACACAATTTCTTTGCTATCTTAAATGATAACTCATTTTCTCCTCGTATTATAACATTAACAAAAATGTTAATATTATCTTTAAGTAGTTGTACAAGGGGTTTCAATATAACATGTCAATTTGTGAGTATAATGCACTTAACCAACATTACCCCTTTCATCTTCTACCCCATATCTCCCACCCCTCCCACCCATTCCCTTAGTTTTCTAGTTGCATTTTCACAAATATACATTGAATATGATGTCTACATTCTCCTTCCAATCTTCCTGATACTAATGTAAATAAAATGTCAAGTGCAAAAGCTAGTGAGAGAGAGACAGAGAGAGAGAGAGACAGAGACAGAGACAGAGACAGACAGACACAGACAGAGAGTGGATGTCCTCAGATAATCTCCAGCTGGACAGTTTGGACACTCAGGATAGACTCAATTAATGGGATCAGACGATGACCTGATTTTCATGTCTGATGGCTCAGCCTGAGCTCCCGGTTGCCTTTGCATGTTCTTGCAACACAGAAGCTTTTCTTTGGTTGTGTCACCTGGGTGTCTCCTAATGGATTCATTTCCTTGCCTGGGTTTTGTATCTAGAATAGAGTACTTGCCGAGATAAACACTGGCATTACTTCAGCCAGTAGATTTGACTTAAGGAGAGATGTGTAAAGTTGTCAGTTAAAAGCAAAACTATGTATTTGAAAGGAAATGGTTACTGAAGAGGCAGTAACATTATTAGTTAGAGCTGGATTCAATTGTCTAAGCTGTCCAAGTTCTTTCAGCTCTTCTCAATGAGTATGACACCTAAGTGCCTGGGATCTGGAGTCCAATGTAACTACTTAATGGTACGGAAAATAATACATTTTGATCCTATCAGGACTCAAAAATCTTCCATAGATTCTAATTTTCTCCTGAATTTATGTTTAAATGCCTAGACTATTAAAAGTCATCTTCAAGACAACTTATCATGGGCAATACCATTTTATAAATGAAGATGGCTTACCTAAAGCCACAAACTAGAGAGGAATTTAGAACAGGATTCAGGCATTCTTGAAGATCTAAACTTATAAAGTATTCTGTAAGAAGTGTTAAAGGGCAGACTTGCAAGTACAAGTGCAAGTTGGTGATAAACAATAATCATCAAGCATAGTGAAAATGAATTTTTGCCATTAGTACTTCTCCCTATACACATTAGCCATTATTAATGGTCTTCCTGTGAAATCCACGAAAGATGTGTTTAACCCTCGTCCTCTGCTTTTCCCATCCTTTCCTTTGGAAAGGCTACTTATTGCTTGAAAAAAGAAAATCTATAAAGCTGATCTACCCCAAACCTATTTCTGTTCTCTCACCATTAAGGCCTGTTACCTTCCTTCTACTCAAACACTGGGTTTGGGTTCTTTGGTTCTGCAATGGCTCATCTGCCCAAAGGTTTAAAGTATATTTGTCAATCAGATGTCTGCTACACACACACACACACACACACACACACACACACACACACACACACACACACACACACACACACACACACACAGATGCTAACTAGAATGAAAACAATTCCTTTCATTTTTGAGTCCCTTAATCTCTTAACTATGTTAAATGAAACAAAAGTATCATTAACAGATTGGCACCTTCTGCTTTTAAGCAGTCAGCCACGCCAAGGTGATTAGTTCTCCATAAAACAAAAGCAAATATAAAAGTCAAAACATCTGTAAGCTGACTAGGAGTCCATGCTACACCTGGTGTTTGTAATGACGTGCTCTCTGAACTGGGACTGGCCCTGCATCACACTCCAAAGCCGGAGTGTAGTGATGTAAGCAAAGAGGACGCACACAGAGCAAAGGTCTTTTGTCTCCATGATGTTTGCAGAGATAGATTTACTACTGTGAACTGGTTTCTGTATAAAGAAATCATTTCACGTCTTTTTTTCCTCTAGTTGTTGTTCCCCAAATAGTCATCAACTATATCTTGAGAAAACATTTTTTAAAATATTCATTTGTAGCTGGACACTGGTGGCTCATGCCTGTAATCCTAGCTACTCAGGAGGCTGAGATCTGAGGATCATGGTTCAAAGCAAGCCTGGGCAGAAAAGTCCGTGAGACTCTTATCTCCAATAAACCACCGGAAAACCAGAAGTGGTGCTGTGGCTCAAGTAGCACAGTGCTAGCCTTGAGCTAAAGAGCTGAGGGACAGTGCCCAGGCCCAGAGTTCAAGCCTCACGACTGACAAATATATATACATATGCATATATATATATACATATATATATACATATGCATATATATATGCATATGTATATATACATAGACAGAGTTATTATTATATATATTATATATTATATATATATTATATATATTATAATTTTAGCTCATTCATTAAAAACTGCCAGGCAGCTAGGTTTCATGGCCCTTCCCCAGAATTTTCAGGCCATTTTGACTGCATTACTGCCTTTGTGACAAAGAAAATGACCTGAAATAGTTGCTTATGAATGTTTCTCTGATACCCAGTATGCTTGAGATACTGATACCAAATGGCAATTTCATCATACCTAAGATGCTGACAATTTTCCATTCACCCAGACAATGTTATTATTATCTACATGCTATTATATCTATTAGCAATGAAGCTTCAATGCACTGTTTACATATTGTATTTAAATAACCAGCTCCCTCTGAGTTGGATATATGTCTGTGATTTTTCTTTTTCAGAGTTCTAGTAGGATACAAGCTAACATACCTTTGAAATGGCAAACTAATATAAAGTTACACACAAACTTCAAAATGATGTATGGGAAGAGACTTAATCTTTGACTTGTTTTAACTTCAAGTCAAGTTGATTTCAATAAGCAAAATTACCTTGGGGGACTATAGACATTTCTTCATCTTCTTCCCATCCTGAGGCTGACTACATATTAGTACTAACACTGATACAGGTCATTAGTAATAACACATTACGCTTGGCTAGGTCTCATTGCAAGTATTATTAGAGAGCAATTAACTCTCTCTTTGCCACATTCCTTCTTAAACCATCACACTCTGCTGCTTTCCAAATCACACCCCAGCTGAGTAGGTTAAAAATGAACCCTTGATTCATGTTGTTCAACTGTTTTGGCTTCATCTTCAGAAAACCTATAGATCTAACCATAGTAAAGTATTAACTTTTATGTTAATGTTAAACTGCAAACAGAAGTTACCTTTGGAGAAAGCTCTGTGTGTGTTTTTTAAATAAGTGTTTTATTGTGAGAATACTGTACAGAGGAGGGGTTACAGTTACATGAGCAAGGTAATGAGTACATTTCTTATCAAAGCATTGTTGTCTCTTCCTTTGTTTTTCTCCCACCATCCCTTCCCTCCCATCTCCACAACTACATTCTCCCCCCACGCCTAAATTGAAAAGTTCGTTTTTCGACATAGCATCTTGTGCATTTCATTGTTGCAATGGGTCAACCTGTTTCCCTGTTTAAATAATTTATTTTTTCCCTTCCACTCTCCAAATTATACCAACATCAGATACAGTGAAAATGGGTTATACCGTGGGGGAGAGACATACAAAGCAACAAAAAAAATCACATGGTACCTTATAAATACGTTAGAAGCAATAGTAAGAAAGAAAAAAAACACTTGTGTCCTTATCTTGGGGTTCATTTTGCTTAACATCATCTTATCTGACCTTTTCTGCTTGTCTCAGACATATACTAGCTATTGCAAATAAGGGAAAAGATGGGACCTATGTTTCTTTGGGCCTACCTTACACTTAATATAATTTTTTCCAAGGCTTTCCACTTCCTAACAAATGGGGCAATGTCATTCTTTCTGATGGAGGCGTATAATTCCATTGTGTATATATACCACATTTTCTTGATCCACTCATCCTACTGAGGGGCATTTGGGTTGGTTCCATATCTTAGCTATGGTAAATAATGCTGCAATAAACATAGTTGTGCTGGTAGCTTTAGTATGGTCTTGTTTGTGATCATTTGGGTAAATACCCAAAAGTGGGATTGTTGGGTCATAGGGGAGCTCTATGTGGAGTCTTTTGAGGAACTTCCATACTATTTTCCAAAGTGATTGAACAAGTTTATACTCCCACCAACAATGCAGTAAGGTTCCATTCTGTCCACATCCCCTCCAGCATGTGTTGTTATTAGAGTTCTTGGTTATAGTCATTCTAACTGGGGTGAGGTGGTATTTCAATGTTGTTTTGATTTGTGTTTCTTTTATGACTAGGGAGGTTGAGCATTTCTTCATGTGTCTATTAGTCATTCTTATTTCCTCTTCAGAAAAGTTTCTCTTTAAGAGTCTTTAGCCCACTTATTTATTGGGCAGTTGTTTGTTTGAGGATTTGTTGTTGGGGATTTAATTTTTTGAGTTTCAGGTATATTTTAGATACGAGACCCTTATCCATTGTATGGCTATGAAGATCTTCTCCCAATCCGTGGGCTTTCTATTGATCTTGCTGGCTATTTCTTTTGCCATGCAGAAGCTCTGCAACTTCATGAAATCCCATTTGTCCAACTTTTCTTTGATTTGTTGTGTTTCTGTTAAGAAATTTTCGGCCTGTGCCAAGGAGACCTAGGGTTTCTCCTATTCTGTCCTGTAATGTTTTCAGGGTATCTGCTTTGACTCTGAGGTCTCTGATCCACTTAATGTTGATTCTGATGCAGGGTGATATAGAAGGATCTAGATTTAGTTTTCTACAGGTGTTTAACCAATTTTTCCAACACCATTTACTAAACAGGCTGTTTTTCTTCCATTCTATTTTTTTAGCTCCCTTATCGAAGATTAGGTGGCTATAGGTCTGTGGGTTCATTTCTGGGTTTTCAATTCTATTCCATTCGTCCTGAGGTCTCTTCTTGTGCCAGTACCAAGTGTTTTGATTACTATGGCTTTATAGTAGAGTTTGAAATTTGGTATTGATATTCCTCCAGCACTGTTCTTTCTGTTGAGGATCGTTTTGCTATTCAGGGTCTTTTATTGTTCCATATGAATTTTTGGATTGCCTCTTCTTGTGTTTTGTTTTTTTAACAGCTGTAGTCCCTTGACACCTGTCTACCTCTGAATGATGTAATCAGAATACCAACTACCCAAAAGCTTTCCCATTAATTGAGAACACATAAGATGATTGAATATGTTAGACAAATACTTTTTCACTATTCATGAAAAAAGTAGGCAGATGAGAATATTAGAAAAGCAAACCAAAAAAAAACCCAGCTATTAAAAGAAAAAGATAATGGGGCACAAAGGTGGCTCAGTGGTAAAGTACTTGTCTTGCATACATGATGCCCTGGGTTCGATTCCTCAGTACCACATAAGCAGAAAAAGCCAGAAGTGACACTGTGGCTCAAGTGGTAGAGCACTAGCCTTGAGCTGAAGAGCAGAGGGACAGTGCCCAGGCTCAGAGTTAAGGGCCTACAACTGGCAGAAAAAAAAAGGAAGAAAGAAAGAAACAAAGAAAGAATGAATGAATGAATGAACGAAAGAAAGAAAGAAAGAAAGGAAGGAAAGAAGGAAGGAAGGAAGATAGGCAGGCAAGAAGGAAGAGATATTAATCTTTGAGGATTAATATTAAAGTTTTCTTTCAAAAATATCTTCAGATAAATTCAGCTGTGAGGCAGTGAGCCTGGCAGATCAGGAGGTGTGTCATAAGCCACTGTGAAGGCTAGCACAGGCCCCAAAGTCCTGGACTGCAGCTTGCATGTAAATGAACATGGGATCTCTGGACACAGCATGTGAGTCCTGCCTTTCCATCACGATTGCTAGCTCCTCAAAGACAGAAATTTTACTTCATTTCTTTTCCCCAGCACTTTGTACAATGTTATACATAACACCTATCCAAAATATGCTCACTTAATTGACCAATGAAAAGGCCAAAGATATCATCAAAGTGAGATCAAAAGAGAAAGTGCTGGTTTCCTAAGTGGTAACATATATTCCCACCAGGTTTGGTATTTCTCTACATCCCACTTTACATCAGGAAGACACATCTCAGTATTGAACAAATCTGCAAAAATTCTGTATGTATTGATCATCTATTGCATAAAGTCAATTAATGAATGTGAAAGTTTCAGACAAAATTTGGACTTTACTAAATAGAGAAGTGACCAAGGACAGGAAAGTGCACTATGTAGTGTGGAACAGAAATACAAAGGGTAGGTAAAGGCTGCGATATTCACTCCACAATGGATTTGTAGGTCAAAACATGTTGTACACTTGAAGTAGATATGTTTACCAATTATACAATAAAGCTGGAGGGGAAATAACCATTATTCTAATTGTTGAATTAGACAGAAGTTGAGACTAACTGAAGTAGTACTCAGACAGGAAGAGGGAGAGCTAAGAACCTAACCATGCCAATGTGACAAAATGGAACACTTCGTAAGAAAGCACCCTGATGAAAGAAGTAATAACTAATATCACATAGTAAATTTCAAAAAATCATTTAGATAACAGAGAAAGAGCAACTGAAAATGAGTTAGAGGAATTTGATATCATTTGCATGGTCAGAAAAATAATGAGCACCTAGAAAATTTAAAAAAAAACACAGTTTTGACTTACTACTTTTTTCTTTGAGACATGCAAAGTGATTTCTTATCATCCAGTGTAGCAATGTGGTTGGAATAAAATGTTAGGACTAGAACTAAGGATGGTTTTGAAGCTAGGCACATGCCTTTAATCCTAGTTACTCAAGAGGCTGAGATTGAATAATGCAACTGAAGGCCAACCAGGCAAAAAGTCTGTGAGATCCCATTTCAGTCAAGAAAAGCTGGATATGGAAGCATGTGTCTGTCATTCCAGCTATGTGAGAAGTCGTCACAGGATGATCATCCAGTCTAGCCAAAAAAATAAAGACTCTATTTGAAATATAAAATGGTCCGGCAAAAAAGGACTGGAGGTGTAGCTCAAATGCTAGAGTGCCTGCCTAGTATACAAAACACTGAGTTCAAATCTGAGTATAGCCTATTCAAGCAAGGTAATTTTGGTAGTGTTCTACTGAAATTACAGGGTTTTCTAATGTCACCACACCCACAGTTACCACTCCGTGTGAAATGAGGGGGGATGTCTACACCTTGCCAGGGGCAGGCTGGCCAGGTTGGCTCTGCTGACTGTAGGCTCCAGGAGCACAAGCCTGCCTGCGTGCCTCCTGCAGCAGTACAGTGGCCGGCACAGGGAGGAGCCTGCCAATTTTTGTCAGAGTGAATACTGTTCTCTGTTTCTAACACAGTAACTCTCACTCTCCAACTTCCACACCCTCCAAATCCATTCATTCTACACGGAAAATATATCACTTGGATTGGCAAAATGTAACTATGTGATGCCAATGGGCTTTAAGGACAATGACTGTCATGTAGTATAACCAAACCAGCGGGCTGTTTTCCAGAGTGGGAAGATAATGCTCACTTGTCCCTTCAGACACACAAGTCAGAACAAACAAGCATGCAACAAAAGAAGTCACTGAAAAATGGCCTTCTGGTTTCAACAAGTTCCTGGGACTGTTCGGAAAACCTATCCCGACAGCCACAGGGCCAATGAAATGGCAGCACAGTGAACAGTCTCATCACAACAGTTTTCTCTTCATGTCTTTAGTGTAGGGAGGAGGCATCAGTTCCAGTCAACATCTAGGGCCTTCTGTGGTTGCCTAAGTTATGGGTTGATAATGTCTCCAGGGCCGCAGACACTTCCCACCTCTAGCCCTATGTCAGTGTCTCCTCTGAGGAGGTCACCTCTGCTTCAGCTGCAGACAGGATTGCTCTCAAAAAGGTAATTCTTTAAGCAGCCATACCCTCTCCTTATCTTACCCCAATTTGGGAAAAGCCTTTGCTATGAACCCTGCCTTGCTCTAGGTAAATACTTATTTATAGAACAGGCTCTATTCCATTCATTCAAAGGGATGAATTATTAATAATCCAAGATGTCAATGACCCACAGGGAAATTCTGCAATTGACAAATGATTCTTAAAAGTCTTAATACTAAATTTCAAGTATCAGGGGAACAAACAGAAAATATACCATGTGTCAAGATGGAAAAGATACTCTCTAATTTTCTGAAATTATATCATGTAAACAGGCCTATCTTATGAATGATTTTTTTTATTTCTTGATATCAAGTTATAAAAGAATTATAATTATAGCAATAATATTAACATGGACTTTATAAAAGACTAAATTTTAAAGGCCCTTGGAAGGAAATGCTTTTAAATATTAAATGAGCAAGTGTTTGGTAATGAATACTAGCTATCTTGGGTTACTGAAGAACTAAATTTAGAAAAATAAATCTGAGCAGATGAATTCAGGGGCAAAGTTTTCAATGATGTTTACATCTTACTTCTTTGTGATAAGTGTTCAGGAGTACTCAAGTTGACTGTCAGCAAATATAAGCTAGTGGGTTGCTTGATTTCTTTCTGTCAATACTGAAAGGAGTCAAATATTTGCATCTATTCTGGAAGGAATTAAGGGTTCTTTTTATTGTAAATGTATTCTGTATTATATTAGTGGTTACAAATTGTCTTCCTGGATGGCATCAATGTAGTATGTTACCATTTTTAAAAAATCCAAACATTAAGCAACTCCAGTCTATGTTGAAGCCAAGCTGTTCATTTTGGAATCCATGTCCCAAAGCCCAGCCAATAAGCCCTAGATTTTCTGACCTTACTCATCAAGTAAGTTTTTATTAATAATAAAAATCATAGGTGCATTTTAGACTTAATTTGATGAGAAATTTTTAAAAAATGGAATAGGTACTATGGAATTCCCATTTATACTTTCCCCTTCCTGACAATTTGTCCTATATTTTGAATTAATGTGGTATATTTATTGCAACTGGTAAAGGAATCTTGATACAGTATCATTAGCTAAAGCCCATAGTTTACATGAGATTGGTGCTTTGTGCTGTATATTCTATGGGACTGGACAAGTGTATAATGATATGTATTTCCATTACATACCACATAGTTAGTTTCATTGCTTTAAAAGTTCTCTCTGCCCCTATTCTCATTCTGCCCTCCTTTCTTCCAACCTCCTGGTAACTACTGTTCTCATCATCTCCACTATTTCACCTTACTTTGTAAGCTTCTAATTGGATATTTAAGTCAAGGGACAATTCCATATCAAGGATTTAGTGATCAACCTTAAGACACCTAATATTAATTATACTCTTAAGTATATTATAGTATATATATAGTATATACTATAATGTATATACTATATATATACTGTAATATACTATTAAGTATATTATAGAGACCAATGAATAAAACAGAACCTAAAATAATTGTGTCTAAAGAATCAAACCAATTAATGAATAATAATAAGCAAAATATTATTGACTCCTACTTCAAAGTAGAATGATGGAAAGCATATGTGGCTACATGTCAAAGTGGCAGATGAAGACAATAGTTAGGGAAGGTTTCTCTCAGGAAATGACATTTGTACTAAAATTAAGAGATAAGAGGCAGCTAGCTATCCATGCAAGGGAAGAACATTCTAGGGATAAACTGCATGATCTGAAGTGGCCTAGAGAAGGGAATATACTTGGTCTAATGAGAGAGAGTCAGAGAGAGAGAGAGAGAGAGAGAGAGAGAGAGAACAGTTCTCTATGTGACAGGCTGGAAGCAGGTGAACAAAAGGAGACAGTGAAGCTGGAGAGGCAGGTTAAAACCATTAATGCTCCTATACATCTACATAAGGAATTTCAATTTCATTATAATGTGAAGCCACTAGAGAATTAAAGGTATCAACCAATATCATACAAATCCTAAAAGTGAAAATGGTGTTTTTATTTTCAAGGGTCATCGTTTATACATCACTCTCCATACCCCCCCATTCCCAAAGAACACCCAGAGACACACCAGTCACCTCTGCAGTGCTCTGCATAGTTTATATTTATACTCAGCTCCCTACTTTGATAGGGAGGCCATCTCCACAGGGAACAGCAAAGGAAGACTTAGTTATTTCTACTTTCCATGGCAGCATCCTTTAAATTTTAGAAATCAGGCTCTGCCTGCAAGTACAAGTCTCACTTTAAAAATAATTTTGAGAAAAAGACTAATATTCAGATGTAGCTTTAATAGGTAAAACTGAAAAGACAAAACACCATTGGGCCCTTAGGAGAACGTGAAGCAGAAACTGCTCAACCACAGTCCAGGTGCCTTTCTGCTCATTACAACAGGGCTAGCTTCAGGAGCCCCAGCTCCCTCTCAATGAAGGCTTTTCCTTTCTTAGCTTACAAGGGAATAAGTGATGTCTACAGTCTGTCTCTATGGCAACTAACACCCTAATTTCACCTCCTAGGTGACAATTATACCTATTCACTGAACAGCTTTCAATCTCCACTTTTATGATGAAAAAATTGATTTCTTGAAAAATGTGACATGGGCAATAAATGAACTTTTCCCCCAGCAGCAGCGGAGTGCAGTTTACAATCGGTACAGTGACTCATGAGCAGAGAATACTCGGTGGGAGGTTTTCTGCTTCAGCTGGAAAATATTTAGCCTAAATGTCTTTCTTTGGTTGTTGGGGGTTTTCAATAATAAAATATTAGTCTTTTCTTCTGTAACTTTTAGTTTTATTCAGTTCTAAAATTGGCACATTCATAATAAAGTGTTTGGAAGATACAGAAAATACATAGCAAAGCAGAAACAGGAAAACAGAACTCCTCTCATACAAGAAGAATCATTATCAATGTCTTGCTAGTGTTTAAATCCTATTGTGCCAAGGTTTTTTGTAACCAGACTTTGTCACAAAACATATTGTGGGCTGTTCTTTATTAAATATCCCTGAGTCTAGCACATGGCTTTGACATCTTCAAAGGAGTTTATTATGAATTATTAAATGTTATTTCACTAATCCCTCTCTGTTGATATGACTAAAATACCAATATTTATGGATTTCTGTATTGTATTGGAATACTCAAGGGAAGGAAATACGTACAGAAAATGAATCAAAATTTTATCTTTTTTTCTCTAAATTATATATTTATTTTCCCAGTAGAGGCAGATGGATTAAAGCACCCATTTCCTTAAATTCTTAATCATAAGTACATGCTGAAAAGGAAAAATATGCTACTTTGATGGAAAGGGAAAGTATATAACATCTCTCCACCCCACCTCCCTCAGCCTCTCTTCCCTACCTCCTCACTTCCTGTCCCTTCTTTCCCCCCTCTTCTCCTCTTTTCCTTACATTTCCTTTCCTCTTTCTAAGGAGAGACTTTGGTCTCTCACTATGTTGTCCTTACTGGCTGGAACTCCAAGGCACATCTTCCATGTGTTGAGACCACAGGTACACGCCACCATGGGCTGGCTTACTACACTTCTATAATTTCTCTAATTCAAAAGTTGTTGTACAGTCTAATGCTTGACGACTTCTTTTTTTTGTTAGGGGAAAAGGATGAACAGCCAATTTATCCCCCTGGCAAAATCTATTACCTTCTAGTATCCATTATCTTCCTCTACCTTAGTAATAGAAGAGAAAACTTTTAGCATATAACTGGAAATTCTCCTTTGCAACCAAGTCTAATTATATATCAATTCCAGGTTGATGATGTAAACAAAATGTCAGCAAAATTAAGTATGCATGCATCCTTCAGAGAATATGCCCTCCTTCTCATCATTACTGATCATTGAGAGAACAGATATTATAGCTGGCACATCAGCAGCCACTTTGGACTATGAAGAAAAGATCTGTACTTTAGAGACTGGGGAGCAGAATATTAGAAAGAGCCTGGGTTCCTAAGAATTTTGCAGAAGTATTTCCCTGGATGATTGATCTTCAGACTTCCTTGTAGAGGAATAAAATTGCTTTAAAGACACAATTAGGTTTTATATATATATATATATATATATATACATATACATATATATACACATATATATATGTATATATATATATTTGTGAGTTGCAACTGAATTTACTATTGATCAAGTTAAGATTTTCTCCATCTTTTCTTCTTTCTGATTTCTAAGTCTTCTTACTGGTTTTTAAGTATATTTTATCTGTCATATGTTACAAGTGTATTCCTTAATTTTGTTTACAGAGTTAAAATATGCAAAACTGTGGTTAATTTGAAATCTAACTGCTATATGAATTACATTGTAGGTTCAGAAAACTCAGATAATAGTATTATTAATTTAAAAACCTAATTTCTAGAGAAAGCTTTGTCTTACCATAATAAGGCAGCACTGGGACATAGTTTGCACCTACAAACACACAAATAAAGGGCTGTACTGAAAGCCAAGGTTCTTCAGATCACGAGGGTGCATACTTTTAAGGATTTATTAAATAAATTATTATTTAGTAAATAAATTAAATAAATCTTTGCTAATCTGTGGCTCCCAGGTCAAGGCATTTCCTCAGAAGTCTCCCCTGAGACTTCTTAGAAAATGGGTGGCCAGCTCTGCATGCCGCTACCAACACAATCACTCTGTGCCAGCCAGTGGGTTCCATGCCATTAAGGAGTTTCCTCATATAGAGACAATTCTAGGGAGTCAAAGTTTCCTACCAGATCATAAGCAACCAGCATCTTCTTCTGCACTTCTGGAATTACACCCAGAGGCTCCAGGTAAGGAAAGCTGTCCTTCATCACAAGAGAGACTGAGGGGGTGTTGTCACTGGTGATGAGCCGAGAGGACAGGGTTAACAGGCACTGCTTCAGGCTGGCAATTGGAGGGAGTCCACACAGTTCCTTAATAGACACGATGGCATTCTACAAGGAAAACAACATGGAATCACACATCTGACCACATGGCCCACCACCCCTAATACCTCCAGTTTTGTGTACCAGCACATTCATGAACAGTAACCCTTAAATGCCTATCAAATGTAGAACAAACTAGATTATAACCAATCCAAATAGTGACACGTGCAGAGATAACACAGAGCTAATCACAATACAGACCCTCATCTTTCTAGGTTTTTTAGCAGCCACCACAAATATGTGACAAAAACGAAGCAACTTATGACTCAGTTACTGTACAAAGCTGAGCACTGAACAGTCACTCAAACTGGTACAGGCTGGGCATGAAAAGCATGTTGGGTTTAGGTTGTGATGGTATTAATGAATATAATGCCAAAGCATATTGGAGACATCTCCTTAGGGGTCTCCACTCAAAGTAGTGAGTTCAAACTATTCACAACCCTCTGTCTCACTACTCAGAATGGCTATCTTCACACAGAAAACATTGTGTGGGCGCTGGGAAGGTGGCTCAGTGGTAGAGTGCTTGCCTTGCATGCATGAGGCCCCAAGTGGGGCTGAGGTTCAAAGTGGTAGAGTGTTGGTCTACAGCTGAAGACCTGGGGGACAGCACCTAGGCCCATAGTTCAGGCCCCACAACTGACCAAAAAAAAGAAAAGAAAATATTGTATAGTTAACTATGCTTGCCCATGTCTTTTTTGAAAAAAAATCACTTAACATTATTTTACATGTTTTAACATCAGAAAATATCTAACCCATTGAATGTCTCATGAATTCGGTGGCATTAATGATATTCATTTTTCTACTGATTTAGGCTCCAAATGAATAATTTGGAATGATTTAGTTTAAGATCTGGTTAATTCTTAACCCAAAATATTTTACATTAAAATAATACAAATTATCAGTATTACCTAGGAAACCTTCACAATCAGCTCTTCCTAGTATATTTTAGATATATAATAGGAGACTTAAAGATTTTAAGAGTTACATAGTAATTATAGAATCTACTTCTAATATGGGTATAGAAATGACTTGTAACTAATCTACAATAGATTAGTTTTAGAATAGATTTACAATAGTCTAAAATTATTTCAGAAAACACCATGCAAAAGATGCTGATATGTGGAGCCTATTTCTAAAATGCTTGCTAAGACAAATCATCCAATCTCAAATGTTTACAATCTTTTAAGATGTGAATTATATATTATACTGTTTTCCACTATTCTGACTACTTAAGATCTACTTTAAGCTTAGCCCAGAACTTCTCCATGAGATAATATGAAAACACAGATCCCATGTTTTCCCTCATTTGTAATTATTAGTATATGTCTATATAGTCCTACCAGATGAGCAGAATAGCTCAATAGCTATGCACATATGACCATATAAGATGATGCTAAGATATGGAAACAAAAGCTTTTTCTTTGTTCTTGTTGTTTTTAATGTACTATGTGATTTCTTTTTTGGTTTGTGGGGGGTTTTCCCTATGGTTTATCCCCTAGTGTGACTATATTTGATTTTGGTACTCTGGGTACCAAAGGAGAACAGCAAAATGGTGAGACAAAGGACAAAGATGAACCAATACAGTAGCAATACTCAAAAGACAATATATTGGAAATGAACTGTAGAACTGTGGAGGGGAGGGAATGTGGGAGAAAAATGAGGGAGGGGGTAACAAGTTCTACAAGAAATGTACTCATTACCTTACTCATGTAACTGTAACTGCTCTGTAAGGCATCTTTACAATAATTTTTAAAAGAAATATACTCACTACCTTACATATGTAATTATAACCCCTCTGTACATCACCTTGACAATAAAATTAAATTAAAAATTAATTCACAAAAAAGGTTTACATGAACTTGTAGGTTTGTGGTTTGGTATCACATGAACAAGGCACTCTCAGATGATATTCACTATCTGCAGCACTTACTACTTCACCTCTTTGAGAGTATTTGCTAAACTGAAAGCAGGGGTTTTTTTTTGTAAGTCATTATAAAAATGTTAGCTGAAGAATAAAGTGAATACTGCAAGTACTTAGTAATTGTTATTTGATGGCTTTTCAATAACAGTAGCCTAGAATAAGTATATTAGGTTGTATGAAAAAAAAGTTTGCAACTCTGATTTATGCATTAATGAAGAGAAGAAAACTAACACTGAATTTTCTCCATGTTAAAATCAGAAAATTTCCAAGTAGTCATAATCTTATTATCTAAGTGTAACTGTTTGTCTTGCCTTGTGAGGAAAACATGATGGGGGGCCTTAAGTAATCTGCTTAAGACCACACAGGAATAGATTTGTTCCAGAATCTTTCAATTGAACTACATTTCTAAAACTTGTCAACAAGTTTCAATGTTTACTTTTGTTTATTCAGTTTGTTTTTCTCTTGGGTAATAATTTAAACAGCTAAAAATAAATCTATTAGGCACAACATTTGTTTTGTATGATTGTCTTCCATGCTCATATTCACAAATACACACACACACACACACATATACATATATGGTGGGGGCAGGGGAGGGGAACAGTCCTAGGGCTTGAACTTAGGGCCTGAGTGCTGTACCTGAGCTGCTTTTGCTCCAGACTAGAACTGCCACTTGAACCACGCTCCATTTCTGGCTTTTTGTGGTTCATTGGAGATAGGAGCCTTGCAGACTTTCCTGCCTGGACTGGCTTTGAACCACAATCCTAAGATCTCATCCCCAGGCCTGAGCCACCTCTAGCTCAGTATTAGAACATTATATAGATATGCGTGTGATAGTGTTTTTGTAAGTGTATGTTATGTATATGTATATGTTTCATATATATGTTCTCATATATAAATTTTGTGAAGCATGTATATTGAATCCGTATGTAGCATCCAGTATTAATGACACCCCATTAACTGGTTTAGGTCAGGTCAAACACCATAGTTTCATGATCAGAAGCACGGTATATCTGCTTTGTCACAGGCAGATTTAGAACACCATTTATTCCTTCCTCTCAAGTCAGATCTTTGTACATAACAGCGTCCGTGGTAAGAGCAGGCAGGCCAGGGATAACTGGAGAAAGGGGCGGTGGGGGGGTTCGTTTTCCTACCTGCATATTTTCTCTCATATCTATGGCTTCTCGTAGGGGGTGAACGGCTATTTTGAAGATGTCGTCTACAGTTTTGAGGCCGACATTCCTGAGCATGGTATATTCCCGAACTTTCTTGCCCATTCTCGCGGAGAGGCTGCGCTTCTGCGCCTTGCCGCCGCCGCTGCGGTTGGTGATGGCGATGTGCACGAACAGGGTGACGTGCTCCATGACGTCGCCCACGAAGGAGCGCAGGGGCACGTGGCGGTAGCCGGGCTGCAGACACTCGAAGGGGATGGTGTACTGCCCGATGAACTCGTCCCCGATGTAGTCGTCGTCCAGAACCACGAAGCGCACCAGGGCCAGCTCGGGAAGATTGACCTGAAACTCAAACGTTTCGTCAAAAATGGGGTTGTCGCTGTTCTCCTGCACCGTCTTGGTCCTCTGCTCCGCACAGTCGGCGGGGATGCCGTGTATCTCGATGCACACGTACGGGTCGATGACGTCCCCTTTGGCGCAGGCTCCCTTGGGCTTCGGGAAGTTCTGGCCGCTGATGACCTTGATGTGAAGGAGCAGAGGGGACACCCCGGGCACGATCCCCTTGGTGTTGGCGCTGAAGTAAGAGACCTCATCTCTCATGATGGACGGCCTCAGCACGTAGCCACAGCCCCCGTTCTGGAGAAACCAGCCGGTGTGCAGGTCCATCATCGGCCCAGGAGTCTGAAAGTTCATGGCCACAAGCTGGCAGCCACAGTTCCAAAAGTCTTGGGGATTCAAGTTACTGGAATCGATCCTCATGGCGCTCGGGTAGATCCTTGAGAGAAACCTCTTGTTATAGTTTACGAAATCCTCGGGGTACTCGTTGGCGATTCGGCTGGCCTCCGTTTCACTAAATGAACACATCTCCCAATAGTTTTGGCTTTTCATGGATAGTTCAAAATCCCTGTACTGAACAGATTTACAAATAGATACCAGATCGGAGAGCTCCCTGCAGAGCCAAATGTGCTTCTGCTCGCCATTGGAATCTGCCGACATCCTCCGAGACATTTCGGCCTCTTCATCTTCATCTGTGACTTCTCCTTCTGACACATCTGAATCAGAAGGCAATTTCTTTCCTTTCACGATGATCATCCTTTTCAGTTTTTCAGGTGATGGGAGGTAGGATTCCGAGGACAAAGGTGCTTCCGTATAGAGTTTATCGCCAAAGACCTTTTTCATGTGCTGAACCATGACCTTTTGCTGTAGTAAAGAGCAGTGAATCCCCAAGCAGACAATGAGTGGGTACTCAGAAGCAACGAAGGCAAACTTATTGATCACCTCTATGACACTTCGAAAAGAAAGGTGTGTTGTCATGTTATTTCTATTGCAAAGGATTGGTTCATTCTCGGAACCATCACTCACATCCAGCTCAATACTGCGACAGCCCATTTTCAAAGCTCTAACATACCCGTTGATATCAGCCGGTCCCCTGAACTGGTCCTCTATCAGATAGGTATTATGAGAAGCATTGATATAGTAGTGAGATAAGGGTTGAGTCATATCTTGGGCAACATTGCTTTGCTCAGGATCAAAAATGTCACATTCTGGTGACAATAAGTACTGGGTAAATCCATCAATTGCAAGAAATCCTTTCTGTCGCCCCTCTTCAGAAAGTTCGTATCTCCTAATGATGTCTAAACACATATCCTCAGTGATATGGGTGACTCCTTGCTCAGCTTCTAAAAAGAGCATGAGATCATTGGCATCCAAATATTCTTTGTTCTTAGATATCTGGACAAGTAAGAAATACACTTCTGGCCTGGTGCAAAGTTCACAGAAAGCTTCACAAAATTCCTCTTCTGTCACTCTAGTGGTAAGTTTCTCTTTACTCTTCTGGATTTCTTTAAACTTTAACCTGATCTTGGATTCCTTCAGGGTAGGGTTAAGTTGTTTTATTAACTCTACAGATGTGTCTTCCAACATAATCCCATTGCCGTCAACATCTGCTGCTTCAAACACTGTTTTCAACCACATGAACCTTGGTGTGTTCTGGTTGTCCTCCATAAAATCCAGGGGCTGCTTACTGCGAGAAACCAGGTACCGCAACCCAGACACCCAGATGTTTGCTACATCTGCTGAGTTGGCAACTAGGTCTAGAGATTCATAGTTCTCCCCATGGAGTATAGAAAAGGCACAATCCTCACAAATCTGGTCAGCAAGGCCATTGTTTCTAAATGTTTCCGTGTTCTTCCCCAGTCTGATCTCTTTAATGGCTGAGATATCAAGCTTAGCTTTTTCCAGGTCTTTCTTGGAAGGTTCCCAGCGAAGAGCTTGGAGGTCTGTGTCCAGAGTGAAAAAACGGTTGTAAATCCGAGAATTTGGCCTGACCTTCTTCAGCTCACAGCCGGCTTGCATGAAGCTGATGCAGTCATGTGCACTGCTAATCTTTTTTTCCGATGGCATGCTGCTGAAAGACACTGTTTTCTTTCTTCCACCACATTTTTGGTTTGAAGGATCCTGTCAAATAATTGGAAAAGAATGAGTCACTCTTCTTGAAAAATACAGAAATTCAGTAACTCTCTAAGGACTTTTCAGACTCCACTGAGGTAGATCATTTCAAGGGGGGCTAGCCTACCTTTCTAGTATTTTCAGAAAAGCAAAACTTCTGAGAGAATAAGGCTCTGTAAAAAACTTACTTTTCAAATGCCTCCATGTCCTTTGAATTAAAATAAATTACTACTACAAACATGAGAAATGTTATTTGTTCATTTGAACACATTTCTCTGGAACCTCTACCAATAGCATATCAGACTGTATCCATTCAGGCTGGTCTATCTTAAAGTAGGTTAAACATTTCTTGTGGCTGTTTCTTTCTTAAATGTACATAGGCCTTTTCACCTATTTTCCTTCCCAAAATACAGGTCCAGTCCTCTGAATATTCATAATTGGGAGATGATGGATTTCACCTTACCTTGGGAATTCCTGGGACTGTATCACTGCCAATTTATTAACAATGAATATCTGATCAATGTCACTTAAAACTGGGAATTTCTTTATACTTTTCTCTGTTTGGACCATATACTGAATTTAATAATGGTCCCAACCACATCATCAATTCAGAAACAAATTTACCAGAAACAAATTTTCCCAGAGTACCTCAATTTTATAAGCATACCAAGAAGACATCAAAATGTAGAGTGCAGACACCAACAGCCAGAGGCTCAGGCCTGCAATCCTAAACTATTCAGGAGGCTGAGATCTGAGGATCATGGTTTGAAGCCAGCCTGAGTAGGAAGGTCTATAAGATCCTTATCTCCAATAAACTACCAAAAGGTCAAAAGTAGAGCTGTAGCTCAAGTGGTAGAAAACTAGCATTGAGCAAAAGAAGCTCAGGGACAGTGCCCAGGTCCTTAGTTCATGCCTCAGAACTGGCATATATACATACACACAAACTGTATAGAGTATAAAAGGAGAAAAATAAGTACTCTCAAGTTATGATTATTCTTCTCACTAGTTATATGACCAGAGGAGGTAAATTACTTCTCTAAATCTTAATTTTGACTTCCTGAGTAGGAATTTGTAACCCTTACATATAATATAGTGCTATTGTGAGACTCAAGAATATATTCATGACTATGCTATAAACTATAAGTGCTTTTGACAGTAAGAGGATCATTTTTATGTACCATCAGTAAACTATGGCAGTGATACTCAGAGTTAGAAAAAAGTTAATTCTTTCTTGATTTGTGAATATTTAAGACAAATATTCAGTGATAAGTTGACTATATGTATGTGTGTGTGTGTATATATATATATATATAAACATTTTTTGTCGGTTATGGGGCTTGAATTGTGGGCCTGTGTGCTGTCCCTCAGCTCTTCAGCTCAAGGCAAGCACTCTACCACTTGAGCCACAGTGCCACTTCCAGTTTTCTGAGTGGTTCATTGGAGATAGGAGTCTCACAGACTTTCCTGTCCAGGCTGGCTTTGAACTGCAACCCTCAGATCTCAGCCTCCTGAGTAGCTAGGATTATAGGCATGAGCCACCAATGCCCAGCTAAGGTGACAATATTTTTAAGCAGCCACATGACATTACTATTTCCAGTACTGAAAAGTATAACGAAAGTACTATGAGCCATCTCCTTCACATTCTTTTTTTCCTAGTGCTATTAGTATTTGAACTCAGGGCAGCATACTTTTGAGGCAGTGCTATGCAGGCACTTTATCATGTTCCCTAGCTCTAGCTCAGTTTTTTGTTCATTGCGTTTTGTTTTTTTTTTTGTTGTTGTTGTTTTGTTTTTAGTAGTCATGGGGCTTGAACTCAGGGTCTGGGCACTGTCCCTGAACTTTTGCCCTCAAGGCTAGCACTCTACCACTTTGAGCCACAGCACCACTTCTGGTTGTCTAGTTGTTAAATGGAGTCTCTTGGGCTTTCCTGCTCAGGTTGGCTCTGAAAAGCGATCTTCAGAGCTCAGCCTCCATAGGAGGCTAGGATTATAGGCATACACTACCAGCACCCGTTGTCTCGGTTATTTTTAAAATAGGGTCTTTTTTTCTTGCCTCGGCCAGCATGGACCACAATTCTCCTATTTACAGCTCTCCTATTTATGATTCCCATATAGCTAAGATGACTGATGAGTACTATGATGTCTAAGCTTTTTATTTGTTGAGATGTGGGCTCATATAATTTTTGCCTTGGCTAGCCTAGAACCACAACCTTGTCTCCATTTCTTGTGTAGCTAGGCTTAAAGGCAGGAGACATTATGCTCAACTAACCTAGCCTTCCTTCCAAAAAAAAAAAAATGGTAGAATCTCTTCTCTGAGATCTCATTTAATTGTTCATGTGTGCTTATCCTTTAATTCAATAAAGCAAGGTGATTTGTTATTAAATTGGCTAAAACTCTGTCAGTTAAAAGGAAACAAAACTTGGCATGCTGTTCAAGTGATTCACTGAGTCCACTACACATCAGATCTTCAAGTAAAAGAGATATAAACTACCCAAGTTTGATTATAGAATATTGCCTCTTGGTGCTCTGGCATTTGACAACTAAGCTCCTGCTTCTTCGAAGAGCTACTATTTTTAATTATCCCATGTTGGTCAATTTTCTCATTCTGAAGTTAAAAAAAAAAGCTATCGATCTTCAGCTGCTTATACTCAGATGCTCTACTTGAACACATTTAAATTCATCACAAACCACATGCTCAGAAATATCAGATGTTTGGCTGTGTTTTCCCACACCATCAAAGCAGACACCTAATGGCTCTGCTGCAAAGGGATTAATCTACCAATGAAAATAAAGAGGAAAACTGAATTGCAATGGCAAATTAGACTCTGACTCAGCTTTGCAAGCTAACCATTCGATTTGCTTCTTACACTAATGAGATATATCACATTAAACATTACTTTTATATAAGAAGATCATGTTCCAAACGGAATTATTGTCAACAGCTATAAAACCTCTGATAGTTTCTACCAAGCCTAACATGGGAAATAAGTGTTCCACTAAATGCTGTTCAGATCCCCTGCCCTGCATAAACAATTGTGGCCATCTTCGCCACAGCCTAAAACTCTGCTCTTATCTTTAGGCATTGCTTGTTTAGAAAAACAGTCACTGACACAATGGCTTTCACTTATAGTCTTCTCTTTGTGAAATGATCTCCTTAAATTGAGACTTTGCTCCCTGTTAAGATAAGCTTCAAGAGATAATTTATTTATCAAATCTATGATAGAAGACATTTACACCATAACACTTGTTTCCTGCCTTAACTTGCAATTCTTACATGATTATAAAACATTCCCAAATGCCTTAAAACCCAGAATCAACGTTAAAAGATGTGATTTTCAAGTTGTCATCTCACAGAGGACAAAATCCAAAGTTATTACAAGCCCCAAATGAGCTTAAAACTGGCCAAAGCATGTGTGAACAAGTAATTAGCTGGTCTGTTGATGAGTAGAGACAGGGTTATTTATATTAAGCTATGTTGGAAAAGATCCAGAACTCCAGTATGTCTTGGCTTTTGCCATAAAGAAAGAAAATGTCCAGATTTGAAGAGCAACCTTACTGTTTTTATAATGTCATGTTATGCATTGTCTTAGATGGGCTGGGAAGAGGGTCAGAAATGGACAGGGAGGAGGTAGTCAAGTCTTCTTCACAGCTTCTACACTACCATGGCTTCTTTGTCAGGGCCCTGTGCCTCCACATCTTCATTTGCCTCAAGAAGATTATTGTAAAGCAGTGGAGAAGGGTTTGTTTTTTTAAGATAGACAGACAAAAACCATTAAAGTATTAGTTGTAAATCTTCCTTGTTGATAAGTACAAGATGTAATGATGTAATGAAGGAACCCACAACACTTGTCTAGAGAAGACAGGTCTTTGGGGGCATGCTCCAATGGAAGCTTAGTCTCTGTTCTTCTATGCTCTTTTCAGCTTGCAGCCAATCATATGATTGAACTAGCTCCAATGGTCATAGAGGTATGTTGGATGTTATTATACAGTAGGATAATTTTTATTGTTTATTAACCTTTACTATTTTACTCTTAATGAAGACAAGAGCCTGAAGAACTCATCTCTATCTCTCATTCCTTCCCTTAAGTTTCTTTCTTTTAGACCAGAATACAGCAATTGAAATACAAGCTTAAATATTTCAAAATGAACTGCACATTGAGAAGCTGTCACTTATATTAAAGGCCAACCTCACATACTGAGCTCCATGCTATTTCCTAGCATTCTATGCTCAAGCTTCCAAATTATCATTTCCCATGAAATAATTTTAAAAAACAAGCAGCTGAATTTATACAGTCACAGAATATCTCCAAATAATGCAATAATAGTTGATGTTTCAGATCTATAGTTTTCTTAAATCATTATTCATCAAAGATTTAAGCATGGGAATTAAAAGTCTCAAACTCATAAAGCAAATGACAAATGCTCTATATTTTTGTTGTTTTTCAAATAAGATTTCTGGTATATTCATAAAGATAATTTCTATCTAATCTCATGCTACAGAATTGATTTTTGAATCCTAGAAATCATTTTGAAATTACAGGGGGAAAGCCAATTCTTATTTCAATCATTTTTTATTATTCTCTACATTGTAGAGATTTTTCACTATATTTCTACATTGTGGTTTTCCACTGTTCGAGTAAAGTACAAATCAGGGTTAAGTAATGCTCCTCCTTCTTGAGCATAAAAAAAGATTTTCAACTCTTTAATCATATTTCATTAAATAAATTTTTTAAATGTTCACAAGAGCTAAATAAATAAAACTGCTTCCATAAATTCCCACTGATGTTTGCTCTCTCTGTTCTCTATCCAACTTTGTTGAATATGCTACAAGTTCCTTAATATTCAACAAACAAAATCATTCTTTCTTTACAACTGATAAACCCTAGAGAAACAGGTTGTTTGGTACAAGCACAGCTTTGGGTCTCATCATGAAAACATCATTTCAATATAATGGCATCAGAGAAAAGGTATGCTGGAACGACACAAAATATGAATATGCTTAATGCCACAGAAGTTTGTACTTAAAATGATTAATGTGGTAAAATTTATCATGGGTATTAATATACACAAATAGCACATACTGAAGTACACTGAAGCATTAAATGAAAAGAGTGAACACGATGTAGAAAATGTACTATACAACTTGTGGGTGGGGACGGGAGGTAGACCTGGATCTCTCCCAGGGAAGGGATGACATGGTTCAAAAAGATATATACTCATTACCTGACTTGTAACTCATTACCTGACCTCTGTACATCACTCTATAATAACAATAAAATATATTTTAAAAAAGAAAGAGGAAAATAAAACAAAGATATGATTTATAACCAAAATAAAAGAAAATTATGAATATGGTTAAACATCTAATTATACAATTACATATTCTTTTTTGATATTTTTAATAAAGTTTTTAAATAATTCAGAACCAATTTAGAATATCTTAATGAACAGAAATCAAAAAAGCAAACTATGATTAGAAGGAAGCTTTGTTTCATAATGTAAAATCTAGTTATATAAATCTAGTATGTCTTAGCAATACCTCAACAACAACAAAAAATCCATAGGTTATAACTGGCAGACAAACAAACTATATATGTCCATTCTTTTTTTTTATACACAACTTGTAAAGAATGATATAGCACTAGTGATATTTGTTCCAGTTTCATGGAAGTCAAATCCAGAAACAAAAAGTTAGTTGCCATCTTTCCAGGATTGTGAACAATATCATCTGTATGGAATCCAGGTCAACTCCATCCTTTAGTATAGAATGGCCTCTGGATTTCATTCTTCATTCATTTCACAAACAATAGTAAATAACTACTGTGTGCTGAGCAGTAACATACTGTAAGAGCTTTGGGAAAATTGATAGAACTGGTCTTTATCTTAGATCACGCTGGAGGTGAAGCAGACAGATTAGATGAAAGCAAAATGGAGGACAGTACAATAGATGACTAATGCAACATTAAGAGAAAGAGTTATGACCTGAGGTAGACTCCTAGAAAAGGGATATACACTAGGCACAGATAGCTTATGGCTGTAATTCTACCTATGCAGGAGAGGCTGAGATTTAAGGATTGACTTTCAAAGCCAGCCAAGGCAGGCAAATCTGTAAGATTCTTACCTCCAATAAACTACCAAAAAGCCAGATCTGTGCCTCAAGTGGTAGAGTGCTAGCCTTGAGCACAAAAGCACAGTGCTCAGACCCTGTTCAAACCCCAGGATTAGCACAAAAACATACAAACAACAACAACAAAAAAAAAACCATGGAGGTTCTGATCTCCATCTAAGATGACTTCTGGGGCTGGAGAGGAGGTAAAAATGAAATATCAGGAGAGGAGATATTGAAGGAGATGCTAAATTTACTGTGAGCCACGATGAATTTCAGATGATTATAGGCCACAGGGGTGAAGATATCAAGTGTAAAGTTAGCTATAGGAGAAAAACAGGGAGAAGTCCAAGCTGAAGTTTTGGACCTGGGAGTTCTAGCCATAGAGGATAAACTGAACTTGAACATGATACTCACCTGTGAAATAATAGCATATGGAAATGGGCTAAACTCTGAAAATATCCATAGGAAGGGGGAGAAGAGAAAGGGGAAAGAAGCAGGGAAAGAGGGAGGGCGGGGGAGAGGGAGAGCACAGCAGGGCCTTAAGGGCTCATACCTGTAAGCTTGGCTACTTGTAAAGCTACTTAGAAAAGGCTATGAGACTCCATCCTAACAGAAGATGCTGGGCATGGGGACATACATCTGTTATCCCAGCAATGATAGGAAGACTAAAGTAAGTAGATCATGGTCCAGGCAAGCACCTTTGCATGACACAAGACCTTATCTCCAAACAGGACTAAAGGCATGCCTTAGCAGTAGAGTACCTGCCTAACAAGCAAGAGACTCTGAGTTCAAAATCCAGTACCTCAAAATAAAAAACAAAACAGAGGGGGCAGGAAAAGAGGCTGAGGAATAAGAAAACCAGTAGCAAGCGCTCGGACAGGAGCCAAGTTTGAAGAGAAAAGAGAGCTGGCGATAGATTATTGAGATTCAGCAGCTAATTTATTACTTAATGTTTTAACTTTAACAAGAAAATACCTTATATTCCCTTCAAAATGGTGATGAGCAAACTGCAGCTGTAGAAAAGCTGAGTTCAGAGGGTTCAGGAGAAAACCAAGTTCTAAGGCTCTATAATAGGAATGAAGGCCAGGACAGCTATAGTATAAGAAGTCAGGGGCAGTGCCCCAATGAGACTGGAGGACAGCACAGAAAATAGCAGAATACTCTTCAGAAACACTGGCTTTCTTACCTTCAATTAGTGATCACAAAGTGGAATTAAGTTCTGACACAAATTCTTTCCTTACCTAGTGTGTCTATGCCCAGATACACATCTATTTTTTGGCAGTTGTATAGCCTAGAAAACATCCACACAGGCCTAACTCTTCACACAAAACTCAAGGAAATGTAATCATAACATTTGTTACAAATGTTATGGTGGCAACTGCTGAAATATAATCACTAATAACACATTAAAACTTCCAAAGTTGTTTTCCCATGGTAAGCTCAAATTACCTAATGCAGGTAAAACAGTTTATGTCTGATTAACACTATGTGACCTACCCTATATCACCACACAGTCCAATGAGAAGCAGCTGACATCTGGCCCAAGCTCTGTGAAGCATGAACACTCCCTAGTGGTAAAGTCTAATTGCTATAAAGCTGAATAGCTATTTTATTATCTATAAATAATCCATCCATTCTATACTGTCTTATAAGTCCACAGGAAAAAGGTACTGCTATCTGCTCACAAACACAATCTCTTTCCAAATGAAGTTTTATGCCTTTGTTTTTACATTAAATAACATTTTATTTATAAAAGGTGATCCATCAAACAGGATGGATACACAGCCATTCACTTTTCACATTTTGTACATTTTCTCCTAGGTGATTTCTTTTGTGGAAAACAAAAATAACTAATGTTTGGCAGGCAAAGCTAGGGGCTTAGTGTAGGAAGAGTCCATTTAAGGATGGTTTCTTAGTACCACTGACTTCTTTTGTTAAACTGAGGGAGCTTTCCTCATGTTACATCTCATAATATCATCAGGAAGTATCTCTGAGCCCAGTATTTATCTCAGCGTCTTCTGTATCATTTCTACCAAGTTAGGATTTTCCTGTGAGGATTAACTCTTAGGTGTGTCTCATGTGTTATTTCCTATGCAAAATTTATTTGCACAGAGAGAAACTGCACATCTATTATGTGCTGTGTTGCACAAATTATTTTTTCTCTAAAATCATCATTAATCCCCAAATTAATTTTCCCTGGAAAAATGCTTTCCCTTCAATATTTACAGCTAGTAAAATGAGAACAGTAAAAGGAATAAAAAGTCATTAAATTTAGTAATCAGAGCAAAATATATAAAGAATGTTTCTGAATAAATAATAAGAAACTGTCTTTAAGTAATATTAAGAATGTTTGTCAACTAAGACTCTGAGGGAGCCTAAAAGCTGACGAGGTGTATTAAAAAGTACTATCCAAATTATAAAGAGTTAAATGCCATCTCTAACATGAAGATTTTTGTTGGAATACAACCAGAAAATATCAAGCTAAGCAATGAAGTGTTCAAAACCTATAAAGATGGTCTTAAGAAAAATATTATGTTTTTGTTTTTTCAGTCAGCTGTGGGGTTTGAACTCTGGGCCTGGGCACTGTTTCTGAGCTTCTTTGTGCTCAAGACTATCACTCTACCACCTGAACCACAGCACCACAAAATAATAATGTTATCACTTAATAAGAAAAGAAAACAAAAACTACTTCCACATAGAGCTTCACTGTAATTTCATGTTACGAAAAAGATCTTAAATTAGCCCAGTCTACACAAGGTAATGCTGTTATAAGAAGACCTTGCTGCCAACTGTGTGGCACTTGTTTCAGTGATCCAAAAGATGGGATACATGAGTTTGGTCAAACCGCCACTGACTTGTGCCCTGCTCACACAGCAAGTGCCGATAGTCAGACTAGAAAGCATGTCAGTAACCAGAATGGCACCAGATTGTCTACCTGTTACTCATTTCCTAATGCCTCCCCCCCCCCACACCAAGATAACTAGGAATGACAAAATCAGTCACATTGAAGATAAATCCTATCAGCAACATGATAGAGACAAGAAGTTTCTTTACCATGTTTCTCCTGGACAAAACAGGCTTTGATTGAAATTTCTAACAAAACAGGAATAAACTGTCACAAAGTAACAGTAAGGGTAAGAGTAAGGGAAGGATACCAAATACCTTTCAGATTCACAATTTAGAAAATATTATATCCTGACTTACATTTGAAAAACTTGTATCTATAAAGTATCTTATCTATACTGCTCCATCCACATGACACACTCAAGAAGTAAAATTAAGCTGGGCACCTGTGGCTCAAACCTGTAATCCTTGCTACTCAGGAGGTTGAGATCTGAGAGTTGCTGGTTCAAAGCAACCAGGCAGGACAGTTCATGAGCCTTATCTTCATTTAAAACACATACACGTGTGCATGCACATGAGCATGCATGTGCACACATGGCAAGTGCACAAAGCTAAAAGTGTAGTTATGGCTTAAGTGGTAGAACACTAGCCTTGAGCACAAAGGGACAGAACTCAGGCCCTCTGAATTCAAGCCCCAGGACTTGCACAAAAGAAAAAAAAAGCAAAATTATTAAGACTAGCCATTGTGCATCACACCTGTAATATTTCAGCTACTTGGGAGTCAGAGATGGGGGTTTCTGGCTTGAGGCCAGCCTGGGGAAAGAATGAACAAGATTTCATCTCAATTTAAAAGTCAGGTAGCTGTGGTAGCATATAGGTGTGATCATATATATTTGGGAACCTGTGGGTAAAAGGATTGTAGTCTAAGTTTGGCTTCAGACAAAAATAGAAGACCCTATCTGAAAAACAACTAAAAGTAAACCAAAAGGCCACATGTGTAGCTCAAGTAGCAGAGTACCTGCCTACCAAGTTCAAGGCACTTAGTTCAAGTCCCAGTACTACCTAAGAAACAAAAGAAGGAGAGATAAAATTATTTTTAAAAAAATCACTGGGCATTCATTCAAATCTCACAGTTCAAGGAAAAATCTGTAACATTTATTTGAATTTTGTTGTTGTTTTTTTTATCAGGACACTGAAGCCCACAGATGCAAGAGATCTGGCTAGAGGAAACAAGGTAGAGAATGGCTCTGGAAGCTCATGCTGTATGCCATTGTTCCATTGATTCTTGCTATTTTTGTTTCTCTCCCAGCATTGGGATACAAGTCCTGCTATTGTTTGTTGTGAAACCTCATTGACCAATGGGCTTTCTCAATTCTGATTTCCCTCTCAAGTCTCCAAGCACAGATGTTCCTTTATGTTATAACTGGTAGGAAAGGCTTGAGTCTCACGTCAATTCTTATCAGGTTCCTCCTAGTCCTTCACAGCCCACTGTTCTCCACACAGCAAAAAGGGACATTCTCACCCCCACCTCTTGTCAACATCCTGACCTTTTACACTTCTCCATCTGCTGCCAGCAATGCATACTCTGACTAGTAGTGCCCTAGTAACACCAATGTGAACAAAACAAAGTGGATGCCAATAAAGGTCATCTGCAATAAATCAGTGGCCTCTGAGGAATGGCTTGCAGCTATCAGTCCTGTTCTTCCCAGACAGATGCCTGCTTCATGCTCAAAGACTACATTTAACATTAGCCAGGTGTCTGTTAAACACCTAGCAGAGGTGCCAAGAACCAAATGGTCCTGGAGACTCACATATGATTGTGACCCTTGGCATGTCAGGGCTCTGGAATCCTGACTGAGCTTGTGCCAGTTGCCAACTTCATTGTTGTTGGTGTGAGGATTAATTGGAGGTGCTCCTTATGGAAAAATGCAATGGAATATTTCCTTAAAAAGTAAGTTCATAATGATGAATATCTAAGTGTATGTATGAATATCTAAATGCATGTGCCAATACACAAATTTCCATGTATTATTATAAAGATTAAATGGAATATCCCCATCGTTTTATAGGCATCATCAGAAAACACAATGCTTTATTACACTCATCGTCATCTGTTGATTCATAATTAGGTAAATCTTCAAATCTTTGTATATTTAATTTTTGCAGTCTTACCAGCACGCACTTATTCTATTCAAATGTCAGAACAATTTTTTTTCTTTTTTTTTCTTTTTTATGTCAGTCATGGAGCTTGAACTCTGGGCCTGGGTGCTGGCAATCAGCTCTTCAGCTCAAGGTTAACACTCTACCACTTGAGCCACAGCACCACTTTTGGCTTTTTCTGCTTATGTGGTGCTGAGGAATTGAACCCAGGGACTCATGCATGCAAGGCAAGCACACTGAGCCACCTTCCCAGCCTGGAATAGAATAGTTTTAAATAGAGTTCATTTCACAAATGTTCCTAACAAAATTTCCTATTTTTACAGTATCCAGTTCACAGAATAGTCCTCTCTCCTTGTAATTTTTCAATGTTTAATGGGAACATTTGGCCACAAATATGATGCAGCAATATATTATTTACTTTAGTCAGCATGTAATTTTAACATGTTTTATAATAATCAACATTAGAATAAAATATACTTAAAATGATAAATAGAAATGCTCAGTGTGGGGCTGGGAAGGTGGCTCAGTGGTAGAGCGCTTGCCTTGCATGCCTGAGGCCTTGGGTTCGATTCCTCAGCACCACATAAGAAAAAAGCCGGAAGTGGCACTGTGGCTCAAGTGGTAGAGCGCTAGCCTTGAGCTGAAGAGCTGAGGGACAGCGCCCAGGCCCAGAGTTCACGCCCCATGACCAGACAAAAAAAAAAAAAAGAAATGCTCAGTGTGTCTCAATATTATGTGAATTCTGACATTAGTTATTACAGTGTGCTACTGGGCTGTTTTGGGAAGATTCAATATTATGTGAATTCTGACATTAGTTATTACTGTGTGCTACTGGGCTGTTTTGGGAAGAAAATATGCAAATAATTTACAAATTTAGTGGTATAAATGGAAATAAAAGCTATACCTAGCCTTACTTAACTGGACAATGAAGTTTTCATTAATGAAATAGAGTTTTAAAAATGGCCAGCTTCTAGTAAGTCATTATTTTCTGTGCAATATTTGATGAGGAAAAGATTCCAAATTTTATGTACCACTTTAATAAATCAATTGAAGGTATAGAAAGCATACATATTAGTCTATCTTTCTTAGAGATTGAATCAGTGTTACTATGTAAGGGGTAGAGGTATAGCTTGGGTGGTTAGAATGCTTGGCCACAAAGCTTGAGACCCTGAGCTCAAACCTTAGTACCACAATAAAGAAGCAGGCATAGGTTTCTATTGTAGAAAAAAAGTAGAGAATATTTTGGAACAATAGCATTTTCCCTAGACTTGAAGATGCCCAGTCTACTATTAAATAAATAGGAACATACCTTAAAATAAATCTTTTTTGAATTGTCATTATTTATAGATTCTGAAACTAAATTATCTTAAGCTAACCAATTCAATCTTTCTTCTTACTAAATCCTGAAGAACAATCTCTGAGCTCTCTGTAACATAGATATCTGAACAACATAAAAAAGAATGTTAATTCTCTAGACCGAAATACTGTAAGTACTTAACTAAGACTTATACTACTTTACCCAAGTACTAAAGTTCTCTTAATGTGTTTTCTTTTTCCTTGACAGCCTCTTCAACAAATGATGCTGGCAGAATTGGCTATACACATGAAGAAAACTGAAACTAGATCCTTATATATCACCCTGCATGAGAATTAATTTTAAATAAATCAATGACTTCAATATAATATTCAATATAATATCAATGACTTCAAAAAATATTTCAGGAAGGCACAGGGGAAACACTAGGGCTCCTAGGCATGGATCAAAACTTCTTAAGAAAATATCCAGAGCCACAACAAATAAAAGAAAGACTGGAAAAATGGGATTACATCAAACTGAAGAACTTCTACATGGCAAAAGATATATCTAGCAAGATAAATAAAAGACCCACAGAATGGAAGAAGATCTTTAATAGCATCAGATAAGGGCCTCATATCCAAAATATACTTAGAGTCCAAAAAATTAAACCGCCTATAAATAAACCCTCAAAAAAAACCAACAACCCAATTAATAAGTGTTCTAAAGAGAGACTCCTCAGCAGAAGAATTTAGAATGGCCAATAGACACATGAAGAGATGTTCAACCTCTCTAGCCATAAAGGAAATGCAAATCAAAACAACACTGAGATTCTACCTCACCCCAGTTAGAATGGCCATGTATAGTAACAGATACTGGTGGGCATGTGACCAAAAGGGAAACTATTACACTGTTGGTAAGAATGTAAATTTGTTCAATCATTCTGGAAAGCAGTATGGAGGTTTCTCAAAAGACTAAACATATGTTCCAACAATTCTGCTCCTGGGAATTTATCCACGGCTACATTAAAGCTACCAGTACCACCATGTTTATTGTAGCATTGTTTAGCATAGCCAAGATATGGAACCAACCCAGATGTCCCTCAGTGGATGAATGGATCAATAAAAATGTGGTATATATACACAATGGAAATATATGCCTCCATCAGAAAGAATGATATTGCTCCATTCATAAGGAAATGGAAAGAATTGGAATAAAACTAAATTAAGCAAAGTAAACCAGACACAAAGAAATATAGGCTATATGGTTTCCCTCATTTGTTGTAACTAGAAAGTGCCTATAAATTTACAAATAAACAAACTGGGTGGTAAAAGACAAAACAATACACTTGGACACGATAAATTATACAGGATTCTAGAAATCCACAGAGTGAGGTGCAAGGAGAATAGTCTTAAGAAGAGGATCACAAGGACTCAATAGCAATGGGCATATGATCATATAGAATGATGTTTATTGAAATGAACTCCAAGAAATGGAAACAAGAAGTTTTACATTTTTGTTTTTCCTCCTTTGTCACCGTTTTTGCTTTCTGTACCTTTTGTCTTGTATGTAAGTTAATCTGTTTGGGGGAGGGTAAGAGGGAGTACAGAAATGGTGGGGGAAAGGGTAAACAAAATGCAGCAGTGATACTAGACACTATGTTGAAAATGAACTGTACAACTTGTTGGGATGGAAGGTCAGGAGGGAAAAAAACTGGGAGAAAAAGAGGGAAGAAGTAACACTGTTCAAAAAGAAATGCACTCATTACCTTACTTACGTAACTGTAATCCCTCTGTACATCACATTTATAATAACAAGACAAAAATACTTTTTTCTCTCTTATGATGATAAAAGACTATGCTGTTTGGTACTAGCTACCAAAAACTTTGGATCAAATGGCCAACTTAACTTGAACATCAAGATAAATCTGAGTAAAGGTTTCAACTTTTACCTATGATTTCTTGAGTAGGTTGGAACCAGCTTAATGTTTTTAATCCTGATTTCATTACCTCTGATTAACTGAACATCAGCACCTGTCCTTGTGCAAAGAACAGATGGCAGATCACAGAGATCCAGTATTCTCAGCCATAGAGACCTCTTTAGAGTGAACTCTACCTTCACTCACCCACTGATGCTCAGTGAAACCTCTATTGTCAAAGTGGGAAACAAATCCATTCTTTTAATATATAAAACTATAAAACGAAGGTATGTAAAGATAGTTCTTATTTGAGATGATAAACTTAAAGCCCAGAAATGTCATACCAAGAATCACTTAAATAATTAAATTCTTTCTCCTCCAAATATTGGATTGAGGATTAATGAGTTTTACTCACTATCACCTCCAATTTGTGCCAAGCAAAGCTCTATGTCTTATATTTTGTCAGAAATAATCCAATAATTCCTAGCTTAATTGATAGGACTATGGCAAGAGTAAAATGAAATGAAACAAGTTTAAACCCTTAGGAAAAGCATAGACCACCATCTGATAAAATTGCATAGACTAAATTATAGATCTACTTCTTTGATGAGTCTATTAGACTGAATTATAGATCTACCTCTTTGATGAGTTTAAGCAAAATACAGCAATGTATTAAAAGAGCAACAAATTCTTCAAAAAGTCCATTTTATCTTGGCAATGTAAGAATAGAACAACATTAGACAATTCATCAATGTAATGCAGTAAGTAAAAAGGTTAAAAGAGAAAAAGCAAATAGGTCAAAGAGATAAGTTATAAAATAACTATATCTTCCCCCAAAGGCTTTTGGAAAAACACATCAATTCCCAACAAAACCTTTTGTAAATAAGGGAAAAAAAAAAACCTTCTTAATAGGACCCAAAACTATCTCAGGATCCTTGATAAATTTAGAAGAATTCCCATTAAAATATAAAAACAAAACAAGACAAGATGTCTATCTGTTTATACTCCATTTGAACATAATTTTAAATAATTAAGTCAAAGCAATAAGGCGAAGAGAGGAATTACATACAAAATGTTATACAGGTGATGATAGACAATTATTGCTTGCAAAAAATACATCTACTAGAATATCAAAAAGATCATCTGAGAACACAAATAAAAGTAATAATGGCAAAGTAAAACATAAATATATAAACATTAATAGCCATTTTATATCCCAACTAGTTCTAAAGGTAATGCAGGGGCAAATGAAACTCCATCAAAATTCATAATAAATATTGAAAACAATATGGGTGAAGATAACAAGATATTTTCAGAATCTATATTCACAATTTTTATTTCACTTGCAAGGGGATAATTAAATAGAAACAAAATATTATTAGAAACCTAACTCAAGCAAAATTCACTCCATTAATTAGTAGACAAATACAATAAAATTGTAATGAAAAGCTCAATAGCATTGTAGTAAAGAAGGCATTTGAAATAACAAAGGAAACAGTAGTACACTATTGAAAAGCCACTTGTAACTTAAATAAAAACATCCTAGATTTATGCTTCATCTAAGACCAAAAACTAATTTCAACACACTGACTAATACACAGTATGGGAAAAAAGGAAAAATTTATTTGTATGATTTTGGAGTAGAGGAGACCTTTTATTAACAAATGTATCAAGGCCAGAAATCATACTAGAAGAGATTGATAGATTTTACTATATAAAAACTTAAAACTAAAACAGAGCAAAAAACTAAATCAGAGCATGATGATGTCTGTAACTCAGGAGGCTCAGATAGGATGATCATGTTTGAGGCTCTCCTGGACTACACAGCAAGATCCTGTCCCCAGCCCCCAAAGAAACAGTTAACTCCATAAGCATAGTTCTAAAATTTCCTATTGGAAAATGTATATATATATATATATATATATATATATATATATATATATACATTTTTAATTTCCAACCAATTTTCAAAAAGACAAGCTTACAAAATAATATTGCTGTTTAACAGAAAATTTCTCTAACATAATTTACATATGATATACATTTATACACAAAACATTATTTTACCTATCTGATTATCAAATTCTAAAAAATATGAGACTGTAAAGAGGTGGGAATCAAAAGGGGTAAATTGCAAAGAAATTGGAGCTTTTTAAATGTTACGTTGAATATGAACTGCTGAATATGAACCTTTCTGAAAAACCACATGATGATAAATTGGACAATGTTAAAAATTCATCCACTTTGACCCAGCAATATAGTTTTGGGAACTTAAATTTTAAGGACATACAAAGACAAATGACCAAGATAAAACTACAAGGTGGTCAAATTGCCACTCAGTGATTTTTTTAAAGGAGTAAACTAATAAGTTAAATATCCATCCCAACAAGTGCTGGCAAAATAAAATTATGCTACATTCATGAAATAGAATTCTATGTGCATCTATAATGGGCAGCATAGATCTATAAATCTTAAGAAATGATCCACATGAATATGTGTATACTTTAAAAATAGCTAACAAAAATAGTTCCCTATAGTATGAAAGCTTACTTATATAGGACTGGTTTAACAGAACATAGTTTACCTGAAAAATAATGGGTATCTCTAAGGTAACAGAAACAATAATTCAGAATTTGTTTTCTTTTAATTGCTTGGATTATTTTAAATTAGTTTATATTAATTTAATTAGTGTAGCTATGTTATGATAAAATATACTAAAGATGTTTCCATATTCAGGACGTAAGTCCTATAATTGCCCTATTTATTATGAGAAGGATGAACTTTGTAGAGATACTTAAAAGAAATCTATATTTGTATGACTTTTTGATAAAGTAGTAAAAATTTCAAAGGCCATGGGCTATATTTTATTAAAATAATTACTCTGAATCTTTAAATTAAATATAACTTTTTAAATATGTATTATTCATAGCAGTAGCCAATGTACAACTAATGTAGTATGGGAAAGTATCTCTTAAAAATTATGACAAAGCTGGGCACCAGTGGCTCATGCTACACAGGAGGATGAGATCTTAAACCTGAGATTTGAAGCAAGCCAGCACTGATAAATTCAAGAGATTCTTACCATCAATTAAGAATTAAAAAGCTGAAAGTGGAGCCAGATGCTGGTGGCTCAAATGTGTAATCCTAGCTACTCAGGAAGCTGAGATCTAAGGATTCTGGTTCAAAGCCAGCCTGGGCAGAAAAGTCCCCATGAAATTCTTATCTGCAATTAGCCACTCAAAAACCAGAAGTGATGTTATAGCTTAAATGGTAGAGTGCTAGCCTTGAGCAAAAGACCTCAGGGATAGTGCCCAGGCCCTGAGTTCAAGCCCGACAATTGAAAAAACAAACACTGAAAGTGGAAATGTGATTACAGTGATAAAGCACCAACCATAATTGAGAGCATGAGGCCAGACTGTAAAACAACCCTTGGATTGAGAAATTTTAAGAGTTGTATACTTTAGAACAATGTAAAAATGCAATTCCCAAAGCACAATTAATTTAATAATATATCTGTGAAAGTAAGTCTCATGTTTAAAAAAATCAATTTAAAGATGCATTACATGTCATATCTCCTCTCAAATTAAACTCTACTTCTAGCTTTGGAGAACAGACATACATGGATGAACATTCTCAGAGGAGGAAAAGGAAGTTAAACTGAGACTTCCTCATTAGTTGTTCAAATCAATTTGATTTCAGTGAAAGATCCTCCACTTACAATGAGCTTGAAATCTGCTATATTATGACTTAAATCTTACTTCAGAGAAACTGAACTCAGCAAAACTCCACTCTGATTATACGACATTTAACCTTTCAAGTACATATCACAGTTATAAATTTCTCAAACTTCTCAAACATAAAGTGTAGTTTTAAAAGTTGTACCACATAGTTTTGACTTTGGCCCCATCCTATTTGTACAGCTAGTGACTACAGATGTTCGTTTGCATTTTATTTTCCTTAACGCACACCTGCCTTCATAAAATACAGTACACAGAAATGTCTTTCATTGTCTCCTAACCTACTTTCCTTTATTTATTTGCTTATTCATAAATATTTTCATTAATTAAGGTTTCTCACCTAAGCCCAACTAATACCAGCCCACAAATTTTGGTTCTTCCCTGACACTTAACATACTCTTCTACTAACCATTCTTAACTTCCAACATTGAACTTGTCTAAGGACGTTCATTACATGAATCCAATACATCTGAAATTTCACTTATTATAGCATGTTTTTAAAATCATGTTAGTTGTCTCCTGAAAAATAATGACTGTCAATATATTAAAACAACTCACACCTATAATACTAGAAAGTATTATAGAAAGTTGAGATCTAAGGATCATGATTCTATGCCAGCCCAGACAGGAAAGTTGGAGAGTTTTATTTCCAATTACCTACCAAAAAGCTGGAAGTGGAGGTGTGGCTCAAGTAGTAAAGTGCCAAACTTGAGTGAACAAAGGTAAGTGACAATGCTCAAGCCCTCAGTTCAAGTCCAGTACTGGCATATTAATTAATTAATTAACTACCTCATCCATTCAGTTACCACAAGGATTGGTGTTGCATGAAAATACAATCTGCAACACAAAGTATAACCAAAGGGAAGAATAAAAAATAATAATGCTTATATCCATGTAAATCAGAGCCAAATTTAGTACTATCAATTCTAGTATATATTCTTAAGTCTGACTCATATGTGTATATATGTATATATATATATATATATATTCATATAAAACCTGCCAGGTGGCATACTTTCTTGGCACTTATCATAATTTTTACAAAACCCTATGAAACCTAAAATAGTTATACTTGTTCATCTTAGCAGTTTTAAAAATGAGGTGAGTATAACAGCCTTTTATGGAACTACAAATTAACACATACTGGTCTCTAGGCTATCAATTTGCAACACAAAGGTATTTCACACACAATTTGAGTTGTGGGTTGTTTTGTTGTTGCTATATAAGGTCATTCTGTTTAGCAAAGCCCATTTGCACTTCCCATTTGTGGATGCAAGTGACTGGCACAGTCCCTGAGAGAATAACTTCCTGACACAGCCACTAATGTTCTCTGAAAAGGATGAGATGATTTTCCCCGAACCCAGAGAATATGAATCCCATGGTGTGAAGATAAAGGAAAACATTCATATTAAAGATTCTTCTTTAGTATTTAATCATAAAAAGATCATAAAAATCAAGGATTTCAAGCCATGCTGAGCCAATTAAATTAAACTTATTTCAAAACGATGTTTCATCTTCTAGATCTTATTTAAATTATCAGTACAAAATATTAAAGTCATTTATTATTATAGAACTGGAAGAATGACAAGGAAATAAAGTACTTAATGAAACCATTTATAATCTGTAATCATTTCCTAAAATAGCATTTCCACTAAACACTTAGCAATGAAAAAGTACAGTCATTTACAAATAGAGATGAGTCTCTAATTAATCTCCTAGAAAAAGAGATTTGACAACTCAATATATTTAAACTTGATTAGCATGGCTATCGGGGATGCTTATAAAGAATTAAAAAGGAAATCCATAATGAATTCACTACATTTACTTGTTCTCATATTACTATCCCTAGGTGGTTTCTTAATAATAATTTGTATAAATTGAAAGGCGACAGCTAGTCTTTATCTATGAGAGTAACTATATTCATTATTACTTTAAGAAACTCCAAGTAAATCACAATATTTTAGTAAAGGAAAATTACAAAAAAAGAAAAAAGAAAGGCAAGATCATCTCGTATTTCTAAGAAATGTTAGACCCTTCAAAGGCCTTGCAAATATGTTTTTTTAATGAGATTTAAAAATGAGAAAAGCCAAGGCATGAAGACTGAATAATGTGCCAAAAAAACATAAATCAGTGGAGGAATTGGATGCCAAACCCACACATTCCTATTCCTGGTTGTACTTCTTTCTAGATGCTTACATGGACTCTACATTTTACTATTATACTTGTTTCTGAATATTTCCTCACCTTTTACCATGGTAAGTCACACAAGTTATACAGCTATTGCTATTTCCCTTCACGAACCTTAGACAAAAGGAACTATCACTTATACTAGTTATCTCTTCCCAGTAGTGCTCTCTGTCCCTTGATATTAGATAGGATACAGAATGGAAAAAAATCCTCATCATTTGAAATTTTTTTCCGTGTACCTTTATTTGTAGAGTCCCTACTGAATAAGTTACTAGGTAACTATTTAGTGGATGTACTGGAATGGCACATGTGGTAGAAAGATGTTTCAACTTGCTTGGGTATTAGTGGATCCCACCTGTAATCTTAGTTACTTGGGAGATTGACATGGAGAGGACTGTAGTTTGAGGCCTGCCCAGGTACACATGTGAACCAATATCTGAGTATGGTGAGTGGCATGTGCTTGTCAACCAGCTAAATGAGAAACTGAAATTGGGAAGAGCACAGTTCCATGCCAGTGTGGGCAGAAAAGTCTATGATGCTCCATCTTAATGGAAGAAGCTGGGTGTGGTGGCATATACCTGCCATCTCTATGGCAAGAAGTAGAAAAATAGGAAAATCACAGTCTAGGTATGCACCCAGGCAGCAAGACCCTATCTCAGAAACAACCAGTGAAAAAAAGTGAAGACACATCTCATCAGTAGAGCATCTGCCTACAAGAGTTCAAACCCCAGAGTGGTAGCCATGGAGAACAGGAAGTGTAGACCAAACAATGAATATGTAGAGAACGTTTGCTAAACAACTGGTCAAAGATGAGAGTTGAGACACAAGGTAATAGTGAAAAGGGACACAAATAAATAGGAGCTGTTTATTTGTTTTTGCCATTATACAAACAGGGAAGAAAGATGGAACAATTTAAGGTAAAAATGGGGAAATAACAAAGAAGGATAAGATAGGGGAAGGAAGAGATTCAGAGTTCATCTAGCTTTGATCCCAGAAAAGAACAAGAGGATGAGAGCAGAAGTCAACAGATGACAGACAAAATGACAGAATTCCCCTCTGCTGCCATATATTTTATCTTTCAAGAGTAAGACAAAGTCATTGGGTGAGAGGGAAGGAGGAAGAAGAAATGAGAGATTTGGCCAGCGAAAGGAGGTAATCTGCAGTTGTTTTGCTAGAGTAAGCCTCCATTCCCATTCTCGGTGTTTCATCTCAGGGAATCACTTTCCTCATTCTCAGTCTATGATCCTGAGATGGGGCGAAAAGGTATCTCCCTTTCTCTCCTCCCATCACTCCTGCCACTGACCTGGAGTGGGCATGCCCAGGCCCTCAAAACCAAAGCATTTCCAATCCTTCCATTAATCATGTTTCAAACCCCAGGAAACCCAATCCCAGAACTTCTGGTGAAACCACTAGGAAGAAGACCCCGGCAAAGGGTCCTCTAGGGCTTTGTGTAGGGAAAATTCTGAACCTCCAGGCACCCATCCTGATATCACCTGAAGCAACCCTGAGAAACACAGAGCTGAGGAGTGAAAAAGAACATGGGGGTGTGGGAAAGGGTCCTGAAGACATTTTGCTGCCCTGAAGTCAAGTATATACTCCCAGACATAAAAGTTATTGAGCCAAAACTTTTTCTGCTTGAGAATGGTGTGTCTGAATCACAGATAATTACAAGCAAAGGCATCCTGACAAACAGGTTGATAGACAGACTTCTTGAAGAGAGCAGAAAAGTTGGCAGAGAAAACAGGATCAGATCCAACCTAGTGGCTGTTTATCATGAATTTACAGTGACATATATCTTAGGATTTCTATTCTTTATATGATAATTTTTCTGAAATTTTCAGTCATAAAGCCTAACTCTGGTACTTAGTATAATCGACAATTTAATATAATCACTGCTATTATATAATTTAAAACTATTTTAAGCAAAAAAGTTAATAGAGATGTTTTCTGTTTTCTCCAGCTTAAATTTAAAAGGGCATGATGGGAAATAACTCAGTGTCTTAATACCTAAATTGGCAAACAGCAAGTTAAAAATGAATTTCTTCTAAGTTTTTATCCAAGATAAAGCAGAGACTGATGATATTTGCCTTCAGTCTAGTCAAGGGGAAAAAAACAGACTCCACAAATTCTATAAAGTTATTTAACAGCCACAAACTGATGAAATAATTCATTGCTGAAGGAATGCTGTTTTCTCTCTTTCAAAACCAATAAAGCGAACATTCGCAGGTGCTCCATCAGCATCCTTGTATAAGCCAATGACACAATTCTTTCATGGATGACAAAAGAAGCATACATAAATAGGGTGACAAAATAATGAGTCACTGAGAGTAAGCATTTGAAGAAGCTTATAAAAAGCTACTGTGAAGAATATAAGGGAAAATCATTTTTTGCAGTGATTCTATATTCAGTGAAAATAATTTCATTGAGTTAAACATTTATCAAGCAACTGTTGGAGAGAATGTTGTAAAAAGGATTTGATTATCAAGATTTTTCATTGAAATCTTTGTTATTCATCTTGACTAGAAAAGTGATTGGTCTTAATCATCCTAAACTGATCGTACTCTTTGACCCTAGAAATTTTCTAAAGCAAAGAAAGGAGTTTTCCCATCATTTCTTTTTCTTTGGAGTGGGGGGTCTGGTTGTGGGGCCTGGGCGCTGTCCCTTAGCTCTTCAGCTCAAGGATAGCGCTCTACCACTTGAGCCACAGTGCCACTTCTGGCTTTTTTCTTTTTGCCTATGTGGTGCTGAGGAATCAAACATAGGGCCTCAGGCATGCAAGGCAAGCTCTCTACTACTGAGCCACCTTCCCAGCCCTTCCCATCATTTCTGACAGTGACTTCTGAATACTTAGAAAGGACTACTAGAAGAGACACAATTTCTCTTTACATTATTTGGACTTGCTAAAAACTTCCTTATCTATACATTGAAGTGATAAACACCAATACATTTTAGTTGTTCACATCTTTAAATTACAACTATCAAATAGAGAATAGCACACAGACAGGTCATTGCCATGTATGTAACTTGGAGGAGGTAAGGACTCGATTTCCATTTTGCTAGCTGCTCCATCACTGGCAGCCTGTGTTACTACATTAACTTCTTTATTCATAGGGAGCATGTGGCCTCTTAGAGTTCCCTGAGAATAAATGTCCTTACCATCTAGGACTATGCATAGAACTGTTTAGACACTGGAGAAGTATTTGCTAAACAAAAGCTTGTAGAAGTCCCATAGTGAGTACGATTGTGGCACAGGCACTATGCTAACAATCCTAAGAGGTGAAATACAGATTTGAACTCACTATCCAGCACCAGGAACCTGCTTTTAACCACTAGTCAGAGTTAAATTCCATGAGAACACTATCTCCATATAGCATAAAGTTCCTGTGTGAACACTGATTTGTGTGTATGTGCTAGTCCTGGGGCTCAGACTCAATGCCTGAGTGCTGTCCTTTAGCTTTTCTGTTCAAAGCTAGCATTATACCACTTGAGCCACAGCTCCACTCCTGGCTTTTTGGTAATTTATTGGAGATGAGAGTCTCATAGACTTTCCTGCTTGAGCTATCTTTGAATTATCATACTCAGATTTCAGCCTCCTGAACAGCTAGAATTACAGGCATGAGCCACTCAGCACCTGGCTTGAACACCGATTTTATTTATATACTTATTTTTGCACCCCAAATTGCCTTTTATTTCTAAATAATGAAAGAAAAATATACTTCTTTGAAAATGATTGATTTCCAAGAAAAGCTAATGAAACAAAGCACATATTACATTTAATAATAGTTTCAACCTTAAATATAAAGACTATATTTTTTCCTTAGCTCTCAACTAAAAAGACACCATTTCTCATGTATAAGAAGGGGAGGCAGCAATGATTTTATCCTCAACTGACATGACAAACAGCTCTGAAGATGACTGGTTACTCTATTTCAATGTTATATTCTTCTGTATCTGAGCGTTCAGAATCTTGATAGTCGTGATTCAGACAAAGCATTCAAATTAATATCTATCATATTCATGCATTCAAGTGACCTCTCTCCTTGCCTCACAAAGTTAATAAATTGCTTTGTATTCCTGACTATTTTTATACTATTTTATACTATTTTTTCCTAGAATCTGGTTATTCTAGTACACAATTATTACTCAGTTGATTACTCATCCTCTCTTGTGCCCACCTATCAGTGTCTCCTTACTGTCATCTCTACATCTACCTTCTCAGTTTCCCAATATTTATCCAGTGCAATGTTCATTGTACTTCTTGATTATCATGTATTGCTCTGTCTTTTCCAAATCTGATGGAAATATACACCCTGCAAATATTTTAATAAGCTACTTTGGGTTCTTTTTATGATGGGGTAAGATAGGGACTGGGGGCATATTGCTATAAATCCACCCTTGTCTTGCAAACCTCAAAATTTCTGAGCAAAGTATAAGTATACATACATATGAATTTGTTTAGATGTATTTTTAAAAATGGAAAATAGAGGAGGAAGAGAAAAATGTTCTCGGTTATTAAAAAACTACAAAGTTTCCCAAGGAAAACTGGAATTGGAACTCAAATGTGTTCAAATTCAATTCTTTCTACCACATCAGTGGTTCCCAAAAGGTAAACTCTAGACTAGCATCACCAGGAATCTTATTAAATATCCAAGCCCATTAGACACATTGAATCCCTTTATAGCACAAATTATAAGTAGTACAAATTATACTGGAAAATAAATTTGCAACCTAAGCACTTTCCAGTGTTCAAGAAACAATAGAAATTCTACCTGCAGGATATAAATGTAAAAGTTACTAATTAATGAAGTGCAGGTTCTAGATAAAATGTTTACATTCCTTATCTTCCCCAAAGTGATCAGTGGCTTTTAGTACTTGCTCCTTTCACATTTACTCCACTACCACACACTGAATTTCTCATTATCATTACACCTAATCTTTTTTCAGGAGCAGATGGAGCTGAAGCTCAACAGTAGGACACGTTCAGAGCTAATCATTACACTTGGCTGGCTTCAATTGGCAGTCCTTGTGCCAATTAAGATTTGTTCATCCCCTAAGTAGGCTACCAAGAAAGTTTCTATTTAATTCCTATAGAGTTGCTGATTTATTCATGTTGATAAACACTTTCTGCTACTAATGACAATATTTGCTACTTCAAGTATCAGTGCATTGATCTGAGACAATCCCACTAACATTCCTTATGCTCACATAACCTAATGAGACTTCCTTTCTTATCAATGTTTTTATTATTTTTAAGTATTTGTATAAAGAGGTTTCAATGCATCTTGATCAATGTCAACCTCTTTCATTTTCCCCATTTCAGTGGTACTTTAGAGGAAGGTGACATGAGATAGTAAGTTACCTTGGGAAATGAAATCTACCATCATTTTGTAACAAAGAACTCAAAATTACTTTTGAAAAATAGTAATATGCAAACAGAAATCTCTGCTCAACAGAATCTATTTGTGAAACAAAAATTTTAAACACTTTCATCAAAAAGTTCTATGCTAAAGGTTTTGCTTTGTTTCTTCTGAAGGTGGCAGGGTACGAAGGCAGGAAAGAGTCCACATCAAGATTTCAAGAACATGTACATAGGCCTTTGAATTCCCATCAGCTGTCCCCATGGACCAATTGTCAGCAGAGGAGTGAACTGTAGGAATGAATGTGCAGACTCAGCCACAACCACTGTGGCAGCTCTGCGGGAAACCCAGCTGAGACCAACTCAGCAAGCAGCTCATTTGAGTGGGAGTGTGTCGAACATCGCGATATTCACCAGTCTCCAGATGCAGAAGCGTGTATAACTGTGCTGAAGTTAATACCTGGAGTAACTTATCATAGAAACAATATCTGTGAACTTCCTACTGAATACAGAAGTTGAGTTATTGTGCTTACCTTGTTACTAAGTCAGCATGTCTGCTGTGATGACCAAGGCAGGAAGTGAATGCACTTGACTTTGATTGGGTACCAAAGGTTTTATTTCTATGTATTTTAAATGAATGGCAGTTTCTGATAAGAAATGCTTGATAAGAAATGTACTCATTATTTTGCTCAAGTAACTGTAACCTCTCTGTACAGTATTTTCACAATAAAAAACTTATTTAAAAAAAGAAAAGAAAATAGCTATTTGATAACATCCTTGAAAAAAAAAAGATTTCTCTTTGTGTGTGTGTGTGTGTGTGTGTGTGTGTGTGTGTGTGTGTGTCCTGGTAGAGGTGCAGGGGTTATAGCTGACAGCCATTGGCTTCAATTCCACTCTTACATCTTCTCTCAACTCTTCCTTTTGCTTTAACTAGTCACCTCCTCAAGACCCCTTCTTTCCCTAGCAAGAAAAGTAATCCTTTCTCCCCAAAATGGAATGCTTTGCCTAAGCAAAAGAGATGGAATCTTTCAGACATACAGAGCTTCAATTTTTCATTTTATATACCCTACATATTTTTATGTATATCAATTCACAAATAAGAAAGAGAACATCACTAGAGCATCTCATGCATGTTCATAGTTACATGTGCTCAAAAAGGAGAAGTTGCTTATGCCTGAAAGCTTGGATGGCTCCTGACAAAAACATTTGGACAAGGGTTAGGGCAGGTTCCTGGATTAGAAGACCTATTATCCAAAAGGGGCCCGCTACTTTTTGGGAGGTAGTAATTCTATAACTCTGCTAGAGCTCATGATTTGTCTTGAGGGTTATAGGTGATGAAAGAGCATATATTCATGAAAACCACAGAGAGAGGTGCCAAGGATCCTCTCCTGTGAATTCCTTAGACATCATTAAGAGAAGAAAAGAAAAAGAAAACCATAGGCTCCTTTATTATCAATTTTATATGAATATGTAATCTGCATTATTTCACTTCTCTCTTTTCTCAACCTGAAAGAAGAGAGACACTAGAATTATAATTGCTATGTGGAAACCTAAAGGAATAAAAAATATAATAGACATTAAAATCCTATGTTTTGATAATAGCTAATATAAACCTGCTTATATAGAATATAACTAAAATATTTCATTATTTTTAATATTATAAACTATTTTCTTTCAAACAATTTTGAATCGAACTTAAAGACCACAAGCAGTATGGTAATTGACTATATTGATCTTTTTATTTCTGAAAACATTTTCTTGTGATTTAACTATAAGGTAATGCTATTATTTATGATATTAGTTCAATGTGTAAACTCATATGCTGAAATGAGAGCTTCCTTCCTCAAGGAATCATATTCTTAATTTGGAATGCAGGTTTTCTTGAATATACTGGTTTTTTAAAAAATTAAATTTCTGGGTGTAGAATTAAGGGAAAACAAGGTCCAACATTAGAGAAAGATATAAAAAGTGAAATGCAACCAATATCACAAATATGGAAAAAGCATTATCTGTATTTTAGCAAGCAGCTTTCCATCTATTTATTTATGCGAATCTGTTTCACAAATATAAAATCATAAAAATGTCATCATAAATATATGCAGTTCCATGACTTTTTTACTCATTCATTCAACATTTTAATGTATTTTATTGTTATTGTAGAGGGGATGTACAGAGGGGTTGCAGTTACATAACTCAGGTAATGAGTAATTCCTTTTTGAACCATGTTGCCCCTTTCCACCATCCCTCCCAGTTTTTCCTTCCCATCCCTATTCATAAGTTGTATATTTTATTTTCCACATAGTCTAGTGAGGATCACTGTTGTGTCTGTTCATCCTTTGTTCCAACTATTCTGTGCCCCCCTTACCATTCCAAAACAAATAAACTAACAAACTAGACAGCAAGACAAAAAATACAAACAACAAAAATCTTGTTTCCTTTTCTTCACTCAAAAAAATTTAAGCCACATATAATTCACTTATTAAATTTCATTTTTTTCTAGATTGTCAGTTGTATAACTCTGCATCAGGCTTAATGCATTTTCAGAATACCACTTTGGAATTGTCTCTAAGCCTAATATATTTGCACACATAGTTTTAGAAATTTTTATTTCTCATGAGTGGCTTATTCCTTACTCCCAGCTTTTTGGTGGTTAATTGATAAGCAGAGTCTCACAGATTTTCCTGCTTCGGCTGACTTTGAAGTATGATCATCAGATCTCAGAGCCCCCTGAGTAGCTAAAATGGCAGGCAGGAGACACCAGCACCCAGCCACCCTGTGCCTCTTTTAGAAAGACAAATAGCAGGCGTTGAGTCAAGCAGACTGGTTTGTTTCTACAATTATTTTCCCCATATATCTTCAATAAACTTATATAATATTCATTCCCCTTCACCACCCGCTTTCTCCCTCCTCTGCTTTCTCACTCTGCTACAAGGGATGCCTTACTAAAAAAAAAAAAAGGATTTATACATCTCGAGGGATTTTTCACAAAATATACTGTGTAACCAAAATTGGTGTTTTTCTTCGTTGAATGCTGCATTTCTATTCACTATGGAACCCTGGAAAATCGTCTCTTGGAACCTATAAAACAAGATGATAATACCTGCTTTGAAGATATACTGAGAGAACAAAATCAAACAAAGCATCTAAGACACAGGAAGTAAATGCTAATTTCCTCCTGCCTCTCTTCACACTAGGAAGTTCCTCCTGGCCAAATCTCTACTAACCACTCCTTTCATCACCCCAGCACTACCCAAGAGCCTAGAATACCTTGTTCCAACACTGCTCACATTATGAACCTCCCAAACGTAAAATGAGTGCTTCATGTCTGAGAAAAATATAATCACATGAAGGATCCTAATTTAGAACCACAAAGTATTAACTACTAAGAGAGTCTCATCTCCATTAAGAAAAGCAGTTGTTAGAATGATTCACACAGTTCTGCTGCTTGTCATTAAGAATATAATGAAATGCAAAGCTCTCTGGGTATTCATAAGGGCACCCACACATGCCAGGTGCAGGTTCAGCCAGCAGAAAACTATGCACTGTATCCTCAAGCGTAAAACTATATCTTTATTCAGGATACTAACATCAAGGATGGAAATGGAATGTTTTTTGCCATTGCTGCTAATGCTTCTTCAGGTGCAGAATGTACTATCTGGGGGTCCAAATGAGAGTCAGCAATACCCAGCAGAACTTCAAAATGTTATCTAAGCTGTGAGATGTCAATCTTCATTCAAGGACAACTCTATAGAGAAAGCATTAGTAATACACATGTGAATAGCACCAAAAATAATTTTAGAAAAACAGCAAGTACCATTAATTTCTGTGCCAGGCTTTCTGTTATGTAGCTCTTTTACACATTATCTTCTTTTCCTCCACAAATTGTCTCTGTGGGGATTTCATTATTCTTGTTTTGCAGATGAAGAAACTGAGACTTAGATTAAGTAAAATTGTCTTTGTTCTCATTGATAAGTGCATACAAAGCATTATACTTTTCTCTGCTTTGTGCAGTGATTTCTAGTCAATCCCTTTCTAGGGGTGGGGCAGGGAAGAAAAGCTAGATATTAAAGACAAAGAGAAAAATGACACACAAAATAGATTTCCCATATGGAAATTTTCATTGCTAGAATCTGGGTTGTGACTTTGATTTTTTATAAGTAGGTAGTTAAAGTAAATAAAAAGATAAAGAATGTAACCACATGGAAATGTTATTGAAATGGCTGTCTATATTTTTGTCCATTTCTTTGTATGCTTTTCATTTCAAAATAAAAAAGAGGCATCTTTATAGACCTACCATCCAATCTAAAGCCAAGTAGTGGTAGAAATTTCATATGGAAATTTTAATAATCCTTTTTTCTCCAAAGCCAATTATTTCTTTTCCTGCTTGGAACCAGCCCACCCTATTTGACTTCCAGCCATGAGCTTGGAGGTTGGTGTAAAGCTGTAATGAGCAGATGCTGCCAACATGTCAGATTCCATTGTGTTGGTGTGATTGCCGATCAAGGTGATGAAACAGGGATTAGCTTCATCCCTATCACCACAAAGAAAATGTGATTTTATGACAGCCCTGGTGCTCTCCCCATTTATTAGGAAGGAAAGGATGAGATGGTGTCTATATGCCCATTATCCAAAACCATGCTCGCTCCCCAAGGTCAGCAGTTGATTTAAATTTTGTATTATTTAGGATATTGTGAGATACAAAGGCTTAATTAGCATACACATTAGTCCCAGAAGCATGTTTCACCTCATCATACTTAAGAGAACATACATAAATGTTTTTCTCCAACAAAATCTAATTCACTCAGAGTGGGGAGGGGGGTGAGGGGGCACAAAAAATAAAAGTTTGCAAAGTTACAGAACATTGCATTAAAGAGCAAATGAATTGATCATTCAGTTAACTACAGATTACCTGGAATTATATATGTGACACATGAATATCTAGAATATATCTCTAGTGACTTTCAATCTCTCCTATCTGTCTGCTGTTGGTCTGTCTGTCTTTCTCTTCTCCCTTCCTCTCTCTCTCCCTTTTTTCTCTCACATACATGCACACACACAAAAGGCTTGACCAGTAGTCCTTGAGGTTTCTGAATATTATGAGTTTACAAGTTGAAATTAATTGGTTTATGAATTTTCAGCCCCAAGTGCCTACAAAACAGGAAAGGTTATGTTTGTAGAAGGCAGGTCAGGGAACTAGCTGTTTCTTCCCAGAACCTTCGACCTGTACAATGTGACTGTAAAAGTATCTGGGAAGTGCATTTAGGAAGGGTTTCCTGTTTGTCTTCATTCACTGGATTCTTCCTTTCTTTCCCAACACATATATAACACATCAAGAATGTCATATTATAAGTTCTCTCCAGTTTGCCAACATATTCTTTTATTCACCATTTTAATATATCTAGAGATTGTTCTGAAAGGTGCACAGCCCTTTCCCTGCCTGAGAGATCTGCACTTTCCACAATGTGGAAGTAGATCCAGGTTGCTCAAGCAATATGGACTATCCCTACCAAAACCCATTGGGGAAATCAAAACCCCAAGTATCTGTTGTTTGGTATACTAAGTTTGGACCTAAAAGCAGGTCTCCAAAATGTCTCTGGATTTCTACAGGCCATTTGGAAGTCAATTTTTATCTCCTCCTACAGCACTACTCTTGCAAATGTTGCAAATGAACAGCCTGCTCATCACAGTCTCTGGTGAAGAGCGGCTGCCCACCTGGCAATGAATGGCTCTGAGAAGGCAGCCTCCTATCCCACTCTCTGAGAAGGTTAACAAGACAGGCCTGAAGTCCATGGCTTTCAAGAGATATGCTTCAAGACCAGCAAGCCACCAGAGGGCATTCCCCTTTGACCCTAGTCCTGTCCAACTCTTTTTCCTCTAAAAGTTCCAAGAGAGAAAAGCAGCTCTGGAAATAGTCATGCATTGTAACACACTAAAGTGGAAAAGCAGAGTGCAAAGTCTGAAATTGTGAACTTAATCTTTGTTTCTCTGACAAGCTCTATGACAAAACTCCTATATTCAGCCCCAACCAGTTTCCTTTCCAATAGCCTAGATCTTCAGCAGGTTAAGACTCAAGAGAATAAGTATCAGCCTGGATCAAACGGCAAAGCAGAGTTTGAATCCTAATCTCTGTCTGTAAAGCACATTTTCTTCTGTGTCCTGCCAATCACACTTCAGCTGCACTGACACCACCATGGGTTACAGTGTGTGACTACTTCTAGATCACAAGTAGAGACTGTACTTGGGCATTAAGTTTTATATTCCTATTAAAATGTAAACAGAGAGGGGCAGTTTTTTAAAGCTGGGATCAGAGGGTGGTTTTGTTCTTCTCTTGCTAGGAATACAACTTGGAGTCTCCTAAAATGTAGGTCTTAGCAGTAGAGAAGAAAAGAGGTTGAGAGCCTCAATTTAACTTTGGCAATGAGGAGTTACCATCAGTGAATGGACAAAGTACAAAGCAGAGAGGTCAGGCCACAAACCAGGTCTCTACTTCACTCACACACGAAGAATGAGAGTTAGGATTTTGGGTAGAGGGGCAATGCTGCTCCCCCAACAAATCACACAGATCATATCCTGTGGGCACAAGAAAACTTGGACTATATTATATGTTTTTAAAGGTAAGAAAGAATATAAAGTTTCAAAGAAAAATCCATTATTTCTATTTTTCTCTTAATAATATAAGAATATTGAGCTGAGGGGCTGGGAAGGTGGCTCAGTGGTACAGCGCTTGCCTTGGATGCACGAGGCCCTGGGTTCAATTCCTCAGCACCACATAAGCAAAAAGAAAAAAGCTGGAAGTGATGTTGTGGCTCAAGTGGTAGAGCGCTAGCCTTGAGCTGAAGAGCTAAGGGACAGCACCCAGGGCCAGAGTTCAGGCCCCATAACCGGACCCAAAACAAACAAACAAAAAAGAATATCGGGCTGGGAAGGTGGCTCAGTGGTAGAGTGCTTGCCTTGGATGCATGAAGCCCTGGATTCCATTCCTCAGTGCCACATAAGCAGAAAAAGCCGGAAGTGGCACTGTGGCTCAAGTGGTAGAGCGCTAGCCTTGAGCTGAAGAGCTAAGGGACAGCACCCAGGCCCAGAGTTCAGGCCCCATAACAGACCAAAAAAAAAGAATATGTTGACAGATATAGACCATATGTTCCTATTTATCATAATCACTGAAAATATAAAATTGTGAGATGATTACATTAGAAGAAGCTGGGTAAAGTTATACAAGAACTATTTTGCTATCTTTATAAATTCCCTATTAATCTAAAACTATAGTCAAATAAAAAATTTTATTAAAACACACCAAAAATGTTCAAGGTCTCAATAGAACCCTGGCATATTTTTCCATTGAAATGGAAACCGCTGTGTTTGCTCTTGTTAGCCATTTTCAGTCACTTTTTTTTGTTGTTGTTGTTGGTCATGGGGCTTGAACTCTGGGCCTGGGCATTATCCCTCAGCTCTTCAGCTCAAGGTAAGAGCTCTATCACTTGAGCTACAATGCCACTTCTGGTTTTATGGTGGTTTATTGGAGATAAGAGTTTCATGGACTTTCCTGCCCGGGCTGGCTTTGAACCACAATCCTCAGACCTTAGCCTCCCTAGTAGCTAGGATTACAGGCATGAGCCACCAGTATCTGGCTTTCAGTCACTTTTCTAGTGACTTTGTTTTCCTCCTTTCTTGTTATCACTGACATTATAATTTGATTTTATTTTGTGTTTAAACCAGGAAAATCTAGCAATTTGACTGGAAAGAGACATAACTGACTTAGCCTAATTTCCATTAACTATACTGTATACCAGATTAAATGTTTTTCTTTCAAATAATTACACTGCATAGCATTTTCAAATATGACTATTTGTGGAAAATCAATTTCAGATGATCAAAAACATCTCAGAAAGGTGTTGACTGGGCAACAAACTACATAATCCAGGATCACAGAAGCTTCTGAAGAAATAGTTGCCAGATGTTCTTTAGCATTTGACAGAAAACAAAGAAAAAAATAGGAAAGAAGAGGCAAAAGAGAGAATAAGAAGAATTAGCCATATTCTGGGGATTAGCTGTAATCCTTGCTACTCAGGAGGCTGAAATCTTAAGAATAGCAGTTCGAAACCAGCTTGGGAATAAAAATTTGATAGACTCCATCTTCCATAACAAGCAAAAACCTGGACTGGAGGTGTAGCTCCAGTGGTAGAGTGTGAACTATGAGTAAAAAAAAAAAAAAGCCAAGGAAGAATGCAAAGCCCTGAGTTCAAGCCCCTGTACCAGCATGTAAAATAAAAAAATAGCATTAGTTTTTGAGCCCAGATAATATTTTACTAGTCAAGTTGATCAAATGAATTGATCAAATGAATAGTATCAGATGAATGAATATCTCTTAAATAGCAATCTCTTCTCTAACCAAAAACACGCTATGAGTCATACTGCAAAATCTTGATTTTTCTCCAGACAAAATAATGATTCAGGCAATGAACTCTGAACTTCAAGTGTTCTATAAGCGCTCTCTGACTTTAGGTAAGCATAACTATGCCACAGTACTGTGAAATTTATGTAGTTATTTAATCTCAATAAAGAAATCTAGAAGAAGGAGGAGAAAGAGGAGGAGGAGGAGGAGGAGGAGGAGGAGGAGGAGGAGGAAGAGGGAGAAGGAGGAAGAGGATTCTTTTTTTTTTTGTTTTTTGCCAGGCAGCAGTGGCTCATGCCTGTAGCTACTCAGGAGGCTAAGATCTGGGAGTCACTGTTCAGAGCCCAGACAGGAAAAGTCCACCTTATCTCCAATTAACTACTAAAAAGCCAGAAATGGAGCTGTGGCTCAAAGTAGTAGAGTGCTATCCTCAAACACAAAATCTCAGGGATCCAGGCCCTGAGTTCAAGTCCCAGGACTGGCGCGCGTGTGTGCAAGCGTGCACGTGTGCACACACACACACACACACACACACACAATTTTCTTGTTTTTAATTGACATATAATAATTAAACACATTTATGGTGTACAATGTGTTGTCTGGAGATACACATATCTGGAGATAACGTATACTGTGTAAAACTTTAGTGTTTAGTATATCCATCATCTCATCTTATACATTTTTCATAACTTTGTGCCAACAGCAATCAAAAGAGGTATTGACAAGGCATAGAGGTACTCACTATAATCCCAGCAGTTGAGAAGCTGATGCAAAAAGATCTTGAGTTCAAGAACTACATAGCAAGACTTTACCTCAAACAATAAATTAATTAATTAATTAAGATATAATAAATAAATCTCCTCTAGCCATTATGAAATATTCAATAAAATATTGTTAACTACAAGGTACATTGGAACCTTAGAACTTATTCCTCTAATTGTAATTTTGTAATAATTGACTAAATTCTCCCTACCCTTCCTTGCATATTCCCAAGATTCACAAAATGATACTTTTTCTATGTCACTTTTATATATTCAAATAGAAGACAATTCTCATTATTTTCTTTTCATTTTTCTTTCTCCTTCTCTTTCTCTCTCCCCTAGTACAGGCATAAAAGTCTGTGACACAGGCATAAAAGATCTCAAACATCTGTATGTTAATCATGTTATTAGACATGGAAAAGGGTGACTGTTACCCTCTTAAGAAGGATAATTTTCCTCATCTGTTTATTTTCTTTCCAAATCTCATCTCCCATTGTCTACATACATTAATAATCAACATAGAAAAAAAGAAAAATCTAGGCTTTGGTGGATGGATAGCCTGAATATTGATCTGGAGCCACTTCCATGCCCCCAGCTAAACAAGTGTGAACTAGAACTTTCCAACATCAGACTGAGCACTACAGGAGGCCAGTTCTGAGGGCAGCCCACAGAGGCCCACACTGTGCAGTTCTGGGACATCTATCCTTGCCAACACCTCTCACGCCTTTCACACAAGCTCTTCCAGGATGCAGACACTGAGAGTGATGGATGCACCATCCACTCTCCATATGTATACATATTTGGTTACAAAACAGGTTTCCTTTGCTTCCTCCTGGTCTCTTCTCTGCAGTCTCTCTGCCTCCCAATCCATCTTTCTGGCACAGTCCCACCCAGTCCTATTGTTTTTAATGGAAGGTGCCATCCATAAACAGTACTGAAGTGAGGGACAGTGGTAAGCTGGAAGTGCCAAGTTTCACTCAAAGGGCATGAACAATGCTATTACTTAGAGAAGGCCTAATGAGCTGGAGATTTCTGGACCCCTAGGCACCTACTGCTTCTGTAGCCTCTGCCAGCTCCATGGCCATCTCTGTGGTGTTGGACACCCCACTGCACTTAGCAGGATTTATGAATAAATTATACTGAAAATATTCCCTATCACTCACTATTAAAAGCAAGTCATTAGCAAACCCCATTTGGGGACATAAGAGAAGTGATCCTATGTATGTTTTTTCCTTTTTCCTCTTCTTTCTTTCTATGGCACTCTCAAAAAGATATTTGCAACCAACTCTATAATGAGAAGGCCATTTTATTCTCTATGTACATGACAGTATGCTATGGAACTGCAAGACCCCATACTCTCCTGAAGCTCCCTGAGTTTCCCGTTCATGTCTCATAATGCCAGGAGGCACTTGCCTCAGTCAATGTCATTAAATGAACAAATCTCAGATTTCAGGAAGAAAAACAAATCGCGTGAAACCCCCTCAGAGGTGATCTGAACACCCCGTGGGGAGCTCTTTCTGATATAGCCCCACACCCAGTATTATCATTTCGAATTTAAAGAATACTATAATAGAAAAGTTTAACTACACTATAAGTTAATAAACTTTTACAGTAAAGAGCTAGATTATTGACATTTTAGGCATCACAGTGTATAGCTTGTCACAACTACGCAATTCTGCCATTGTGGCATGAAGGAAGCCAGGAGCAATGCATAGATGAATGAGTCTACGTTCTGATAAAACTTTATTAACAAACACAGAAGGAAAGACAGATGATACCTGCAGGCCATAGTTTGGCAATCCTGGAGCTAAATTATGAAAACCTCAAGAGAGTACAACTACTATTCTGGCCAGCCACTTTTTAAACTAAAAATGTAATTCAACAAGCACTGTTTCAACTGCTCATTAAAATGAAATTAAGGATGAGATAAATAATTTCAATTAAATTGAAATTAAGGATGAGATAAATATAATAAAGCCCTCTGTACAATTGTGCGCTGGTAAGAAGATGCCCTGATTTCATTCTTAAAATGGTAACAGCAAACCTTGAGAAGGCAATTATGTGCTATTATCGACAATTTTCAGTTGCTCTTCTTTTACAGGAGTCCAAAAAAATCAATTTCTAAGTAAATGCCTATTTATTAAAGAATAAATCTCAAAGTTGGGTTCCAGTGGTTCATGCATCTAAACCTAGCTACTCAGGAGGCTGAGATCTGAGGATCACAATTTGAAGCCAATCTAGGCAGAAAAGCCTGTGAGATTCTTATCTCCAATTAGCCATCAAACAGTCAGGAGGCTATAATCTGAGGATTACAGTTCAAAGCCAGCACAGGCAGGAAAATCTCTAAGACTCTTATCTTTAATCAATCACCAGAAATGTGAAAGTGATGCTGTGGCTCAAAGTGGTAGAGCACTAGCCTTGAGCAAAGAGCTTAGGGACAGTGCCCAGCCCCTGAGTTCAAGACCCATGAGAAAATTAACTAATTAATAATAAAAATTTAGAAGAACTGTGGCTCAAGTGGTAGAGTGCTAGCCTTTAGCATGAAAACTCAGAGAATGAGAAAAAGCACTCTACCACTAAACTACATTCCCAGCCCCCTTAAAATGTTCTCAAGATAGAAAAACCTACCTTTGCCTCACACTAGTGACTTATGCCTATAATCTTAACTATTCAGGAGACTGAGATCTGAGGATTACCAATCAAAAGCCAGCCCAGTAGGAAAGTCCATAAGGCTCATCTCCAATTAATCATTAGAAAACTGGAAGTGGCACTGTGGCTCAAATCGGTAGGTGCTAGTCTTGAGCAAAAAAACTCAGAGACAGCTCCCAGGCCCTGAGTTCAAGCCACACAACAGAAAATAAACAAACAAATAAAAAAAACCTCAGAGAATGAGCCCAAGCCAGGCTCTGAGTTCAAGTCCCAGAACTGTCACTAATGAAAAGAAAAAGCCACAATCTTTGGCTGATGTCTTGATTTTCAGCAATTAAAATTCATTATTCCAGAATGGATATCCAGAAATATATTCCTCTTCTGCCCCACTCCAGTTTATTTTTCCAATATTTATTTTAAATAGAAATTAATGCAAAACAATCACTATTTTTATTGTCAATTTCAAAATGGAAATTTGACAAAGCTAGATGACTTGACACACCAAATATTTCTACAGTTAAAAGAACAATGAAATTATTCTATGTGATGAATAATTACAAACATCAAAGCTGTAATTTGTTTGTTAGGACAAACATCTGAATTGCAATCTGCTTTTTCACTTGAAAATAATGTAATATGTTTCCTATTATCTATGCCTCTATGATTCATAACCCTCATAAAATGGCACTGCTCAATAAAACTGAATAAACATAGGAAGATTAGGGAAAATCTGACTTGAAAACCAATTAACTCCTTCTAATAGATATCTGAGTTCCATTAGAAAGTATAACTCAGCCAGTGGCTCATGCCTGTAATCCTAGCTACTCAGGGGGAGGCTGAGATCTGAAGATTGTGGTTCAAAGCCAGCCTGGATAGGAAAGTCCATGAGACTTTTTATCTCCCAATAAGCCACTCAGAAAATCCAGAAGTAGCATTGTGGCTCCATCCGTAGAGCACTTGCCTTGAGCTGAATTGCTGAGGGACGAAGGAAGGAAGGAGGGAGGGAGGGAGGGAGAGAAAGAGAGAGAGAAAGAAAGAAAGAAAGGAAGAAAGAAAGAAAGAAAGAAAGAAAGAAAGAAAGAAAGAAAGAAAGAAAGAAAGAAAGAAAGAAAGAAAGAAAGAAAGGAAGAAAGAAAGAAAGAAAGAATCAAAATGCATACACAAATGTTAAAAGGAAGCTAACATAAAAGAAATCATCACTTAAATAAATTTCTGGGGTTTTGACCTATAAATAAGTAATTATAATCAAGACTAAGATTCTCCATAGTTGGACTTAATCCTGAAAAGAATACAATAGAAATCATAAAAAGCCATAACGTAACTGGGAGAGAGTGAGGGAATGGGTGACATTGTGGAAAAAGAAATGTACTCTTTACCTGACTTATGTAAATGTAACCCCTCTGTACATCACCTTTGTAATAACAATTAAAAAACATAACATATAATTGTATCATAAAATTAGTACTATAAAATATACACTAAAATTGGCCTCAATGTAAAGAAATTTACCCCCCCACACACACACACACTTCAAGTTCATATAAATTTGGGTTTCACAGGATTCCTCCTGAGTTGAGAGCAAAGTTCCTTAAATAGTTCAATTACAGTGTGGAAATAACACGAGTTAGGAAGTCACGCAACACACCATCTGTCATCATGATAAAATAGTGTGCTTTTTAAAGATACTTTAAAAATTGTACTTCATAGACATCACTAACAGAAGCCACTGTCAATGAATGGCAGGTTTCAGCAGTATTGTAGGAAGCCCATGACTGTGGCTAGGAAAAGTATAGCTAAATATGTAAGAGGGAAAATACTGCCATAATTAGAATACTGATTGCTTCTTGTTTTATATTTAGGAGGGCTTGCCAAAATGAGATAAAGTATATTGGGTTTGTCCCTAAATTTATACTCATCCTAAACTATATTTCTAAGTAAACATCACATCAGTATATTCTAAATATATATCATCTAACTTTGCTCAAGTTTTTGCTTAAAGAAAAATGAAAAAAAAAAAGAACTAAATCTCTACTTGAAATAAGCCATTGTACCTTGATACAAAATAGGCAATGCCTGGGCCCCATCTTTGCAAAGTAGCTCCACATCTTCCATTTGGATTTACTCTGCTCAGGCCATCAGTTCCCCCACCATACCTTCTAAAACTGCCCTAGGTCCTCTGGACAGTTTCTTTCTCTCCCTGGACCTAACCTCTTCTGGACTTCTCTCTCTCCAGCAACATTGCTCTAGATTCCCTCAGATTCCTCTAGATTCCTTGCCTGACTGTTGGGTTTTCTCTGGAATGAGTCCTGCTTCTCTCTGCTGTGGTCTTACCTGGGGAAGAGTAATACCATATGACCTAACCCTTGACAAGTTCTTGCCCTCTGACTTAAGATGGGTCTACTGATCTTTTGAAGATGCTTCTTGAACATACATCCCGATGCATCATGCAACAGATGTTCTAGAATGAATCCCTCCCAAAGGTCCCACCTCATCTCTTTACAACCAGGCAACTCCTAACATATGATTTACCAAATCTGTGGACACCCATACTCTTCCATCTATTAGATCCTTAAGCTTCCATTCTATTCTTGCCTCAAACCTCATTGAAATACATAAACCTTTCTAAAACTAGTCTTTCTCCAACACTGCTCATTCCCTTTATTTTCTGTACCTTTATTTCCATCTAAATATCAACGCTTTTCAGTAACTCCTTTCCTCAAAGTTTCCAGTCTTTTAAAAACCATCTTTTAAGCCAGGTATCAGTAGCTCCTACCTATAATCTTAGTTACTCAAGAGGCTGCGATCAGAGGTTCACAATTCAAAGCCAGCCCAGGCAAAAAAAGTCCATGAGACTCTTATCTCCAGTTAACAATCAAAATTCCAGAAGAGAAGCCATGGCTCAAGTGGCAGAGCACTATCCTTCAGCAAGAAAAGGTCAGAGACAATGCACAGGCCCTTAGTTCAATCCTCAGAACTAACATACACACACATGCACAGAGAGAGAGAGAGAGAGACAGACAGACAGACAGACAGACAGACAGACAGAGACAGAGAGACAGAGAGGAGAGAGACAGACAGACAGACAGAGACAGAGAGAGACAGAGACAGAGAGACAGAAAAGCTATGACCAAATCTATTACCTATTCAAGAATCAGTTCTTCTTAATTTCCAAATCTCTCAATGGTCTTTCTACTTTGAACATCTACTCCTTTCCCTTCCTAACTCTTCCACCTGCTTCTCAGATATGGACAAATGATACATGGCTCTCAAGTCTGTAGAAACATTTCTTTTGGAAATCACTGACATCCTATTTTGCCAGATTCTCTCTTTTTTAACCAGACTTTTTTAAATAAGTTTTTTTTATTGTGAAAATACTGTACAGAGGGGTTACAATCACATGAGCAAGGTAAGGAGTACACTTCTTATCAAGCATTGTTGCCTCCTGCTTTGTTGTTCCCCTACCATCTCTTCCCTCCCACCTCCACAACTATATTCCCTCGCTCCTCCCCGCCCCCCTCCCACCTAAATTGTAAAGTTCGTTTTTCGACATAGCATCTTATACATCTCATTGTTGCAATGGGTCAACCTGTATCCCTATTTAAACAATTTGTTTTTCCCTTCCGTTCCACAAATTATACCAACATCAAATGCAGTGGAAACAGGGGTTATACCGTGGGGGAGGGACATTGAAAGCAACAAAAAATAATCACATGGTACCTTATAAATATGTTAGAAACAACAGCAAGAAAGAAAAAAACCACTTGAGGCCTTATCTTGGGGTTCATTTCACTAAACATAGTTTTATCTGACCTTTTCTGCTTGTCTCAGACATATACTAGTAATTGCAAATAAGGGAAACCATGGGATCTATGTTTCTTTGAGCCTGGCTTATACTTAATATAATTTTTTCCAAGTCTTTCCATTTCCTAACAAATGGGGCAATGTTATTCTTTCTGATGGAAGCATAGAATTCCATTGTGTATATATACCACATTTTCATGATCCATTCATCTACTGAGGGGCATCTGGGTTGGTTCCATATCTTAGCTGTAGTAAATAATGCTGCAATAAACATAGTTTGCTGGTAGCTTTAGTATGGTCTTGTTTGTGACCATTTGGGTAAATGCCCCAAAGTGGGATTTCTGGGTCATAGGGGAGATCTATGTGGAGTCTTTTGAGGAACCTCCATACTACTTTCCAAAGTAGTTGAACAAGTTTACACTTCCACCAACAATGCAGTAGGGTTCCCTTCTGTTCACATCCCTTCCAGCATCTGTTCTTATTAGAGTTCTTGATCTAGCCATTCTAACTGAGGTGAGGTGGAATCTCAATGTTGTTTTGATTTGCATTTCTTTTATGGCTAGAGAGGTTGAGCATTTCTTCATGTGTCTATTGGCCATTCTTATTTACTCTTCAGAGAAGTTTCTCTTTAAGTCTTTAGCCCACTTATTTATTGGGCAGTTATTTGTTTGAGGATTTGTTGTTGGGGGATTTAATTTTTTGAGTTTCAGGTATATTTTAGATATGAGACCCTTATCCATTGTATGGCTAGTGCAGATCTTCTACTGATATTGCTAGCTATGTCCTTTGCCATGCAGAAGCTCTGCAACTTCATGCAATCCCATTTGTCCAATCTTTCTTTGATTTGTTATGTTTCTTAACCAGATTTTTTTATTGTGAAAATACTGTACAGAGGGGTTACAATTACATGGACAAGATAATGAGTACATTTCTTATCAAGCATTGTAGCTTCCTCTTTTGTTTTCCCCTTCCCATCCCTTCCCATCCTCCCCCCGCCCGCCACCCTATCCTCCCCTCCCCCACCAAAGTTGTAAAGTTTGTTTTCAACATTATGACTTGTACATCTCAATGTTGCAATGGGTCCACCTGTATCCCTATTTAAATGATTTGTTTTTTCCCTTCCCCTCCACAAATTATACTGACATCATCTACAGTGAAAGCAAGGTAACCAGATTTTTTTAACCAGATTTGTATCCTGATTTTCCTTAACCACTCTGGAGCACCAGACATGGTTAATGATTTTATTCATCCTTACAACATGCATTTATTTATGCCACACTAAGTACTCCTTGTCTGGTGATATTCCTCTGTTTAATCTGTCAATCCTGTGTTATTTCTTTCCATTACCTGCATACTTACATAGGAGTACATAGAAAGAGAATTCTTTTGCTCCCTGTATCTCAAACTGGATGCATCAAATGTTTTACTTTATGTCCATGATCAAGGTCATAGGCATTTCACCTTTAATTCTCCTTTAATACAATTGTTTACATAAAATTTTCACTTAGATGTCACAGCATTTAAAACTCATCTACCTATCCCAAAGCTATATAGTAATCTCAATTATATCTTTTTGCTAGAAACCTTGACTGCACTAAATTTGTTTGTGCTTTGTCTAAGATGTCCACCTGCCTTAGGATTCATCTTGCCACAATGCTGTGAAGGTGCAGATCTTGTGCCTGTGCTGCCCTCTCACCCCAAACCTTCACATTCACCTCACACACTAGTGAATAGTGACCTTCCCTAAACAGTGCTAAGACACGACAAGTAACAAAACTCACAACTTGAAGTGTTGATTTTTTTCCTGGAAGCCTTGAAGTAAAAAGCTATTGGTATTGGTTTAGCAGGTGAGTGGTATCGAGACAACACTTCTTAGCCTTTTGCCTCATGACAGCAAGATTGCTGTATGCCTCCAGACTTTGCATCCTTATTCAAGGCAGGAAGAAGAGGTAAGTTCTAGCATTTTATCAAAGGAATAAAAATGTTTCCACAAATGCCATCAGAAATCTTCAGTTTGGACAGAAGGAGGATGCAAAGCTGTCAGAAGTTAGAAGTAGGCTGGAAAGTAGGGAATAAAATTGTTAGGAGGGCATTAGATCACTTCATGATCCATCACCTGGTGTGAAGTAAAGAAGTAGAAGTCAAAAGGCTTGGAAAAAATTACATTATGTGAAATAAGCCAGGCCCAAAGAAACATAAGTCCCATGGTTTCCCTTATTTGCAATATCTAGTATATGTTTGAGTCAAGCAGAAAAGGTCAGATAAGGTGATGTTAGGGAAATGAACCCAAAAATATGTATTCAAATGTTTTTTTTCTTTCACGCGATTGTTTCTAACACATTTATAAGATTATTTCTTTGTTGCTTTGTATGTCCCTCCCCCACAGTATAACCCCTACTTTCACTGTATTTGATGTCCGTATAATTTGTGGAGGGGAAGGGGAAAAACAAATCGTTTAAATAGGGATACAGGTGGACCCATTGCAACAATGAGATGTACAAGTCGTTATGTCAAAAAGGAACTTTACAACTTGTGGGTCCCCCCCACTGCAGGGAGGATTGGGTGGGGCAGAGGGAGGATGAGAAGGGATGGGAAGGGGAAACAAAGGAGGAGGCTACAATGCTTGATAAGAAATGTACTCATTATCTTGCCCATGTAATTGTAACTCCTCTGTACAGTATTTTCACAATAAAAAATTTAAAAAGGAAGTAGAAGTCATTTATCAAGGAAAGGGGAGTGGCCAACTTCTTTTTCTTTTTACTTCTAAAAAAAATCTTTTTACAGTGTTGGGGGTTGAACTCAGGGCCTGAAATTTGTTAGGTAGGTGCTATACTTAAGTGAGCCACACCTCCAGCCTTCCAACTTTTTTTTCCCCGATCTTCCTGTGTACTAGGTTTCCCAGCTGGTTTCTTGTTTCTTGTTGCACATGCTTGCCAAGTACAGCTTCACTCTTTTACCTTTTCATTTTTCACCTACAGTATCTTCTTTGTTCCATTCTTTACTATTAAACTTTTATTACTATTTCATGCTTCTACTCATATGCAGTCTACTCAATCACAGTGACTTCTTTCCCAGATAAACACTTTCTCTATCCACACTCAGTATTCACTTATAGTCAGTAACATCCACAATCAAGCATGCCATTGTTCTGTTTCCTCTGACTTGGTTTCATTTCTATACAAGCATGGTAACCTATATAAAGACAACCATGCCTTACATTTTTTTGGTATGCCAGAGTTCCTTACACACTGCTGAAAGTATGATCTGTGCTTAGTGAGTTACTGAAAATTTTCATATTTGCTTAAAAAGAACAATATATGGCTTGCTGCATATTTAAAAAAAAAACCACTGCAGTTGAGACTCTGAAAACAGCACACTATCTATATATTTTTAGCCAAAATATACTCCAAATAACAATGAAATAATAATGGTCATATTCAGGCTTCAGTAGCAAAGGTAGTAAAATGTAATCCATTTCCTTTGAGAAAGCTAAAAAAGACCAATAGAGCTAAGTAAAAACTGTCAGATAGAGAAGACATTTTCAAACATTCAAACCTGAAGGTTAGCCTCCTAATCCATCTCAGGCAAGTTAGGCAGAAAAAGTCAAGTAATTTATTTGAGAGAAATGCTGAGCTGTATGGGGATTAAGAGAGCTCAGCTTTAACACTGCCATCTTTGAAAGTGTGCTAAGAAGATTTCAAAATGAAACAACTTATGCAAGAGACTCCACTCCCCTAACCCTTACCTTCCAGGGTTTTAACAATCTTGTGACTTGCTTGTGACCCTTTTCTTGTCCTATTTATTGAGCAGCTGCAATCAATCCCCTCTTCACATTATTGTATAGCCTGCATATTGTCCCATCTACCAATTTCTGTGTGTAACTCTAACAGACAAACAAATGAAAACTAATTTCAATTTTTTTAGGGGGGTCTGGTTGTGGGGCTTGAACTCTGGGCCTGGGCGCTGTCCCTCAGCTCAAGGCTAGCGCTCTACCACTTGAGCCACAGCGTCACTCCCGGCTTTTTTCTTTTTGCTTATGTGGTACTGAGGAATCGAATCCAGGGCCTCAGGCATGCAAGGCAAGCGCTCTATCACTGAGCCACCTTCCCAGCCCCTCATTTCAATTTTTATAATCTCAGATATTTGGTCTCAGCAAACATGTACTGTTAAGGAAACACATTTTCTCCAACTAGAAAACCTGCGGCTTCACCACTCAGCCCTCAAAGTCCTTAGAATAGCTTTGTAATGTTTGCTTCTTTCCTCTTGGGTTGAATGAGAAGCTGGAAAAACAATGCAGCTTCACAGGAAATTCATAAGGCTCTTCAGGTCATTGTGAATAGGGGAAGTTCAGTCCTAAGGGAATAGTGGTTTGGACCTACAATCTTGGTTCTCTCCCTCCCCCTCACCGGTCTCCCACAAGAAAGGAAAGATCAAATGGCAGGTTTAGGGAGAATCTGAAAAGAGGACTGCTTTCTCCCACCTTCACCTCTCTATACTGCATGATAATCTTTGGATGGTTGCACTCCCAAAGAGAGTGAAAAGCAATGGATTTCATTTTGATAAGCATCATTTTATATGATCATATGCACATAGCTATTGAGCCTTTGTGATCCTCTTCTAAGAATATTGCCCTTTGCTCTCACTATGTGAATGTCTACAGTCCTGTATAATTAATTTATCATGTCCTAGTGTATTTTTTGGTCATTTACCATCCAATGTGTTAAATGAACTCCAATAAACGGAAACAAGAGGTTTGGGGATAGGGTCTTGCTTTAAGCCCAGGTAAGCCTGGGCTGTGATCCTCTTACCTGTGCTGTCTCTATTGCTGGAATGGCAAGCATAGGCCACCATGCACAGCCATTGGTGGAAGTGGAGTTTAGTGACATTTTTTGGCCCTATCTACCTCAAGTTATGATCCCTTCATCTCTGTATCCCAAGCAGTGAGAGTTGGGATATATAACTATGACTAGAAGCCCAATGTTTCTATATAGACCAAGACATAGGCTCACTTCATTCTAGCAAATAAATTACACTCAATTCTATTTTCACACAATTACCCCCTAATGACATAAAGAAGCAATAGCACTTACATAACTGTAATAAGAGTCATCCGAAATGTGGGAACCCCTGAGAAGGAGGTTCAAGAAGAGTTTAACCATACTTGCACAAAAATAGACATGTCATCCTCCGTCATAAAACTTAAAAAAACAAAAAAAATGGTACATACACGTATCTCAAGAGATAGAGAAATATTTCATTACAAAATCAAGTAAATTATGGAAACATATGTAGCTAACTATAGGAACAAGATTTCAAAAAGGAGTAAAAAAGCTCCTAAAAATCTATAGGAATAAGATTTCAAAAAGGAGCAAAAAGGCTCCTAAAAATCTCTGCTGGTATGGAAGACCCTTGGTGCTCAGTGGGCACTCTTCTTGCCAGTGAGGAACCATGTCCAACAACACTGCTCTGTTTGCCAAAAATGAGAAATCTATCAAAATGAAGCATACACGTTGTTTTGTAAAGCATCCATTCAATTATCATCCCCAAACATGAGGTCTTCAATACTTCAAAAAATAATAGCATAATGGGTGGAAATTTCCTTTTCATATTCAAATGTAGATTAATATGCTGTTTGACAAATTACTGTTTCATAGCTCTGTTTCTGGTATTTGTGGGGAAAAAATCAAATGAGTTCCAAATTTATCTATGAATTCAGGATGTTTTCCCTTTAATAAAAGGACTGAGGCAATGTTTTTCTTTTTTTGTTGTTGTTCCATTTTGTGCATAACAAAAGCATTTCTTTGCCTCACTACTTTTATAAACTACAGATCTCTGCACAAACACAAACTTAATTAAACCTAAGAAATGATAACAAAAGTACTCATTTCAAATGACAAAAACTCCACAAGAGTCATTTTTGTTTAGACATCACATGAGTGTAGAATTAAAATTCTTAAATAACAACTTAACTTTAACCTTAAACCTTAAATCACAGCCTATCATGAGACCAAGCCCAAGAAAACCCAGATAAAAATCAAACTTTATTTACTGTGCTATTTTTAAGAACTTTTACTACAAAATAGCAATGAAAATAAAATACTATTAATAACATTCATTCTCGAATACAGAGAATTGAACTCAAAGGGAAATGTGTACTGCTCCCGCAGAGAAATAATGATTTTTCATTCTCATATGTTTGACAAGGCACTAAGCAATACCATGGACTCACAATGAAGATATAACAAGTCAAGAGTGGTAAAGGTTCAAGGTTCTGAAGACAAATGAGCCTTGCTTCATGAAACACAGACAAAATCTTTGTAGAATATTTAAACCATATCATAAAGTACACACATACACACACATGTACACATACACACATATACACACATTTTCTTTGTTAAATCTTCTATTCTCTCTTTCTAGAATAAAATCCCTTTTTCTGGCCTTCATATGATCTATAACCACTCATTTAACCAAAAATCTCACTAAAAGCAGGAAGTAATAAAATTGGTATATATGTATCTTAAATATTTAAAAATAAAGCTTTCAGCATAGCCTACTAATTTGCAATCTCCACTGAGCCTTTATGGAATGATAATAAATTCTAGTTTCTTCAAAATGCATAAAAATGTAAAAGCCATTTCCAAAGCAATTTCTGTAGAAAATCTTTTGTAATCTTTTTTCCCATCTTTGATAGTTGTTCCATCCTCACCTAATTTAATGTTATTTTCAGCAATTCTCCTTTCCTAAATCTTTCCAAAGAACTCAACTTATTTCCCCAGGAAACAATAACTTTATATTTATACTCAAAAGTCACAAGATTATATAATATTTAATTAGGTTATGTAATTGTAATTATGAATACCATTGGAATAAACAGATTTGGGGGAGAAAAATCTCAATTGATTCTTTGTAAACACACAGCTCAAGTGATGCAGAGCATATTAGAGAGGCACCTGCTGGCCTCAAGTTTTAGTAAGGGAATATGGAAAGTCATATAATGCACATTGGTTGAGAAAGCTTCCACTGTAATCTCTAAAACACTGTTTTCTAAAGCAGATTCCAGGAAAAACTAATTCCAAAAGTGCAATAAAAATAAAAGACTATATAGTCAACTAAAAATTTGGGAAATTCTAAGTGAAATAAAGCCAAGCTGGTTCCTTTCTACAGAACACTAATCCCTAAATAACGAATGTGTATGTTCAGTTCCCCAAATAGTGCTAGATAACATGTAGTGTTTGTAGTGTTTTCCCACCATATTTGATCAAAGATTCATAGGGACAACCTTGTACCTAGACCATTTCTTCCTCTCTCATTCCTACTTACATAATTTACTTTTCAAAACTTCAACATGGACACTTTAGCATGTTGTTCAAGTTTCTGGGAATAGTAGACTGCCCTGACCAATACTATACATTCAAGCCAGTCTTTCACAAGAAAGGCAATATTCCAGAAGCAAGAACTATGTACTTAAGGTTTTGAAAATCTTACAATAAAGATCTTATAAAGGATTTTAATTGGTAAAAATAGTGGGTCACTAAAGGGGAAAAAAGCCAAGGAAAAATAGTAAATTATAAAATAGTGAAGAATGTGTAGCGTCATGGAAGTATTTTGGAGATTCTCTGCAGTCTAATAGAATGGAGTAGAAGGGTCCAGAAAGAAATTGCTATGGAAATGGACCTGTAGGAAACAATTCTTTCATGGTACTTTTACTACCCATTAGGCTAGGTAGAAAAAAATCCATTGGCAATTTTTTCCTCACACAGTCATTAATATAGTAGTCAATAAATATTTTCAACTAACCACTCCTTCTACTTTCCTTTGTTGGAATTCTATTGTGAGGATTTGGGAGTTGCCTGTCTGCAATGGAGGTAAAAGAATTCCCCCTGTGGAATACTGTCTCATTTGCCTTAGAGGAATCTTTGTGCATGATTATATGACACTTCCTTCCTAACAAGTCACATAAAAGGCGGTAGAACTGTTTGGGTTTGTTGTGGGGTTTTTTTGCTTCCTTGCTAATACACTTATTTAATAAATGTCTTGTGTACAGAATAATTTAGTCTAGAGCTTGCTATGTTTCAACATGGTAACCATTTTTGTTGGTAGCTAACACTACAAACCTCTTCTAAATTACCAAAAAAAAAAAAAAAATCAACCTTAAACACAAACAAAAGCTACTAAACCCAAATTAGCCTCGTCAGTTCTCAATGCCTGTATCCAAGGAAGAAGAAAAGTCTACCAATGAATTTTCTGATACTTAACGGGCACTAAAACTCGTCTTTGTCTCCAATAGACACACACACACACACACATACACACACACACATTTCTCTGCTTTCCAGGCAAATAGTTTTCTTACCTTACCTATCCAGGTCTCAGCAATAACATATTTGAAAAAGCATTTGTGTTAACTGGCCAGGAAAGATGTTTCCAGTGTACTACCTTATAAATATTGGCACAAACTAAAAGAAAACCAGCTAAGTGTTTTGTTGGAAAGTCTGGAAAATTCAAAGAGATGAGCTAAAATATTATACCAATAGTGGGAAAGCAAGGAATTTCCTGGTCATGGATATTCAGGTACATAGTAGGAGACAGGTTAATACCAGCTTAAAGACAAACAGATTTCACAGAGAGAATTGTCTTCTGAAAGTTGTGTACTGAATGACTAGAAGAAAGGGAATCAGGAAAAGCAAATTCAACATTATTAAAAAGGAGACAATACATTTTTTGCCTCACATGACCATTAATACAATAGTCAACAAAATTTTCATTTGTTCATTCTTTCTACATTTACTTGTTGGAATTTAATTTAGCTGTAAGGATTTCCTTTCTTTTTTATATATTTATTCATAAAATTAGTTGTACCAGTATGGACTCTGAGATTCCTATTCTAGCTATTTCTATTTATTTTTATATTTCAACTGTCCTGCATTGGATATTATGAACCCTTAAAGCTAGCTTCTCAGTTCTTTTGACGTGCCTCCATTTATTCTTTGCCTTACTTTCTGGTAAAAAAAAAAAAAAAGCTGTTCAATTCATGTCCTGTTCTTTTCTTGCACCATCAAGAAAGAAGACTTGCTTCATTTTTACAGGAGAATGGTATTTAGAAACCAAGATAATGGTACTAACTATACTCAGTGTTCCTGAATTAACATTATTTTCTAGCTTCAAGCTAGAAAATAAAGTGTATGTGTGTGTGTGTGTGAGAGAGAGAGAGAGAGACAGACAGACAGAAAGGCAGACAGACAGAGATAAGCACACATCTATATTGACAGAATTAAATACCTGCAGTTTATACTGGTATCTTCAACATCATATGGCTTCATTCTACCTTTTCGTGTTCATAATTCCCCTCTGAGAAACCACACCTTTATTATACACAATAAATGTATTTATTTTCAGCCTCAAAGTGTCTCCCCCACAAGTTATTAATTAAAAGGAAAAGAGTGATTTTATAGTACAGAGATGTCACAGAAATCACAGTAAGTAGCCACAAAAAAATAATGCAAATAGATATTATATGCCCCCTGACAGGAGACATTAAAAAGGAACACTCTTTCTGTGGTGTTCTTGACAAAAAATATCCAAACCTAATCATTAGAAACATCAGACAAACTCAAAATAACTTGCCTGTATGCTTTAAAAATGTCAAGGTCATGAAAAAACAATGAAATACTGAGGAACTGCTACAAATTAAAAGAAACTAAAAAAAGAAGAAAGGAAAAGCAAAATGCAATATATCATTCTGTATTTGTTTCCCAAACCACAAAAGTTGGTTTTGACCTTTGCAGTAAAGCACGTCAAATGAGACAGCTTGCAAAAATTGAATAAATTCTATGTTAAACAATAGTGCTATAAGTAGTACTATATTATTCTAGTTCTGATCATTGTATTATGATTATATAAAAGAATATCTTTGTGTCTTGAAATGCACACAGGAATAATAGGTCATTAAGTCTGTAACTTACAAATATTTGTGGAGTTATATACAACACAGAAACACATATACATAGAGCAAGGGGGGGTTAGAGCAAATAGGGTACGTGGGAAAATCGGGGGGGGACATCTACCTTGTGATTCTAAAGCACAGTGAAGCATAAGAAGAATATAAAGAAGATGCTGGGAACAGCCACTAAGGAAGTAGTCAGCCTTAATAGATGCATACTGGGACTCACAAAAAGAAGGAAACATGAGGGTGAAAAATATGTAAGTGGACTATCAGGAAAAGAAAAGAAAGTTTTCAACAGGGAGGGATTGCTGATTTCCAGTGTTGCACAAAGGTAAACAGTTTGAGGCCTGATGGCAACTTATAGTCATGTATAATTTGGAATTAAGAGTGCTCACTTAAACTATGTACACTGTGACACTAATCCCAGATGCTTCCAGCGTTTCTCAGATTAGCAAATTTTATCTGTAGGGTCAAATTCTAAGTTTCTTTGGGCCTGGTTTACTTCACTTAATATAATGTTTTCCAAGTCTTTCCATTTCCTAACAAATGGGGCAGTGTCATTCTTTCTAGGTTGGTTCCATATCTTATCTATGGTAAATAATGTTGTGATAAACATAGTAGTGCTGGTAGCTTTAGTATAGCCTTGTTTGTAATCGTTTGTATAAGTGCCCAAAAGTGGGATTGCTAGGTCATAGGAGAGCGATATGTGAAGTCTGGAAAAGGTGAGTTTCATTTCCAGATATTTTTTTCTTTAAGAACTCTCCTTACTAATAAATATAACAAGAAGGAATGTGAAAAGAAATTGTAGCTAATATGCTAGATATTGTGAAGAAGAGTATACCCATAAACCAAAGGGGGGGTGATAATGTGAAATGGGTAATCATAAAGCAAGAAAGTATACACAGAAATAAAAATGTTAATTATAAAAATATAATGATTTTTGGACCATAAATGGGTATGATTGAATACAATATTACAACTTTTAAAGTGCAAATCAAGAAATTATTCAAAAACATAGACAAAATGAGAATGAAGGGAATGGAAGGGAAAGGAAAGGAAAAGAAGGGGAAGATAAATGTACAGAAAATATACATGCACCATCCAGGAAAACCAGAATTTACCTAATGAATGCAATAAAGAAGCAATAAAAGGAGAAAACAGATATGGCTCATTTCCAGATTTTTTAAATCACTACAAAAATCTGTGGTATAAGATTCTAGAAATAGTAAGTCCCCAAACCAAAAAAATTCCATTCACCTGCTTAATTTGAAAATGTAATAACCTAAGAAAATTTGAAATGAACCCCAAGATAAGTATTCAAATGTTTTTTTCTTTTTTACAATTGTTTCTAACATATTTATAAGATGATTTGTTTTATGCTTTATATGTCCCTCCCCCACGGTTATAACCCCTGCTTTCATTGTATCTGATGTTGGTATAATTTGTGGAGGGGAAGGGAAAAAACAAACTGTTTAAATAGGGATACAGGTGGACTCATTGCAACAATGAGATGTACAAGTCGTTATGTAGAAAAATGAACTTTACAACTTTGGCGCGGGGGGAGCAGGGGGAGGCGGGAGGAGGGGTTGTTGGGAAGGGATGGGAAGGGGAAACAAAGGAAGAGGCTACAATGCTTGATAAGAAATGTACTCATTACCTTACCCATGTAATTGTAACCCCTCTATACAGTATTTTCACAATTTAAAAAAATGAAAAAAAAAGAAAATTTGATTAATCAACTAATGCTTGGCACGTTTTTTAATTCATCTGATGCTTGGCACGTTTTTTAAATAAGAAAAGTAACAGCAGAAGCACCCTGCTATCCACTCCTTGCATATTCCTTACGCCCTTCTCAAAGTCAAACACAGACACAGTCTCACTTTATCTTCTAAGGCAATCTCCCATCACTGGTGACACACAGAGGCTTTAATTAAAATGGCAATTAGCACAGGGATTGGAAGGAGGTGATTTTTTAAGTTCTCATTTATTTTGAGCCTGCTTTGGAAATGTTAATGCCAGTGTGTTTGCCTAGTACAGCTGTATCTCAGAGAAAAACGTCCAAATATTTAAAGACTGGTTTCTTTTAGCTTTTGGTTTTAAAAAAAGAAAAGTAACTGATAGGTTTTCATACTCTGTTAGCACACAGATTTGTTCTGAGAAAATGATTAGAGTTTTTTGAGGCATATATGATAAACTATCATAGAGACCACAAAGAAAATTTAGTCATTAACTATTTTTTTCTGCCAAGGTGCAAAATCAGTCTTCTATGTCTCCCTAAATACACATGCAGGAATAAGCTTTACTATCATTGAACTGACTGTGGCTTCTTTCTATATGACCAACAAAGGAAAGATAACAAATAAAACTTAAAGAAAAAAAAAGAAAGATAACCTACATCTATAGGCACCATCCTACATGAAGGATATGGGATTTGTGCACTCAAATTATCCAGTTTTTAAATTATCACCCAATATATTTAGAGGTACAAGTAGCATGTAATATTTGATCATTTGTGACATGATTTATTGAAGATCTATGAAATTAAAAATACCCAAAGACTTTCTAATTCAATAGAGGGAAATATTGATAACAATAATATAAAACAGAACATGATGATATGAGAGAAGAAATAGAACAGGGCTAAAGATGTAGCAAAGTGGTAGATGAACCCCTGGTATATGTGAGATGCTGGGTCTGACCTTGGCAAAGTGAGTGAGGCACTAAAAGGTGGTGTTCTATATATTCTATATAGCTACAATCAATAAAACGTCATCCTCTCCTAAAATGTTGCTTTTATATCTATGTAGACATCATTATTAAAAACCAACTAAACCATGAGCTAACAGCTGTAATCCTAGCTATTCAGGAAACTGAGATTTGAGGATTACAGTTCAAAGCTAGCCCAAACAGGAAAGTCCCTGAGACATTTATCTCCAATTCACCACCAAAAAGCTTTATGTGGAACAATAGCTCAAGTAGTATAGCATAGCTGTGAGTAAAAAGCTTAAGGACAGTGACCAGGCCCCGAGATCAGTCCCCAGGACTGGCAAAAACAACAAAAAAAAATAAAAAGGTCAACTGATATAAAGTGAAATGCTGTTTTAAACTAAAATAATCAATCTTTTCTACAAAAGGTTCTGATAAAGCATTCCAGAAAATAAACAGTTCCAAAATCAACACACTGATTTTTCCATGTTTAAATCATTTTTTTTAAGTTCAAAATGATGCAGCCACAAAAAGTAGAAGATATTTAATACCAGATCGCTACAGCAACTAAGGTCGAGGATTCTGCTTAAACATTTTTGAAGGTACCTTATGAGGAAACTGGTAACTTCTTTGAACTTATCAATTTTTAACCTTTGAATAAGATGTAAAATGAAACAACAATGCAGGAAATCTCTAGCAGATTTCATTGCTCTACACACTTAGAAAGTCTGTGTTCTACCTGAGTATACCACATGAGTATTCCACTCTTGAGTATACCATACATAAGGTAAAGAAGACAGAATCACCAACTAAAAACTAAAAAAGAGAAAGGGAAAACGAAATTGGTCTCTTGTTTCCATATCTTGGAGTTTGTTTCAGTATGAATATTATTTTATATAAATATGAAGAGAGATGTAGGCATTGAACCTTTGTATTTCTCTCCTAAGAATATCCTCTTTTGGCCTCACTGTATGTGAATACAACACCTATAAAGAATGAAATTTTACACAGCCATTACAATGAATAAAATAATGTCATCTACATGGAAATGGATGGAATAAAAATATTTTTTTAAAAATATATTATACAAATTATAGTACACTGTGTTAACCTGGCTAGATTAGCCCGCCTAAATTTATTAAGTCACAGTTGTCGCCATAGTAAAACATTTACCTCACAGACCTGTTAAGAAATGATCTGCAGTAATAAATATACAGCAGTTTCATTGAGTGTATAGGAACTGATGAATAAGGGACAACTATGACTACTATTCTTATATTGTTGCTAGTTAAGGGATGTGTGCATGCACATTCAGTAACTAACCATGCTGGTTTTTCTCAAAGAGGGGGAAAGATAACCACACTGGGCCACTCAAAGAGAGAATGACTGCAAATAATTCTATTACCACCTTTTCTGCTTCCTATATTTCACTATTATTATTATCTTTTAATAGTTGTACAAAAGAAGGTTTCAACATGTCGGTTTGCAAGTACAATACATCTTGATCAATATCAGCCCTTTCATCATTCTCCTCCATCTCTCCTAACCCCACCCATCTTCTCAATTTGCCTGGTTCCATTTTCACATATATACGTTGAGTATTATGATTACATTTGCCCACTCCTCCTCTCTCCTCCCTTGACCTCACCATCCCCCTCAGTATATATTCCAGTTTCCTGGTTTTCAAACTGTTAGTTGTTCAAAAGAGTAACACCATTGGAATCTTACCCTGTATGTATCTACTTTAGTTAACATGTTTGTGTATATATGGATATGACTCTGTATATGTTTAAATATATTTATAATTTAGGTCTATCTTCCACATAGGAAAGAAAATGTGTCCTTTGTCTCTGTGAGTATAATTTACTTCACTCAAAATTATGTTTTCCAGTCCATCCATAATTTTCCTACAAATGACATAATTTATATCATTCTTCCTGATGGATGAATGTGTGTGTGTGTGTGACATTTTCTTAATCTACTCATCTATTGAAACGTCTGAGCTGTTTTCTAACTTGGCTGTGACGAAACTTGGTACAATGAATAATTCAGCAATGAACATGAGTGTGCAAGTATCTTTATTTGTAATCTTTTGGATAAATGCCCAAGAGTGGTATTGCTGCATCAGAGAAATGTCCAAACACCTTCCAAAATTCCACCAGCATCTTGTTGTTTATATGCTTGATGAAAGCCACTCTTCCTGGGATGAGATGGAATCACTATGTTGTTCTGATTTGAATTTCTTTTATGACGAGAGATGTTGACTTAAATTTCATTTTATTCCTTCTCCCAACTAGATGGGAACCTTTTACTTATTATGAATTTGGTGATCCAAAACTTTGGAGTGATACAATGACATAACAACACCATCATCAGACATCATTCTCCACCTGTCACTCAGCAACAACAAGGCAGGGATTTAGCTGGATGAATTGTAGCCTCTCTAGAAATCATACAGAGGATTTTCTCTAGCATTTGTAAACATTTCCTAGTTCTCCATGTGGTGGTTGCATGCACAGCCACCAATACAAATGTCTACTCCTCTACATTTGTCTAAGAAACTACTTTTCCTGTTCCTTGATTGTTCCTCAGAGACACAGTGATACCAATATACAGAACTACCTGCCACAGATCTGCATTCAGATTCCAAACAGAATGCAAGTCTCATGCCTAAAACAGGGAAAATATAATCTCTAGTGAGTGTGCTTAAGAGAAGATCTAATAGAAAAATTGTGTTGTGAAAAATCTTAAAACTATACTCAAAATGATTGTTTATAGAGCTTGATATAACAGAAAACAATTAGACCTGTACCACGAACAGAAGAGAGAAATGGGACATACCAAATAATTAAATTGTAGAAGCATCAGAAAAGTTAGACAGGAGCTATCACCTTCCTATAGACAGAGGTCTTTCAGAAGATGAATTGCTCAGCAACAGAAAGTTCTGGAAGATCTGCTAAAGGTCATGATGACACTTAATGAAGTAAATCTCCTTACTCCTTCATGAATATGCTGTGACTATACCAAGTGAAGAACTGTCGCCCACTTATTTGTCCATTTATTTAGCTTATGTGAATCCACTGCATTAAATTTAGAATGTTTTAAAATCACTGTGTACTTGTTTGAAATCTTTTCCCCTAAATAAACTTGAAAATGTACTGTAGGAAGAAATGGGTATTTACAATGAAGAATGGCTTATATGAATTTTCTTTAAGGTGGGCGATTTGGTGAGAAAGCAGAGAAAGCAGTTAAGGCACTTTTTAAAGGTCAGTAGTGAGGTCTAAAATATGACCTCTTTCTTCTCAAAACCAGTTTTATTCTTATCAGGGAAAAATAAGTTAAGGAACAAAATTTCTAAGGAGATGAATGGTATGAATGATAAAAATAATTCCTGTTAAAGTAAAAGCAGGATAAATTTTCCTATCAGAGTTTTGACTGCAAATGCTGAATTAAAGCTAAGAAGCCACCATTTAACTGCATACATGCATTCATCTAAAAGCCCATACCTTAAGAAAATGATTGACCAATGGAATCTAAATCCTGATGAAATTGTACAATCTAGATAATGTTTACTCTTAATAAGAAAAAAGAAAAAAAAGGAAGATCATTTGTTTTCTCACATATGTGGATGCAGACCTAGATCGTTCTATTTTTAGAATCTTATTTACATATGTGTAAATATGTATTTGTAATTGTATATACATGTGTGAAATGCCACAACGAAACTCCTTTGATGTCCCATTTTTTTTAGCATACGCTAAAAAAATGGATAACAGAAAAATAAAAACAGGTCTTAGGGATGGATAATAGTGCAATGGAGAGAGTGAACCGAGGGTGAAACCATTATAATGACTTTAAGAGTTGATGTTATACAGTGTCAACTTTGTTCCACCATAACCACCTCTATTGAAACCTGTAGGAGCCCCACAAGAAAAGCACATTAGTATACTCTTCATGGTTCTTAATTTCAAGAAACTTTGAAAATGTTCTGAGAGTGCTGAGGTTTGGCATGATGCAATGTAAGGCCAAAAAAAAAATGTGAAATTCTTTTCTGTCCCCAAGATTCCCACTAAACTGTGAGGGAAACGAGATACATGGAAGAAACAACCTGAGAATTACCTGGAAGTGAGCTTTTTAACCTCAAATGTTCTCAGAGTTGATACATAATTAATAAACAGTCAATTAAGTGCAGGCATTTTATCAGTCATTGATCCTCAGACAACCAAGGGCAAGGAGGTGATTTGGGCCAGGTTAGAGTGAAAAAAAAAACCTATAAATGAAGGAAGTCAAATAACTTGTTCATATCAAGCAACTAACAAGAGCCACAGGGACATAGCCCCAAAATATCCCCACTGGTGCAGTCTCTGCTCATCAGTGCAGAAGTATTGACATTTACCAAAGGCTTTCTTTTTCCCGTATTGTTTATGAGCATCAACTAGTTATGCAAGTGAGTTCATTTTGATATGTCCATATATGCATACAGTATACCCTACTGAGACGCACCCTTTCCATCACTCTCCTCCATCCCATGCTCCCTTCCAAAAGCAATCTCAGCAAGTGTCATTGTTCCATTTTCACACACATACATAAAGTATTTTGAGATGGCTTCCTTAGAAAAGGGATAGCCACATGGGACTGGAAGAGAGAACATCAAAGAAAGTTCCAGGGATAGCAAACTCTTCATGCTTTCAAGTTGGAGGGAGACAAAGTTTTCTCACACAAAACCAGTTTGCTTTTTGTGAACAACACAAGTTAACACAAGCATGCAGATCTTTTACTCTTTGTCCAGCCTGTTCTTCTATTAACTGGCTGCTACCTCCTTGACCCTGATAGTAAAAGACTCCATTGATCAGCCAAAACTTCAAAAGTGCTTCTGCCAACTAGAACCTCTCAGTATCCTTCTTGGCACATCTGCCTCCACAGAGTAAAGCATTTGTCATTGTTTTACATGGTCTTCTACAAGGGATATGAGCGTTTTTGAAAATAAAAAATTCCATTCACATGTCAGATCATAAAAGATAAAATTCAGGTAATTGTAAAATAAGTTCACCCTTGGCAAGATAGTCTCACACACATAAACACACACACATGCACACACGCACGCACATAAGCACACACACACATTTCAGTTCATAATTCTAAGTGCCACTATTTTTTTATGGGCCACTATTTTACCATTAAAACTATTTTCAGACTGGCATGCAAAGTTTTGGCTCTTGTGTTTTAAAGAGACTCAATGACATTATGTAGCAAGCACAATACTGTAAGTGTATTGAGTGGGTTACCATCCATGCTGTGAGTGTATTATGCATCGGTTACCACTGCTACTACGACTGCCTTCATGTTTTGCAAATATGTGAGTGCACTTTGACTCATTTGTAAACTTTGAACTGTCTCCCATCAGACTATAAACAGCTTATGCATCATCTATGTTTTTAGACTTTAAAGAAGCATCTGTCCTACTCCATAAATGTCTGTTGAATGAATAAATCATTTCAACACCAAAAAGTATAGTCAATGTATCTTCTGCTCATCAGTTATTAGCACACCTGCTTTTAAATGGTCAATAATTATAACCAACAAGATTTACTACAAACTAACTAGACTTAGGGCAAACAACTTGCTCTCTAATTTTTCAAGGAACTATTTTAAGTGTGTAGAGTTTTCGAAAACTATGCTTTATGAGATAATCGTGGACTTTTGCTAATATATTACTTTTTATAATTACTCTCCAGTAACACTTTGTTGTCTTGAACTTTTTCTATTCTCCCTAAAATGAATAGCTAACTAGCTAGCCAATCAGACAAGTAGAGACAGACAGACAAACAAGAGCAGTAAAATGACCAGCATACATCTATAATCCCTCAAGGTTTCAGATTGGAGAAGGTAAAAGGAAAACATCTTGTTTGTAGTGGAATGAGAATCAACATTCCTTCATTTTATTTTCTGAGCATGTAAGTGTCAAGTGTAAGGCAGGCAATCAATTCTGAAACACTAAGACAAACTGGCTCAGAGACTATGGCAGAGAAAGCAAGAAGGATAATTTCACAGCATATGGCTTTTCTCACAAAAATGAATGAAATTTAAAACTCTTTGGAAGGAAGGAAATCCTGTAATAACCTGTATTTTCAGAACTGAGAAAGTAAAAAGAAAAGCAGTTTGCACAGGTAAAATCACAGTGTACACTTCTTGTCACATTTTGTCACTTGTATTAAGTATATTATTTGCTATGGGAAATCCACTTACACATTTGATTTAGCCATGAGCCATTCTTTTAGCACCTGGGTGAAATGTATGAATTTGTTTCTATGTTCACTATAAATGTCGCTATACATTCTTCGTTAAATATACAGTATTATTTATCGGTTAGCATAAAACTCCCCACATGATGATAACAACATCAACATAAAATTAACATTAGCAAAGACAATAAAAGACCCAATACCTTCTGAGAGCTCATTATATGTCAGGCATGCAGTAGGTCAGCCCTCTGCCTAGAGTAGTATATTTGATTCTACCAGATTTTGTTAAATTGTGGTCCTACCATTATGTCTATCCTACAGATGAAAGCACTTTTGGGAGAAGTAATTTGACCAACATCACACAGACTGCAAGTAGAGGGCTTTCTATCTGAACTCAAGCACCCTGGAACTGGAGTCAGAACTAAACTCCTACCTCATAAACCATAGTCATACCCTCAGAATTCCCATCCCTTGAAACAGATGTCACTTTTCTTCAAACGCCATTCATCTACCTAAGATAGGAAGAGAATCATTAAGCCAGGTCATGTGACCATATGCAGCCTACTACTGCGGTGTACTACATCTGCCTGCTTTGATAACATAAAGGGGCTCACTAAATGTCAGTATGCAGTATGTACTAACACATTACATGCTTTTCTGGAAATGTGGATCCATGTATATCACTTACTTACATTAGCATGTGAGTGGTGATCCACAGGCTGAAACAAGGAAAGGGAAGTAGTCACAAAGTCTCAGGGCATAAAGCAAGCACAGCTCACTGCTTTAACTTCTAGCCTACTAACCTGGCCACAAATAACACAGAGGTCCTATGTGAGGTGACAACTGAGTGGGCCAAAAAATTATCATCATGCCATTCAAATCCCCACAGTAGTCACCAAAGAAAGTAAAGTTTAATGTGCACAAAAATATTGTTTTACTATATTGTAGCTATGTGAAAATATATATTAAGCCCACTGCATGGTGAAAAACTAAAGCCATTTCCTCTTAACTCAGGAATGAGACAAGGATGTCCACTCTCTCCACTTCTCTTCAATTTGGTATTAGAATGCCTAGCTACAGCAATAAGACAAGATGCAAACATAAAAGGGATCCAAATAGGGAAAGATGAAGGAAAACTCTCCCTCTTTGCAGATGACATGATCTTGTATTTAAAGAATCCCACGGACTCCACTCCTAAATTACTCCAGCTAATTCAAAACTTTGGCAAAGTAACAAGGTATAAAATAAGCCCTCAAAAATCAATGCCTTTTCTGTATGCCAACAATAAGAAAAGCATGGCTGAAATCGGGAAAGCAACTCCATTCTTAATAGCCCCACAAAAAATAAAATACCTAGGAATTAACTTAACCAAAGAAGTGAAGGACCTCTATGATGAAAACATTAAAAACCTGAAAAAGGAAATCAAAATAGAACTTAGAAAGTAGAAAAACCTATGCTCCTGGATTGGAAGGATCAACATCGTGAAAATGGCAATACTTCTCCAAGGCTATCTACAAATTCAATGTGATACCTATCAATATTCCAATCTCATTCATCAAGGAAATAGAAGAGGCAATCCAAAAATTCATATGGAACAATAAAAGACCCTGAATAACAAAAACAATCCTTAACAGAAAGAACAGTGCTAGAGGAATACCTATACCAAATTTCAAACTCTACTACAAAGCCAGAGTAATCAAAACAGCTTGGTACTGGCACAAGAACAGACCTCAGGACCAATGGAATAGAATTGAAAACCCAAAAATGAACCCACAGACCTATAGCAATCTAATCTTCGATAAGGGAACTTAAAAAATAGAATGGAAGAAAGACAGCCTGTTCGGTAAATGGTGTTGGAAAAACTGATTAATCACTTGTAGAAAACTAAAGTTAGATCCTTATATATCACCCTGCATCAGAATCAACTCCAAATGGATCAAAGACCTTGGAGTCAAAGTGGACACTCTGAAACTATTACAGGATGGAATAGGAGAAACCCTAGGTCTCCTTGGCACAGGCAAAATTTTCTTAAAAGAGACCCAGAAACACAACAGATCAAACAAAGGTTGGACAAATGGGATTGCATGAAGCTGCAGAGCTTCTGCATGGCAAAGGACATAGCTAGCAAGATCAACAGAAAGCCCACAGATTGGGAGAAGATCTTCACTAGCCATACAACAGACAAGGGTCTCATATCTAAAATATACCTGGAACTCAAAAATTAAATCCCCCAACAACAAATCTTCAAACAAACAACTGCCCAATAAATAAGTGGGCTAAAGACTTAAAGAGAAACTTCTCTGAAGAGGAAAAAAGGATTGCCAATAGACATGAAGAAATGCTCAACCCCCTTAGCTATAAAAGAAATGTAAATCAAAACAACATTGAGATAGCACCTCACCCCAGTTAGAATGGCTATAATCAAGAACTCTAATAATAACAGATGCTAGAAGGCATGTGGACAGAAGGGAACCTTACTGCATTGTTGGTGGGAATGTAAACTTGTTCAACTACTTTGGAAAGTAGTATGGAGGTTCCTCAAAAGACTCCACATAGAGCTCTCCTATGACCCAGCAATCTCACTTTGGGGCATTTACCCAAATGATCACAAACAAGACCATACTAAAGCTACCAGCACAACTATGTTTATTGCAGCATTATTTACCATACCTAAGATATGGAACCAACCCAGATGCCCCTCAGTAGATGAATGGATTGAGAAAATGTGGTATACATACACAATGGAATTCCATGCCTCCACCAGAAAGAATAACATTGCCCCATTTGTTAGGAAATGGAAAGACTTGGAAAAAATTATATTAAGTGAAGTAGGCCAGGCCCAAAGAAACATAGGTCCCATGGTTTCCCTTATTTGCAATTACTAGTATATATCTGAGACAAGCAGAAAAGGTCAGATGAGATGTTGTTTAATGAAATGAACCCCAAGATAATGACTCAAATGTTTTTTCTTTCTTGCGATTGTTTCTAACACATTTATAAGATTATTTATTTGTTGCTTTGTATGTCCCCCCTCCACAGTATAACCCCTGCTTTCACTGTATTTGATGTTGGTATAATTTGTGGAGGGGAAAGTATAAAACAAATCGTTTAAATAGGGATACAGATGGACCTATTGCAACAATGAGATGTACAAGTCATTATGTTGAAACAAATTTTACAACTTTGGGGGGGTAGGATTGGGGAGGGAGGATGGGAAGGGATGGCAAGGAGAAACAAAGGAGGAGGCTACAATGCTTGATAAGAAATGTACTCATTATCTTGCCCATGTAATTGTAACCCCTCTGTCCGGTATTTTCACCAAAAAAAAAAGCCCACTGCAATGATGAAATTCCCATCTGTGCTAGTTCACTGGTGTTTAATAATATTTCACCTCAAGCTTCCTTATCTACCTAATCACTATCCATATTTGTTTTCAATTAAGATCATCTTTGGAATGCTTTCTCAAATTCTCTGTAGTTGGGTAAAAAGATAAAACAATACTAAATACGATACTAGGAGCATTGTACAGAGTGTACTGGAGTGAGAAAATGCCAAAAAAAAGCAAATGCCAGAAATCAACTACGAGGACTTAGCCCAAAAGAAAGATAAACCTTGAAAGGAAAGCAGGACCCCTAATCAAGAGCTCACAATGGAAGGATAGTACTGACAACCTTCAGTATCCCAGATTAATCCTCAATGTTACAGATGATTCTAAAAACAGAAATCATGTCAGAAAGATACCAGAATAGAACACTCTGGACTCCCCCTCCCCAACAAACAGGCTAAATGCTCCTGTGAGAAATCCAGAAACTGGTTACACCAGCACAAGCCAATTATATCAAAGTTCAATGTAAAAATCTATACTTGTAAAGGTGATAGAAAACTTTAAAAGAAGACGGGCACTGGTGGCTCATGCCTGTAACCCTCACTACTACTCAGGAAGCTGAAATCTAAGGATCCTGGATCAAAGCCAGCCCAAGCAGGAAAGGCCATGAGACTCATCTCCAGTTAATCACTAGAAAACCCAAAGTGAAGCTGTGGCTCAAAGTGGTAGAGTGCTAGCCTTGAGCAAAATGAGTTCAAGGACAGCGCCCAAGCCCTGAGTTCAAACCTCATGACCCCCCCCCAAAAAAAACACATGTTAATGAATACACAATACAAAAGAGAGAATTTGTATCATCAGTGATGTAATCTGGGAGGGCTAGTGTGAATGACTTCTTTCTATGTGCATTCTAGTTGTTATCAGTTTAAAATTGCTATAATTTTAAGCTGTTCAATGAAACTACAATAGTACTCCTAAAGAAAACATCTGTAGAATATATACATAAATGAAAAAGAGAAAGAACAAAATGAAAATATCTAACTCAAAGTAAGCCAACTGAACAAACACAAATAAGGCAGAATGAGAAGGAAGGAGGGACAAAAACCGCCAGGCATACAAAAACTTAATAAAATGACAACCAAAATCCCTTCCATTGGTAACTGCTTTACATGTAAATGAATTAGTGGCATCAATGAAAAGATACCACTTAGACAAAGTGATAAAAATAATTAAGACCCAATCCTGTGCCATTTATAAGAAAATCGCATTATATCTAAGAATGCTTGCAGAACAAGCCCTCAGATAGATTTGGCTAGACTGGTCCACTTTCATTTATTTATTTTACTTATTTATTTATGGTACTGGAGTTTGAACTCGGGGTCTGAATGGGTAGGCAAGCCTTCTACCACTTGAACCATGTCCCATACTCTTTGTTTTTAGATAGGGCCTAACATTTATTTTGCCCAGGCTGGCCTCGACCATGATAATGCTCTCCAGGACTCATTTATAGGTAGGACTACAGAAATGACCACATCATCCAGTTTCTTTATTGAAATGGAGTCTTGCTAACTTTCTGACCTAAGTCACCTCAAACCATGAACTTACTGATTTCTACATCCCAAAAGTTTGTGATTAAATATGTACAACCATGACTAGCCCTTTAGAGACATTTTCAAAAGAACTGTTCAAAATATATGTCTAGTAGAGCTGTGGCCCAAGTGATAAGAGTGCTAGCCTGGAGCAAGAAAGCTTAGCGACAGTGCCCAAGACCTGAGTTCATGTCCCAAGACCAGAAAAAACAGATATATATGTATATATATATATATATATATACATATATATATGCCTGAATTTATTAATTATGAGTGTTCTAGTTGGGTTATTCATTAGAAATAAACATCTATTATGCAATGGACATTCCGCTAGGCACACATACAGTCTATAGACAGTGGTGTTTCCCAATCTTATGGAACCCTACCATTGGTTTATGACTCTTTATCCTGTTCTGAGTCATAATATATTGTTTACTGAGAGCCAACTCTTTTCCAGACAGTACACTATTCAAACACGATGCAGGTCCTTGATCTACCCAGAATCCTCCCATTTAATGAACACTAAGAAACCTTGTAGTAAAGATGCCTGTAAAATCACAACAAGGGTAACAGACCAGACTGGCATGAAGGGTGGCAAGGTGGTCAACTTCTTTCCCTAGATTGCCAGATTGAAAGAAGGCTAGAGAGATGACCATTTCGTTATTTGGGCTAGTTATTGAATTAGTTAAGGTGTTTAATATTTCAAAGCTTCTAGTGTGCCCAGTGAATTTTCTAAGAAGAAAAAATGCAGTTGGAAGGTAGAAAGGTATGCTTTGAATCTTGCTTTTACTGTTTACTGGTTATATAACAAAAATCATTGCAGAATAATAGCCGCTTTAAGCCCTGCTTAAAGAACAAAACAAGGTAACCTACATAAAGATAGAGCATGTGGGGGTTACTCCCTTCCTGTAAATGGAAGCTATACTGGATGACTTGTCTGGCTATCAGTCAGAGTTTTGATCCTCATGGAGACAGTGCATAAAAGAAGGCATTGTGAACAATGAAGCATTATGCATCAGGGATTTTAGTTTATTTTAATGTAACCTTTCTATTGAAGCATAATATATCTACAGAAAAGCACATATACCATTAGTGTACAACTCTGTAAATGTTCACAAAGCGCACATATCTGAACAGACTCTCTTCTAGACATTTCATCTCCAGGATAATAATGCTCACTTCTCACACCATAGTTTCTCCTGTTTGGAACCTTTTGTGAATGGAATCCTACACACCATCACCTTTAATTTTGGCTTTTTGGGGCTGTTCGAAAGGTTTACCTACTGCTTCCTGTAACTGTAGCTCATTCATTGCCATGATTGGCATTTTCCATTGCATAGATGCATCATATATCTGTTTTCCAGTTGATGGACACATGAGTTGTTTTGAGTTTGGGATTTTGTGAAAAGTGCTGTCATGAACATTCCTACAAGTCTTTGAGAATATACATATATTTTATGCATATCTTGCAGTAAAGTCTCTAGATGATGTTTTAAAATGTTTAGTATTAATACATACTGACAAATAGTTTTCCAGGCATTGTACCAATTTACACTTCCAAACCGGAATGTTTTTAACATCTGTAAAATTCTCTTACATCCATAGAATGTTATACAAAAGTACCACTTAAATCATGTGAAAAATTACTGACATTATATTAAAGTTAGATTCTTAGATTGCACAAGATAGGGCCTCATTTTCCATTCATTTAGCTCTGAAAAGGATTGTTTTTGATAGGTATCATGTATATGCGAGTTCAGGCAAAGCTCAACTGTGTAGCTTTAGGAAGGTCAGAAAGATGTAGAGGTGCCAGGCTATGGAATCTTGAGTATTGTGTTCTTTTTTTATATATACTTTTTTGTTGTGATAATACTGTACAGAAAGGTTAGAGTTACATGAGCAAGTACATTTCTTATCAAGCATTGTTGCCTCCTCCTTTGTTTTTCCCCTACCATCCCTTCCCTCCTACATCCTCAACTACTCCCCTCTTCCCCCCTCACCCCCCAACCCCACCTAAATTGTAAAGTTCATTTTTCGACATAGTGTCTTGTACATCTCAGTGTTGCAATGGGTCAACCTGTATCCCTATTTAACCAATTTGGTTTTTCCCTTCCCCTCCCCAAATTATACCAACATCAAATACGGTGAAAACAGGGGCTATACCGTGGGGGAGGAACATACAAAGCAACAAAAAAAAATCACATGGTACCTTACAAATATTTTAGAAATAATAGCAAGAAGAAAAAACCACTTGTGTCCCTATTTGGGGGTTCATTTTGCTTAACATAAGCTTATTTGACCTTTTCTGCTTGTCCCAGGCATATATACTAGTTACTACAAATAGGGGAAACCATGGCACCTATGTTTCTTTGGGCCTGGCTTACTTCACTTAATATAATTTTTTCCTGCAGCATTATTTACCATAGCTAAGATATGGAACCAACCCAGACGCCCCTCAGTAGATGAATGGATCAAGAAAATGTGGCATACACACACACACACACACACACACACACACACACACACACAATGGAATTCTATGCCTCCATCAAAAAGAATGACATCGCCCCATTTGTTAGGGAATGGAAAGACTTGGAAAAATTTATATTAAGTGGAGTATTGTGTTCTTAAGCTCAAGTTTCTGTCCTGATGGGTGACCAGCTATCCTTGCCAAGTTTGACTTCAGCAAGCAGGTACCACAAAGTATAGAGAGAAATGTTGGCTTCGACAAACGGAGCATCTATTTTGGTCTTGTTCTTCTACCTGTACTGGACTTTTAATTGTCACCCTGCTTATGGAAAGCCATCCTTTGCAATCCCTTGTCAGAATTCCCTTGTTTCCCCTGTACTATCCCTGAGCCATTCAACCTTTGGATGCTACCTAATCACACAATAAGAGAGTTATAAGCAACATTGACAATTAACTTTAATCTCTATGTTCATTACTTTCACAATAAAATTAAATTAAATTAAAAAAGAAAAATTGACAACACTAATTTTGAATTAATAATGTGGAACTTTTAATAACAGACCACTGCTGGGTTCTGTTGGCTCATGCCTGTAATCCTAGCTACTTAAGAGACTGAGACCTGAGGATGGTGGTTCCAGGCCAGGCAGGGAAAGAAAGTTCATGAGAATTTTGTTTCCAATGAACCACCAGAAAACTATGGCACTGTATCTCAAGTGGTAGAACACTAGCTTTGAGTCAAAAAGCTCAAGGATGGTGCCTAACCCCACAACCAACAAAAACCAAAACAAAACTAAACAATAACATCAAAAAAACACCCTAAGGTTTAAGCTAAATCTTTAAGTCAGATATTGGGGTTTACAGATATTGGAGTTTCTTTGATCATAAACAAGGATCACAGTTTGCCATTTTATGTCAATTTAGTCTATACTGATTCAACTAGTCTTGAACAAGAAGGGATCCACTATGGTAAACAAGTAAGGCAGCTCTAAACAGTTCTATACTTATAGACAAATTAATGGATAAAAGAGATGCTCCTTACTATGATGGTATAATAAAGTCTCCTGAATTTCTTCTTTTTTAAATTAATTGTCTTTAAGTCTGAAAGCACAAAAAAGAAATATTTGTTATGGAACCCAATCATGAAAAACATTCATGGAACTGCCATATCTTAAGAGTCAGTTGCTGGAATAGCTTATATGTTTTGAAAGTTTAATTATAATTTAGAAAGTGATAGGCAGAAACTTATACTCTTGCTTCTAGCTTTTAAGACTCTTTACTCAAAATAGAGGAAGTATTTATTTTACCTTACCCACCCTCTAAATTATAAGCAATTTCCACTGGAAATTATTTGACCCAACTTATGCTGAGTATTCTTAGTTAATGATTATACTGTCATCATCTAAGTGATCTGTAAAAGTGAATAACTTGTGTAAATAGCTTGTCACTATACAGTGTCTATACTGTACAACAAATTCAAGTGTTTCCATACAACTTCTGAAGCTTGAAACTGGAGATAGAGCTATTACAACATGTGATGTTTGGAGAAGTTTGAATTTCTAATGATCTGAAATAGTTCTTCAAACCCTTTTCCACTTCAGGTACAGAACTGAATATACTAACTAGGGAAATGATTAAAAAGAATTTAATCTAATTTACATGTGTAACACTTTTCTGAAAGTGAAGTGATTAATGTTACTCAATAGAATCATAGGACCAGAAGTTCTTGTCCTAATAAATTAATCAAGTACAGGGTAATAAAAAACTAACTAAACTGTCATTTCACTGCTAAATTCCTGCATGCTCAATTAAACTTTAAACATTATTTAACGCTTCCATGTAGTATATTTAGCATTTTTTAAAACTCAAGTCTGGAAGCTGTTCTATAAATGTCCTGCTTGGTAGTTAGCCTTTTGTGGATACTCAAGAGATTTTAAACTTTCACTTCATTCAAAGTATTATTTTGCATTTAAGAGATAATTGAGAAGAGTTAAAGGGAAGTTTGTTAAATGGATATTATATATTTTGATGGATATTATATATTTTAATGCTGGAAACATTAAACTAATTTAAATGTTCTGGATGAACTTGTCATTTGATGGTTCTCTTTGAATATTGGCTGTGCCCTACTAACATTATTCAGAGTTGCTTCCAATATTAATTCACAAGAATCTCTGGCCAACCTAGTTGTAGAATGTGCTTTCAAGTCCATAATATATTTATTTAAAGAATTTTGTGGCCTTGAAAGATAGAAGAATTGAACAGTCTGTGCTGTTTATAAAGTCAAAGATGATCTTGCATAAGTAATAAAATTTCAGAATGAAATGACCACTGCTGTAACATTTTTTTGCGGTTAACATTACAAATGTCATGTCATTTAGAAACAATCTAACATTTAAACACAAGCATCAGTCTCATGTTCAAAAAAAAAAATTTAAACCTGTCATGTTATTGGTCAGCATAAATACCCTGTATTCTTTTGTACAAGAGGTTTCTTGAATGAAAATAGATTTTCTATATCAGACTGCTTAATTCAAATTTAAGTTTTGTTTCCAGTTCTTAAAAAGGTCCAACTTCACCAATGAACATAAAAAGCACATACAGCTAATTCAGCGGCTGTTTCTGCTACGAAACACGAAAGGAAATCATGAGGCCATTAACACATCTAGAAATAGTTATTTTCTAATGTTCAGTTCCTTAGATAGTTTAGTGAAGAATAAAATATTCAGGCAAGTCAGGGAGGTAAGTTTTTAAATGGCTATCTTTTCCTTTTTTTAATCTTTAAGTAGTTGTACAAAGAAGCTGTCATTCAACAAAGTAATATATGAATACAGTCTTTAGGACAATGTCATCCTTTGAATTTCTTGTTCAACTTTCCTTCCTTCTCACCCTTCTAATGTCTCACCCACCCTGCCTTTACTTCTTCTCCATCTGTGTTAGCTTCAGTTTTGAATCTCCCTAGTGCTAAGTGATGGACGTAGTATACTCATCTTGCATTTGCAATCAGTGAAGAGAAAGGAAAATTAGGACCAATTCACCAGCAGATGTCAAAGGTGAAAATGCCTTTTTGTGTCAGCATTTGATATGACTTTCAGCATCCAGATGTAGGAGAATATGGGGAATGAAGGTTCTCCTTGAGGAGTTGAAATAGAGACTGGACCTTACACGTACCAAGAGTTCTCTGGGATGGTATTCAAAATTATTTCTTCATTGCAAAATATATAGACTACCTACCCCATTAGACACTATGCCAGATCCTACAGTCTAGGCCATAGGGAGATTGTTGTCTTGAGAGGGAAATCATTATTATACAGTTGCACCTCCATATCTATGAGGGGTTGGTTCCAGGACTTGCCTGGATACAAAAATCTGAAGATATTCAAGTCCCTTATACACAATGAAATGTCATCATTATCATATATATGTATATGAGAGGATACACGTACATGCACGCGTGCGTGCGTGCATGTTTGTGTGTGTGTGTGTGTGTTCTCTCTCCCTCCTCTGTAGTTTTGCGAACTTGTTAGGCAGGGCTTGTAAGGCAGGTGTTCTACCATTTGAGTCATGTTTCCCACCACTTTTTGTCTTAGTTATTTTAGAAGTTAGGGTTTCATTTTATGCCCAGGTACTTTATGCAATCCTCCTACTTGTGCTTCCTATATATCAAGTTGCTGTGCTCAGGCATTATGTTGCCCCTTAGCTGAGTTAATAGGTGTGAATCATTGTACGTGGCCATTGGTTGAGATGAAGTCTCAGTTCAGGTTACTCTTGAACTGAAGTCTCAGGAACAGCTAGGATCACAAACTGAGTCACCACACTCTGCTTGCATATACTCTTTAAGTTAATTATTTTATTTATGTAATTACAAGGTAAACAAGCAAATAGTTGTTATACGGTATGGTTAAGGAACAATGACAAGAAAAACGTTTGTACATGTTCAGTACAGATATGTTTTCCCACTTGTTTTGGAGCTGTGGATGCAAAACTTGCAGATAAAGAGGACTGACTGTGTTTGCAATGAAAAGTACACAGAGCAAAGAAAGGATGGCAGGTGTAGGGGGCTGGTTAATTGGCTCAGGGGACAGAGGAGAAGAATCTGGCACCTCAGCTGAGGAGGAAGAAGCAAGGATGGGCACCTGGATCAGGAGGTTGGTGAGAGTCGGCCCTCACACACTCAACACCAGTAGAGGCCAAGAGGCCGAGGCCTTCTTTCCAGCTGTGCAAATGCCACACATTTTTCCAACTCCTACTGTTCCTTTTCTATCAATAAGGCAGGGGCAGCCACAGCCCTGTGACAATCCATATGTGTATAGAATATCCACTTAACAAATACGTGGTGAAAAAAAGCACAGATTAAGGCATTTGGCTAGCATTTAAAAGATGCTTACCATAGTCAAAATGGTTCGTGCGTGACTAGAAAATAATGTTTTCAACTAAGAAGCAAGGTAATTCAAAAGTTTCTCCCCTTCAAAAGAAGTAGCACTGAAGGCCTGAAAGGGTTAAAACTAGGGATGGGGTATCTGATGACAGAAAACATGAAAATAGGAAATTTGTAGTGCTCTAATTCAGAATGAAATTGTCATTATTGTGAAGGATAACAGAATCAATTTCCTCTGATGAGCAGTTCTTTCTTCCACAAATGTCAGGGTGTATGTGTATGCATATACGTGTATGTATATACACCTGTACAGACATACATGAGATCAAATAAAATCTTGGTATAAAGTTGCTAAAGTTGCAAGATTTAGTAAAGACTCATAAAAGATACTAAGAAAAAATTTTCAAATAAACCAAAACTACTCTTTTGTGGAAAAATCCCCCCAAAGACCTTACAAGAGGGAAATTTCCCTCTAAAAGAACTCTAGGCTACTCAGGAGACTGAGATCTGAAGATTATGGGTTCAAAGCCAGCCCAGGCAGGAAGCCCAGGAGACTCTTATCTTCAATTAATCACAGAAAAAGTTGGAAGTGAAGTTGTGGCTCAAGTGCTAGAGTGCTACCGGAGCAAAAGGCGCACAGGGACGGCACCCAGGGCCAGAGTTCAAGCCTTAGTACTGGCAAAGAAAAATAAAAAATAACTCTAGGGTAAGTTGTTTCCTTTCCCCCTTTTTTTAACCATTGCACATGCAATGGGACTTATTTATTCTGTTTGTTCTTGCATCAAATATTTTTAGAATCTGATTTTCCCCAACCATCTGGAACCTCTGGTGAGCATACAGCCATACAATGAAGCATTTCCTTCCTGGGGAATCTGCTGCTTAATAGGCAAGACTGCTTCCTTGCTCTGGGCTTTGATTTCACTAGTATTAATGTTCTATATAGAACATGTGTTCATTTTGGTGCCTTTGGAGCAATGAAACAGAGTGCAAATAACATGATTCACCATTGTAATCCTTTTTTAGTATACAGTTTGGCAGTGTTAAGTAATATTACTAAATGGGATGTTCTTTTCTTAATTTTATTTCCAGATTATTTTTGGCCATATATAGAAAACACAACTAGTTTTGAGTATTGGTATTATATCTTGCAATTTATCATATTTGTTTATTACTCTTATTAGTTTTTTTAGGTAACCTTTAGTGTTTTCTCTAACAAAGGAGGAGGCAACAATGCTTGATAAGAAACATACTCTTTTTCTTTCCTTTTTTTTTTTTTTTTTGTCAGTTGTGGGGCCTGACCTCTGGGCCTGGGCTCTGTCCCTCGGCTCTTCAGCTCAACCACTTGGAACTCCACTTCCAGCTTTTCTGCTTATATGGTACTGAGGAATAGAACCCAGGGCCTCATGCAAAGCAAGCACTGTACCACTGAGCCAAATGTTTTTTCTTTCTTGTGATTGTTTCTAACATATTTATAAGATGATTTCTTTGTTGCTTTGCATGTCCCTCCCCCACGGTATAACCTCTGTTTTCACTGTATTTGATGTTGGTATAATTTGTGGAGGGGAAAGAAAAAAACAAATTGTTTAAATAGGGATATAGGTGGACCCATTGCAACAATGAGATGTACAAGACATTATGTCGAAAAACGAACTTTACAACTTTGGTGGGGTGGGTGGGAGATGGGAAGGGGAAACAAAGGAGGAGGCAATAATGCTTTATAAGAAATGTACTCCAGTGGTAGAGCACTTGCCTTGCATGCATGAGGCCCTGGGTTTGATTCCTCAGTACCACATAAGCAGAAAAAAAAGCCGGAAGTGGCACTGTGGCTCAAGTGGTAGAGTCTAGCCTTGAGCTGAAGAGCTGAGGGGCAGCGCCCAGGCCCAGAGTTCAGGCCCACGACCAGACCCAAAAAAAAAAAAAAAAAGAAAAGAAATGTACTCATTACCTTGCCCATTTAATTGTAACCCCTCTGTACAGTATTTTCATAATAAAAAAGCATGTTATCTGAGCCATACTGGTGGCTCATGCCTACAATCTTACTCAGGAGGCTGAGATCTGAGGATAATAGTTTGAAGCCAGCCTGGGCAGAAAAGTCTGAGAGACTCTTATCTCCAATTAACTTCCCAAAAACTCAGAAGTAGAGCTGTGGCTCAAGTGGTAGGGAGCTAGCTTGGAACACAAAAGCTCAGGGACAGTACCTAGGACCAACACAAAGAAAAAAAAATCCTGTTATTCAAGAACAAAGATTTTGACTACTTGTTTTCCAATTTGTAGACCTTTCATTTCTCTTGTCTAATTGCTCTGAATAGAACATCTGGTCCTGTGTTGGACAGTAACAAAGAGAATAAATATCATTGCTTTCATGATCATAGAGAAAAACTTTGCAGTCTTTCTGTGCTGAGCATCATGTGAGATGGTGGCTTTTTGTCGGCAGTTTTATAATCTGGAAATTAATTACAGCAAAAAAGGGAAGGAACTATTTAACTCAAGTGGCTCTGTATTCAAACCCAATATTTCCAACAAGTATTTTTTTAATCTTTATCTCATCCTTGCAAAGTGTGACTTATTAGCCTTCATGGCCACATAGAATGAATATTAAATGTCCCACAAATTAATATTAAGTGTCAAAACACCTCCAAAAAGTAAACAATGCTATTACAATACTTCCTTCAAATTTTACCTTGCTAAACTGTCCTTGGTAAGAAGAGGATGGTTCTAATATTAAATTTAACATATTTTTCTTGTGAAGCTTCAAACTCAACAAACATCTCTGTACTCAGAAAAATCTATGGGTTACCAAGCATCACAAGTAAAATGAACTGAACTGGGACAAAACTGAAGCCTTACTCCTTAATCATTCTGGCATCATCTTTCTTTTAGGTGACATAAGATATACTACAGATATATGAAAAATTAAATAAATAAACATTTAACTTTTGGCATAAAATTGCTAGCCACTCTGGGAAATCAAAGGTTATTAGAGAAAGTCAACTGGGTAATATAACAAACAAAATGGAAATTCATACATTTAATAATTATCTCTAAACAAAAACATAATTGCCAACTCATTGACCTTCTAGCTGTGTGCAACTATACTACCTTAAGAATTTGCATCTCTATTGACATCTCAAACTCAATTCATTCTATGGACACACACACACACACACACACTCCACATACAATGCACACAGCAAGGGATAGAAAAGATAAATTACTGGTTCTTTGTAATTTCCATAGCCATTATCTATGCCTGAAACGTCATGTTCAATATCCTTTCCAAATCTGCACTGAGACATGCAGAAAGAGACAGGTTAGGTGTTTCTTTGTTATAGATATCCATTATATCTACAATGCCTTACACATCTAATCTATAGAATTCTGCACAGGGTAAATAAGTTACAACTTCACATATTTCTATTGTTCAAATTAAATATTACATATCAAATTATATACCTATAAATTCACATGTACTGATGAATGTGATAAGACAATCTTACCTAAGACTGTTCTATAACCATCTTCAGATGTGCAAGTAATATTAATTATTAGGACACAGGGAGTGTCACTAAAGAATGATGTGGTAAAATGTAGTAAAAATATCCTAATTTTACTATCATCTACTATACTGCATTTCTAAGGTGCTTTTCTCTTCCCCAAGTAATGTGCTAAATTCTTCTGTAGATTCTTGTATTTAGTACTGGCAGTTTGTGTCTACGTTTCATCTGTGGGGAAACTGAGATGGTCCTGGCTCTGAATTATTTGCTCCCCCAAACCTCCACTCCCTTTGACTTGCTCTGTGCTCCAAGAGGCAGACTTTTATAGACCTTGCCTCTCATATTTCTTTAGCAATTCTGTCAATGAGAGTGCAACTGAAAAGAGAAAAAGATAGAAATGGATTCATCCCTCACCTCACTGTATCTCTCACTGTTTTGAGGTGGTTGAGTTCATGCACCCATGGTCACAACTCCCATGGGAGGAGAGGAACCCCTCCACAGAGCTGTAGCTCTCATGAGCTCTGAGAAGAAACAGCTCTCGTTCATCTGGTCTTTTAGGTCTTCACGGAGTCTGTAGTTGTTTTATTGCTAGTCCCCAGGTGATTCACCACCATGTTCCCACTCTTATGTTGTTGACTGTGTCACATGTTTGATAAAAAGATGTAGTAGGGAAAGAAGATAAGAAGTAAAGAGGTGTATACTTCTGATGGTGAATGAGGGCCTGGGACAAAGAGACAGACTCACTTTTCAGTCATTGGAGGGGCCAACTTGTCAGGCTTAAAACTATTCTGATACAATATCATCCACAGTCCTAATTTCCTAGGTTTCATGACAAGAAGAAAATGGAAGTGGTTTGGGTGGCTAATAGATACATTTCCATATAACAGGCTAGAGATCAAGACAAGACAAGCATTTCAGATTTCTATGAAAGTATCACTGTGTGCTGTCTGCCTCCCTGTGCATATATACATGCCACAGGTACATGCACATGTGCACATGTCCCTCACAGACTCTATACCTATGATCCTAAAGTCTCCATTCATCATTCCAAGAAAATCCCATCACTTGAAAAGAGTAGAACAGATATCTGGTTCTTCCTAGCTCTAATTTCCTAATCCAACCTTCCCAAAACACCCTTTTCCATACAGGCATGTTCCTATTATCTCACACAGTATACAACAAGCACCTGCTCAATTCTCCAGGAAATTGAATACACATGAAGTTTCCTTTCCACTAGCATGAGTTCTCACACTGTCTATCCTTCAGAGTTTCTATTACTTCCACCCAAATCAAGCCATCAATCTCTCATGGCCTTAACAAATTTTGAGCTTTTAGCAACTCACACACCAAAAGCACTATAACTGAAAAGCAGAATAATGAGGAGGTATTCATACTTTCATATAAAACAAGAATGCTTAGTCTAAAGTGTTACTTGGTGAAATAGTATGTATAGAATTATGATAAGCAGCCTTCAGGTAATCTTTGGGGAGCAGAAGGACCCTTCTCGTAGCACCTGAAATCTTACTTTTGAAGCCATGGTGGGTCCGATCTTCTTTCTGCTGCTCTCTAGTATCTCTCCACTCCTAGTGGAAGATAGTGGTCATGAATGGCATGTTTCTTCACTCTGTGTTTTAATCTGATGATATTCCAAAAATCAAGTAGCCTCTTCATGCAGAAAAAAACCTGACACACCAAGTGCAATGGTAGAGAGATCTTGAGTATGAACTAAAGAAGCCACCTAGAGCCCAGAAAAATCTCCATTACCAAATGCTACAGAGATCTGCAATGAAGAGGAGTAGCATAGTTGCAGGTTACTACAGAAAGCATCACCTATCATTTCTAATTACTGAAGGCTGACCAGTAGACCACAGGAAACCACTCAGCTGCCACTTAAGCTTCCAACCAAGACCAGAAAAGAGAGGAAGTGGGAGTTGCCTCTGCGGACTATAAGGCTGTCATGGTGCATAGGTAGAAAAGGGAGAACCACAAGGATGTGCTGTCTTTACTTGCTGCTTCCCTCTCTTCCTCCCTCCCTACAGCAACACCAGGATGCATGACAAAGTGTTCTACAGTACGCACAGAAAAACTACACTAACAATTTACAACAGAGTCTGGTTTGGGAAATAGAATAAAGCTAAATATCTCACTATCTTCCTCCTTCTCCCTCTCCACCTTCTTGACCCTGTTCATGCAAGACTTTTTTAAACTCTAGTGGAGCAGAGATAGATTCTCTCCTGTGCCCTAGTGAGATCTAACAACATTAATACAACCTTAAAAACAATCGAAGTCTCCCTTCCTCCAAACAATTTGGGCTGCTTTACTGATAAATTAGAGGGGTTAGATAAACAGGACCTGTGACAGCCTACATTCTGATAACTACTGATTTGTCCAAATGACTATTCCTCTCTGGGAGGAATGTTACTTTTTCTTTCCCTTAACTGTATGTAAACCTGAAAAGATCATTGTCTTCAAGATTCTGCAGACTATGCTGCACACATAACTCATCTACATGGGCAAATTTTCCTTAATTAGTAGAGCAGTTTAGATCTATAGAAAAATGGCACTTAGAGTACCGAGTTCCTATCTATCCCTTTCCCCAGGGTTCATAGTTTCCTATATTCTTGACATTTTGCCTTCCTGTGGTACATCTGTATTGATGAGGCAGTGTTGATACACTGTTACTAACTGAAGTTTAAATTATGGTTCCTTTGTTGTACAGTTCCATAGATTTGGACCAATCAATATCTAAGGCCATTTAGCCATACTGCAGTAGAGTTTCACTGCCCTAAAGCTGCCCTATGACCCCTCACCACTGGCAGAGACTGATCCTTTTACAGAGTTTTGCCTTTTCCAGACTATCCTATATTTATAATTGTGCGGCATAGCATAGCTACATGCAGACATGCAGAGCATGTAAAGCTTATACGTATTTATGTTTCTTCCATGTCTTTTTGCATCTTGAAAGCTTGGTCTATAGATGTTTATTGAATGTATCGATGTTTATTGTAGCATAACATACCACAGTATGATGTACCAGTTTCATTTATCACTTATTGGATAACATTTTGGTTGTGTCTAATTTTTGGTGACCAAGAGTGAAACTTTCTTAAATATCCATATGCAGCTTTTTGAATGAACATAACAATTTCAGTGCATTTGGATAAATACCTAGGAATATAACTGGTAAGACAATGTTCACAGACTTAAAATTTAAGTGCACATGAAAGCACTCAAGACTAACGTGTCAAAGGACTACACGGCATAGCAAAAAAACAAAAAGCCTATCCCCTGTAGCACACTAGCTGTACAGGCATCAGCAAATAATCTGAGCTCAGTGTCTCATCTGCATGGTGGAGACAGTGGTACAGTTTAAATGAGAGGACATGTATGAATGTGCCAAATAGCACAAAAGATAAAGTGTGCTGTCTCTCCAACTTTTCTTCTCTTCAATTACATACCCCTACATACTTCAAAGATAGCAGTTAGGAGAGGGGAGGAGAAGTAGAAGCCTTCGGGATGAAAGAGAGAACTTTTTGCACACCTACTACTATGATTTACGACAGCCCTGCACTGGGAGAAAGGGGAAGCTTCAGTGTCAGTGGACTTTGAAGTTGAACAGATATTCTGGACTGGACATATTGCTAAGCCAAGCCTGCTCCAGAAAAAGAGGAAATGACTGGAAAAATGAAGTAGCTATATCTAAATTTTTCAATCAAGAGAAAGAATGAGAACAAAGTAAGTTTAAAAGAATAAAAAGTAGGTAACAAAAATGAACTTGGTTTATGATGACCCTCTGAATTTGTAAGGGTTATTCAGAGAACAGTACCAATTGGAGGCGCGCACACACACACACACACACACACACACACACACAAAGAGAAAATATGAGGGGATTGTTATGCATACATAGTTGGTTCATGGCATATGGAAGTTTAGAAATTCTACAACTTTCTTTGGCAAGCTGGAGGCACAAAGAAACACAGTCATGTAATTTAATATGAATATAAAAGACTATATCCATAGTGTAAATCCCACTCCAATGGCAAAAGTTGAGATGAACCACCTCAAACAGGAGGATAGAAGCAAAAAGAGGTAATATCTCCTTCCTCTGCCTTGTTTTTAGGTTGCTGCTATTCTCTTCTGACTCTCCACAGATTTGAAAGATGCCCATCCATCACATCCATGTGAAGAGGGACCTGACCTACAAATCCACCAATTCAAATGCTGGAGTCAACTACAAAAATCATTCAATGATTCCATGTTTATTAGCTTATCAAAACTAAAATCTGGTAGACTAATTTTGGAATATTGTAAATCCCATAAGACAACTGTATCCAGACTCTCCATTGATACCTAAACTTTAACTCATCAAACAGTTTTCCAGAGAGCCTATCATTCTACAATGTTTACATCTGCATTGTTTACAGAACAACAGTTTCTGAATCTATCCTTATTGAAGTGTTCTAAGTTGTGGATTCTCAGTCACATTAGCTCAGGCCAATTGTTTCCTTTTGTCCTGAGGTGTATACTTGTGATTTCCACAATAATGAATACCTAACTCTACTGCTTTAAGGACATGTTTAAAATTCCACCCAGTAACTACAACTGAAAATTTCATATCTCTAAGAATAATAACAGAAATCATGCTCTTTCTCTGCTTCCTCTATATGTCAACACAGTTTTATGAGCAAGTAAAAATAGCCCTGACTGAAGCATTTAAGTCTAATGTGTCTTCCCAAATTGTACTTTGCTGATCAAAATGAGGTAATTGAGTGAGCACCCTGCAATATGAAACTTTATAAGGACTCCAGTGTGATGATCCCCATAGAAACTAAACAAAATAACCTTCCAGATTCAATACTGATTTTAGAAAAATAGAATTTTCCACTTGTAATCTGTCATCAGTAGGCCTCCCTTTGTACACTTGCTTTTGTGTGTCTCTGCATAACCTGGGTTATACCCTAAAGAGTTTCCAAGTGGACTCCTGTGAGACTCTGGGGAGCTACACTACTTAAGAAACATTCTGATTCTCCGCTGAGCAAACTCTGCTCTAAATTGCAAGCATTCATAAAAGCATTTTACGAACTTCCACTGAGAGTAATCCAGCCCCAAATTATATCTTTAAAAGGCAAATTATGTAGCCTTGGAGGCAAGGCCTCTGACAGTTCTATACTGGCCAGGCTAACCTGTGCAGTTCACCATTCCAGCCAGGAAATTCATGTTCTTCAGACCTGTAACTCATTACCACTGTGCCTTTTGCTGCCTCTAGCCTTCCTGAGAGAAATATCTAGCATCCCTTTGGTATTCCAAATCCTAGCCATGCTTCAGGGTCTAGTTCAAATCCCTAGTCATCTCTCAGACCATGCTGACCGAAGTGTCTCTTGCCCTAAACTTCAGAACATTGACTCACACAGGCTTGTCTTATGTAAAAATGTTTCCAATCTTCCTTTCCTATCTCCCCAACTAGATTGAAAATAACCCAAAAGAGATCAGTGACTTTACTACCCAAAGGTAAAGCTTCCCACACACATAGCAAAGTTCCCATAAATAATTACGGAATGGATGAATAATAAAAATAACATTACCAATTCGCCGGAGATGTTTCCATCAAATACTTGGTTTTATGCATTTTAAGTCTCAACAATGCGCTAATCACCGTAGTTCTTTTTCAAGTTCCCCAGTTCGTTTGTCATTTAATAAGATGTAATTTATCTGCTTAGCCTTAAGCTACACAATCCACCTTAGAAATTACACTGCAGAAATAGATGCTAAACACCATGCTTCACTCAGCCCACATGTTGTCTGCTGACTGTTTTGTTCTCACTGACACAGGTTCCATAATGAATCCCAGTGACCCAAACCCCTGCACTCATTCAGCCTCAGCACGACGCTCTTTTTGACAGGCAATGCCTATCTATAATCACCTTCACTCATCTTTCCAATTTCTCAATACTCAAAATCATCTACCATCACCTCTCTTCATCTAATTTCTTAAGACACACAGTGTGCCTGAACATGAGGTCTCCCACCAAAAAAAAAAAGCAGAAAAACATCATTCTACTCCTAAAACTGAAACTTACTCTTAGTGCTAAACTTCATTCAGAAAGGTACCCTCCCGTCTACTAGACACGTAAACTTCATTCAGGTATAGGAGTCCATACTTTTCAAATTGAAACGTACAACATATGGTCTGATGCTTAGTCTTGTCGTGAAATATTTGAAAATATAGCTCATATGGCACAAATAAAAATAGCAGAGCTAAACTAAACATTATCCATTTATTAAAAAGCATTCTTCATCTCTTGACTAATCACTATCCCCTTGCTGTTCTTTTATTTTCTGGTAATAATAATAATAACGATAATCTGCCCTCGATTTCTTTTTTTTTTAATTGTGAAAATACCGTACAGAGGGGTTACAATCACATGGGCAAGATAATGAGTACATTTCTTATCAAGCATTGTTCCTCCTCCTTTGTTTCCCCTTCCCTTCCCTTCCCATACCCTCCCCACATTCCCCTACCCGATCATCCCCACCCCCCCACCAAAGTTGTAAAGTTCGTTTTTGGACATAACGACTTGTACATCTCATTGTTGCAATGGGTCAACCTGTATCCCTATTTAAATGATTTGTTTTTTCCCTTCCCCTCCACAAATTATATCAACATCAAATACAGTGAAAGCAGGGGTTATACCGTGGGGGAGGGACATACAAAGCAACAAAGAAATCATCTTATAAATATGTTAGAAACAATTGCATTAAAGAAAAAAACAGATTTGAATACTTATCTTGGGGTTCATTTCCCTAACATCAACTTATCTGACCTTTTCTGCTTGACTCAGACATACACTGGTTATTGCAAATAAGGGAAACCATATCTGCCCTCGATTTCAATTCAAGAAAAGGCTCTGAGCTGGGTGCTGGTGGCTCAAGCTTGTAATCCTAGCTACTCAGGAGGCTGAGATCTGAGGATCATAGTTCAAAGCCAGCCCAGGTAGGCAAGTCCATGAGACTCTTATCTCCAATAAACCGCTCAGAATAGCCCAGAAGTGGTGCTGTGGCTCTAGTGGTAGAATGCTAATGTTGAGCACAGAGGCCCTGAGTTCAAGCACCAGGACGGGCAGAAAAAAGAAAAAAACAAAAACAGTGAATTCTGCTTCATGACAATACCTTCTAAGCTTAGTGATGCCAAATTACCATACTACAGTACTTCAAGTCTTATTTCCTTACTTACAAAGCCAGTGCCCAAATCCAGATGTGGATTACAAATTCAAAACCTTGCAGGAGCCAGGTAAGTGATGGTACAGTTTGACTGGCGTGACAGTGAGGAATGGTAGACTGGTAGGAAACAAAATGCCCATTCCCAAATAGACAACTGTTTAAATCCAGCCTGCTGCCACATGAGAACATGGTCCCAGTGTCTAATTTTTCTAAGGCTGCTAGAAATCATGACTTGTCTGTGATATTACTTGACAGCTAATTTCATGTATTAAAATAAAGTAAAACCATGTACAAGCCAATATTATCTAGGCTCAGCCAAACACATCTGCAGGCCAGATGAGATCTATATGCCAACAATTTGCAACTTCTGGTTTGGATGTTTTTTCTGTGTCTTAATATAAATTTATCTCTTATTTTCTCCTTTGTGCTTAATTAATAAGCTAATGAGATTTTTTTATTTTACCCATTTTTCCATCAAGCAAAAATTATCTAGCAGAGAAAATAGAAGAAATGAAATCACAAGACAAAATCAATCCCCTCTTTACCTTTAAAGTTGCATGACACTAGGCAAGTAGCTTAACTTCTTAGAAAGTGAAATTTTTTATCATCTAGAAGATAGAAATCATTTCGAGTCTTATAGTTTGTAAAGCACTCGTGTTGTTTGAATAAAATTGTATAAATAGAGACATTTTATAAGTTCTAAAGCACCAATTAGCTCTCAGGAATAATTACATATTATCTATCTCTTCAAAGATCAGTTAAGGAAAAAATAAATGTTAGGATAGCAGAACATCATTTAGTTGACAAATAAAAGACAAACTTAATGGAGAGGAGAAAGGGAGAGAATGCAGTCAAGAATTCAATGAATATCTCTCAAAATAAAGAAAGGCAAGGAAAGGAGTGGTTTGGGAGGAATGAGTGTGAATGTACAGGGGCCACACGGATCAAAATGCATTGTACTCATAACCTGCTTTGCTAAATGGCAACTCCTTTGTACAACCACATAAAAACAATAGTATATGTATAATAAAAGAAATTTCTCAGGATTTGAGACAAGTATTCTGATGTTAAATCTATAAAAACTATTGAATTAAGTATAATATGACTTCAACCTTCAGCCAGGTTTACACAAAGACTAATTTTTAGCCTAGCTAGTTTAGCTTAGCTAGTTTTAGCATAGCTAGTTTAAAAGTAGCTAAATACAAAGTGTAATAACAGGACAAAATCCATTCAACCCACTATCTCTGACCATAATCTTTTGATGCCAGATTTATGATGACCAACGAAGACTTACTAAGGAAGACTGGAGCAGTGAAGACTGGCAGTGAAAGCTCTGAATAATTTCTCTAACTGTAGGCTAATGAAGTATGCCACACAGTGAAGTCTATACCAATCTGTGTGCCTTCCCATATTGAAACTAACCATACACATCATAGGATGGTTTGGATCCTGTACAAATCGTCTTCTGTCTGTTCCAGCCTTGTTATCCCCAACTGGTTCCAAGGACTTCACCTCTAGATAATCTTCTAGGTTAGCCTCCATCACGAGGTTAGTCTCTGATTAACCTTGGGAATAGCTAAATTATGCTGTACTCTACTCCTAAGGCACCTCCCTTAAAATAGATCTTCCCATGATACTTATAATATCAGTTAAGCAATTCCCTGCAAACATCTTATACCAAGGGTTAGCAAGCTTTTTCACAAAGGCCAGACAGTAAATAATATAAGTCTTAGAGACCACACCATCTATATCACAGCTATATCATGATAGTATGACAGTAGCCATAGACAGTACCTAAATGGATGGCATGGCTGTGCAGCACTTTGGACACCCATGGCTTAGGCTATTAGCTTCATTCTGTACAAAGTAAGATAGTTCAAGATTAGATAGATTGGACCTAATGGGACATGAAATTCAAGTTATGGAGTTGGGCATGGTGGTACAAGCAATTCCAAGAGGCAGAGGAAAGATAGTATGAAATTCAAGATCAGCCAAAACAAAGTTAATAAGACTCTATCTCAAAAAATGTATATAGACAGACAGACAGACAGACGGACGGATGGATGGATGGATGGATGGATGGATGGATGGATGGATGGATGGATGGATGGATGAATAGACAGATAAGAGTAGGGAGAATGACTGAAATGGTAGAGCAGTTGTATAGCATGCAAGAAGCCCTGGGTTTAATCTCCAGAGTGGATCATGGAGAGAGAGAGAGAGAGAGAGAGAGAGAGAGAGAGAGAGAGAGAGAGAGAGAGAGAGAGGTGGGGAGACAGGGATAGGGAGGAGAGAGAAATGGAGACAGGGAGAGGGAGGGAAGAAGAAAGGATGACAAGGAGAGAGGGAAGAAGGAAGAAAGGGAGGAAGGTCGAGGAAGGAAGGTCATCAAAGGGAATTCAAAGTACTATTAATTGCTTGACTTTGAGGAACCTCAATATCAGATACTAAATAGGTTTAAGAAGATTATTTTCAGTCCAGTGATGGTGACTTATGCCTGCAATCTTAGCTACTCAGGATATTGAAATCTGGAATATTTTGGTTTGAAGCCAGGATGAAAAATCCAAAAGAATCCATCTCCAATTAACTATCAAAAAGCCAACTAGAAGCTGTGTGTTGGTGGCTCACTCCAGTAGCTGGATCCTCAGATCCAGCCAAGGCAAGAAAGTGTGTGGGACTTTTATCTCCTATTTATGACAAAAAGGCTGGAAGTGGAAATGTGGCACAAGTGGTAGAGTGCTGGTTTTAAACAAAAAATGTTCAGGGACAGCATCCAAGCCCTGAGTTCAAGCTCCATGAGCAAGAAAGTTGAGCAAAATTGAGGCTTTGAGTTCAAGCCCTAGTACCAGCAAGGAAAAAAACTGATTTTCATAAAAAATGGATGCCATGTATAAGTAACAAAACACTATAATATGATCTACATATTCTCATAGCTACCCAATAAAGTAGTTGTTTTGTTTCCCATTTTATAAGACTGAAGATTTAGGAAAGTTTCATCACCTAGATCTACATTACAAAGCTAACAGGTGATAAAGGTTTCTCTGACCTACCTTGAAGCATCAGCAGTCCATGTGTATAATCTGGATTGCTATTAATCTACAAATTTCTCAGCTCCTCTGAGATATGGATATATATTACATTTTCATTAAAGAATGTTCATAATAAAAAAGAGTATTTTTGAACATTTTAGCTGTAATGAATCATGCTAAAAAACAAAAACTAGGTCTAAACTAGTCTATCCTTTTACTTTTGATCGGGTCTATACAATTTTAGTTACAAATTCTTTTGTAGAACCATTACAAGCCCACCATTACAAGTCTACAAGCAGTAGACTCTTTTAGATGAGATAAATCATTTTTCTGATAGCTTTACTGGAGCTTCTCACTCTTTCTACAAAGTGAGTAGGAACATTCTGCTTTCTCTTGCACTTAAACATGAAGTCCAAGTCTGCTTTGCAAATTTAACTAAGTCTGTATTATGGGCCACCCAGGAAAGAACTATTAAAAGAAAAGAAGCTCACTATTTAAAAAATCCAAATACTTAACAGAAATAAATTGTGAACATGATAGAATTACTACTGAGGACCTTGAGTATATTTAAACAGGACCTAGAGTATATTTAAGCAGGCTGTTTTAAATGTATTTTCTTGTTACTGAAATGTACCTTCCCATTTCTTGGAAATCAAGAGCTGGTCACTGTCAAAGGTTTTGTTCCTCATCTGAATATTATCATATATAATGCTAAAAATAGTTTCAAATGTTTTAAAGATAAGCAAAATTCTCTCATTATAAATTACTGTAAGGAACAAATGTAAAATTAATAACATAGGTCAAAAGCCTTTCTTTGTCTGTTAATCAGTAATATGGCTTTAGCCAAAGGAAAATTTGTTGAAGCCAACTAGTGAAACATGTTTCGATATTCAAGAAATTGGAAAGTATTCATTTTCCCCAGATCTGCCTAATCTCTGCACTAATAAAAACAAATCCCAAGCATTCTTCAGCAATGCAAGATCTGTGCTTTGATAACAAACTAGCTGAAGCTTAATATAAATATAACGATAGTTGTGTTCCAGTTTGGTCTCCCTTTCAGGGACATGAAAGATGCAACTGATAAAGTAAAATAAAAAAAAGAAGCATAGTCCAATTTTAACTAGGGGCTGCTTTAACTAAAGAGTTCAATGCTTTGTCATGATGAAATTGTACACACATTATTCCCCCTTTCTTTGTATTTGCATGTATCTATGTATTACATTAAAAGAAAACAGATGCATAAAAAATGGAATGTTTGCTAGCAGAAGGCTCTAGATCTAAACTACAAAACAGACAAAATTCTATCTTCAGAGAACAATCGTAATTCTAACTCCATCTCTTCAGTCCTCAATGTCAGGCTTTGATCCCTTTAGGAAAAAAATATCCTTTTATCTCCTTTCAATCTTCAGTGCCTAGCACAGGGTCTAACAATGATAACAAGTGTCATTAACTCCATCCTTCCCATTTGCCAAGTTCTGTGCCAATACATGTGATGATGTGGGGTTTTTTTTTTGCAGAAAATGCTTATTTACCCCCTATAAACAACCTGTTAGCACTGAGTGCTCCTCAGTAAACGTTAATCAAGGGAGCACACATATTAAATCACATAGTTGCATTGTACATGAAATGTAATAAGAGATTTAGTCTTCCACATAGCCTCTCTACCCAACAGAAGCTTCACAACACAATAGCAATTCCCCTGAGTCCTCACTTGAGCCAAGACTCGAAGGGAAGGAAACAAGATACAAATGATGTGATGCTAATCAAAATGAACTTCAAGAAAAGGAAACAAGAGGGTTTTGTTTTTTATTTTGTTTTAATGTACTGTGTGAAGTTATTTCTTTTTGTTTTTTTTTCCTCCCTTTAGTTTATCTCCTGTTGTCACTGTTTTTGATTTTTGGTACCCTGTGTCTTATATGTGCATTTATCTGATTTGGGGAAGGGAAAGGGAATAACAAAATGGTGAGCCAAAGGACAAAGGGTGAACCAACACAACAGCAATACTCACAAGACACTATGTTAGAAATGAACTTTACAACTGGTGGGGGGGGGGAGTCAGGGAAGAGGGAAAGTAGGAGAAAAATGAAGGAGTGGGGGTAACAATGTTCGACAAGAAATGTACTTAATACCTTACTTATGTAACTGTAACCCTTCTGCACAACACCTTTACCATAAAATTAAATTTAAAAAAAGAACGAGCGATGAACTATGAAGTAAAATCAAAATGGTTAATTTGTAAGCTAAATATCTTATTTCCACTTTAAGCAAACAGCTAAGAAGAAAATACAAATTTAAATGTTAGACAGGTAAAAATATTAGCCTAAAAGAAATTATATTAAAGATTTGAATCAACTAATTTGTTCAGGCTCTTCTTTTCTTACAGAAGCTGGTTAGCGAAGCTGAGAATGGAAACTGGATCCTTCTCGGCTCCCACGCAGGCTTGAGGTTACTGGGTAAGTCACTCAATCCACATTTTTGGATAGCTACTCTCTTAACAGCTCAGTTATATTATAATTACATTACAAAGCTTTTTTTCTAAATTAAAATGATCAATGGCTGAGCACAGTTGTTCATGCCTATAATCCTAGCTACTCACAAAGCAGAGATTGAGAGCATTATGGTCCAAGGCCAGCTTGTGTAAATATAACAACACATGTTCATCCAATAAAAGCTAGTATGGTAGTGCACACCTGTAATACCAGCTATATGGGAAGGATAAATAAGAGCAGTGTGGTCCAGGCCACTCAGGGCATAAATAGTGAAACCTTATATCAAAAAATAACTACAGTAAAAAGACGTGGAGGAGCCGGTGCTGGTGTCTCATGCCTGTAATCCTAGCTACTCAGGAGGCTGAGATCTGAGGGTCACAGTACAAAGCCAGCCCTGGTGAGAAAGTCCACAAGACTCTTATTTCCAATTAACCAACAGAAAACCGGAAGTGGGGTTGTGGCTCAAGTAGTAGAGCGCTAGCCTTGAGTTGAGCGACAGCACACAGACCCAGAGTTCAAGACCCATGACCAACCAAAAAAAAAAAAAAAAGACTTGGAGGTATGCATAGCTCATTGATAGTGTACTTGTCTAGCAAGTGAAAGCACTGATTATAACCTTAATACTGACCAAAAAATATGATCAAAGTCTTTGGATAAGATCTTAGGAGTAGCTCAATCAGTAGCTGAGCACCAACTTAGAACTCATGAATCCCTGAGTTTGATCTCCATCACCAACAAAGTACACACACACACACACACACACACACCCCTATATACACACCTACATACACACCTACATAGTTTTAAGCAAACATGCAAGACTGTCAAGCATTGCTATCCAGAACTCTATCACTTTAAGTCTATAGCTTTGGATAAAACCTCCTATTTATACCACAGAAAGGCATCAAAAGAGTGGTTACAACACTTAACATGAAATTGTATACATTAAATTTTCATATGTACGAGTTCCCATGACTGATTATTACTTAGAATGGTCAACTGTTTTCCAACTTTTGAAATGCATACAATTATAGAAACTAGCCAGGTGCTAGTGGCTAATACCTGTAAATCCTAGCTACTTAGGAGGCTGAGATAAAAGTCAGCCCCAACAGGAAAGTCCATGAGACTCTTATCTCCAGTTAACCACCAAAAAGCCACAAGTGGAGTTATGGGTTAAGTGGTAGAGTGCCAACCTTCAGTTGAAAAAAATTAAGGAACAGTGCCCAGGTTTTGAGTCAAGCCTCAGTACTACTGGTACACATATACACACACCAAAAAAAAATCTGGAAACTGAATTTGGATTAAACTGAGGAGAAATATAAGACTTGGTGTAGTACCAGATGAAACAGATGGACAGAAAGAAATCAAAACAGAAAAAGAGGAAACTTTCCTAGTGAGCATGAGGAGGTTTAGATTCATAGTTATTGTCCCCAACCAATTCCTAACTTTTGTCTGGACTTGCACTTATATTAGGGAAGTGGAGATCAAATAAAAGTGGAAATAATGTGAAGACGAGAAGACAAATAGACAGAAGAGATATACAAGGGTCCCTCTAGTTCCCTTTTTCTTTTGTAAGTTTTAGACTTACTTAAGTACAAATACACCAAGTTAGTGTGCAAAACTGAATTAACAATCTCTATTTCCCTACAATTAAATACAAACTGCCCATCTGAATTACACCACTGTTTCTTGAGAAACCAGAATATTTAAAAGTTAAATTAAAATAATCAGCATCTTTGGATAAGAGTACTAACACACAGTTCTAAGCAAATGTGCAAGTCTGTCCAGAAATGTTACCCAGACTCCCAAGTCTGGGAATTGTGACTTACGATAAGGACTTGGCCTTCCCTTACCATAAACTGTGTCACGTGGATTAGCAGATCCATTCTAAGTTTCTTCCAGAAGTCTGGTCCTAACTTTCATCATGCCTCCAGTTTGAGAGATCTTTCTACATAAATTTCTTTTGCTGACGGCTGTGGATAAATTCACTCTGGAAGACAGGAGTTCCTTTCTAGAAAAGATGGGTATTTCAGACCCTGGTGAACTTCTCCCACTTGACCTGTCACAGTCTAATAAAAAAAAAACTCCATCTAAAAACAAGAAGGGAGATAAAAAGTAAACTTTCAACTTAGTTGCCTAAGCAGGGAATAAAGAATAAAATCTTCTGTGCACAAAATTATTTACTTGCAAACTACTATATCCATGAAGGGGAAATGAATATAAAGGAATTGCGTATTCTTGAGAACTTTCTCCTTAAGAATTTATTATGAGAAAGTAAGCAAATAAATCAGGCAAGTATAGGTTTGCTGGTTTTGTTAGTGCTACCCAATCTAATCTACTTTAGAATCTAAATCAGTTCTTTATATATTTTTTCATATCATTGTCTTGAAAATCTTTTGTTTGTTTGTTTTGGTAGTACTGGGGTTTGAACTCAGGACCTCCTGAGCCCAGATAGACTCAGGCCACAATGTTCCTGCCTCTGCATAGCAAGAATTACACTTGTGCATCACTATGCCCAGCTCCTGATAATCTTTACCAAATACCAGTGATTAAGAATGAGGTATAAATGCCCTAAAAACAAACAACTATCAACCAAGAATACTGTACCCAGCTAAACTCTCCTTCATAACTGAAGGTCAAATAAAAACCTTCCATAGCAAAGAAAAATTGAAACAATACATCTCCACCAAACCAGCTCTACAAAAGATTCTTAAAGATGTCCTACACATAGAA
>NW_012267217.1:35372911-35391409 GCF_000151885.1 Dipodomys ordii | reverse complement strand
AGGGGGGGAAGGAGAAAGATTGGGATTGGGGGGAGGCTGGGAAGGGATGTGAAGGGTAAACAAAAGGAGGAGTCTGCAATGCTTGGTAAGAAATGTACGCATTATCCTGCCCATGTAATTGTAACCCCTCTGTACAGTATCTTCACAAATAAAATAAAAAAAAATAACCAGCAATAAACAAGGTTGGACACATGAAAAAAAAAAAAGAATTCGGTATAATTCCTCAATCCCTTATCTCCAAGTGTTAACTAGGTGTATTAATGTGAACTGAAAGGTCATCTGCCCTAATATGAAATTCTACAATAAACTATTTCTAATTTCATTGATTGTAGATGAATTGAGATATTTTGTTGTATTTAAAGGCTAGTTAATGCAACTTATAATATTTAAGACAATTTTTTCTATTTTTAAATACAATTTTTCCTTTTTAAATTTTGTTTTACTGTAAGGATAATAATGTACAGAGGGTAAGTAAGGTAATAAGTACATTTCTTGTCAAATATTGTTACCCTCTCCCTCATTTTCTCCCACTTTCCCTTCTACCCTATTCCCCTCCTCCCTGCTAAGTTGTAAAGTTTGTTTCGAACATACTGTCCTGTGAGTATCGCTGTTGCATTGGTTCAGCCTTTGTCCTTTGTCTCACTATTTTGTCTCACTATTTCCTTCCCAAAATCAGATACATGTATATAGAAGACACAGGGTACCAAAATCAAGAACAGTGACCAAAGAGGATAAACCAAAGTGGGGAAAATAAAAGAAAAAAGAAATAACACAACACATTAAAAACATAAATACAAAAAACTTCTTGTTTCCATATCTTGGAGTTCATTTCAATTAGCATCACTTTTTATACAAGACGATTCTTTATTTTTGTAACACTTTAAAAGAAAAAGAGAAAAAGAAAAAGAAGAGGAGTAGAATTTAAATTTATTTGTACTTTCAATCCCTAGCACAGAAAACAAAATAAAAACAAAAACAAAATTTACTTGTACTTTGCATTTTTCCTTCTTGTACTTGTGGCCAGTTCCTTCATAATCCAGTGTGCATATAAGCTTAGATAACTTTCTCTGACCATATGAGGGCGAGACTGATTCAGACCACTTGCTACCATATTACCCTATTTAATATACTCTCAGAATCCATTACCCTCTACATTTAGGATACTGTGAGGGTTAAAATTCATACCCATGTCAAACACTGAGAACAGGTCCTGACACATAATAAGAACTCCACAGTATCAGTCATTATCACTTTTATTAGCTAATATGATCCTGTTTGTTTACTATTACTCCTTTACTATCATTTTCACTGCTGTATTTTCAGGGCCTCGGACACTGCCCAGTACATAGAAGGTACTCAAAACGTATTCATTTAATGGATTCATTTCATTCTCCTCTCACCCAGTATTAAGAAACAGCTGACTAGATTTATGTATTCATTCTCTCACTTGAAGTGGATTTTTATATGTAAAGTAACAGGATAGTTACTGAGTAACAACGTGAATTAATAAGTTTATGGCAGTGGCAAAACATACCAGCATATGATTGTTTATGTAACAACATAAACAATAAGAGTACCAGGTAAGTTCAGAAATCTTCCTGACATCAACAGATATTTGTTAAAATCTCCCAGAAATGTATCCAGTCCTGGCCTTTTCCTGGAGCTCTTGATATACATGTGCTCTAATCCTACTCATTCCATACAACCTAGAACTGACTCAAAACTAAATTCGTCACACTCCATACCTGCCCTGGCTAGAAGCCCTCATACCTTTTATGCCACTCAAGGCAGAACTCTGGGGCTCATTCCATTCTGTACTCAGCCATGTTTGTCTAATGCATGGAGTCTCTCACACTTAATCTCCTACATTCCCTCTGGAGTTGTCACTTTTTTATACATTTCCTTGAATTGATCTTATAAGTCCAAGGCCTCCAACATCTTATGCCATTGTATCCCCAGCATTTCTTAACACATGAATAAGTGAATGGTACAGAAACAAAGAAAAAGAGCCACTCTGAGGGAGTCACTAAAGGTACCACAGATGAAGTGATATTTGAATTGGTCTTAAATGATCAATGTGAAATGACTAAGGTCATAAATAAGAAGGATATTTCACAGTCTTTCCTGGGAGCCATAAAAATCTCGATATGGCTAAGTGTGGAGGCATAGCTAAGTGAGTGGTAAGAGATGACCCTGAGGAAAACGGTGGGCAAATGGAAAGGGACTTGTAGGTCCCACAGCAGGGTTTGGCTTTACTTCTGGAAGTGTCAAGAAACCAGAAAATGCATATAAGCAGCATCACCAGATTTGATTTGGTGGAGATAATTCTGATATTTGATGAAACTGATGGCAGAGAATGGTGGTGAGGATCAAAAGTGAGGATGGGGAGATGGAGATAGAGCCCAGAAGGTTTTAAAAATACATTTGGCATTTCTTTATGTGTCTATTTCCTCTTCAGAGAAGTTTCTCTTTAAGTCTTTAACCCACCTATTTATTGGGCAGTTGAGGATTTGTTGTTGGAGGATTTAATTTTTTGAGTTCTAAATATATTTTAGATATGAGACCCTTGTCCCTTGTATGGCTAGTGAAGATCTTCTCCCAATCCATTGGCTTTCTATTGATCTTGCTAGCTATGTCCTTTGCCATGCAGAAGCTCTGAAGTTTCAGGCAATCCCATTTGTCCAATCTTTCTTTGATCTGTGTTTCTGAGTCTTTATTAAGATAATTTTGGCCTGTGCCTAGAGTTTCTCCTATTCCTTCCAGTGATGTTTTCAGGGTGTCTGCTTTTACTTTGAGGTCTTTGATCCATTTGGAGTTGATTCTGGTGCATGGTGATATATGAGGATCTAGCTTTAGTTTTCTGCAGGTGTTTAGCCAGTTTTGCCAGCACCATTTACTGAAAAGGCTTTCTTCTATTCGGTTTCCTTTATTTGCAATAAATTGTATATGTCTAGGACAAGCAGGAAAGGTCAAAAGCTATGTACATATGATCATATAAGATGATGTTAAGCAAAATGAACCCCAAGATAGGGACACAAGTGGTTTTTTTCTTTCTTGCTATTGTTTTTAACATATTTATAATGTACTATGTGGTTTTTTTTGTTTCTTTGGTATGTTCTTCCCCCACAGTATAACCCCTGTTTTCACTGTATTTGATTCTGGTGCCCTGAATCTTGTATACACATTGTTCTAATTTGGAGAGGGGAAGGGAAATAATAAAATGCTGAAATAAGGATACAGGTTGATCCATTGTAACAATGAGATGTACAAGACACTATGTTGAAAACCACCTTTATAACTTGCGGGGGGGGGGGGGGGGGGGGGGGGGGGGAAGGGAAGTTGGGGAAGTGGGGAGGGAAGGAATGATAGGGGAAAAACAAAAGAGGTAACAATGCTCCATAGGAAATGTATTTATTACCTTGCTCATATAACTGCAATCCTTCTGTACAGTATTTTTACAATAAAAAACATAAAAAATACATTCAGCAAAAGTACATTCAACAGTGTGATATAGAACAATTTTGTTAGTAAAACCTGGGCATCTTGATGTTAATTTGGTAATACTTATATAAATCTCTGTTGTTAAATTTCTTAACTAAAACACTTGTACTAAAACTGCATAAACACAAACAAAACCCTACAAATTGACTAAACACCCAGGAGAACAATTTCAGTTACAGTATTTAGGCTTTTGTCCAAGTAAAACTATGTACAGTCCCAGAGGACACAAGAAGCCGGATGTCCTGTGAGTACACAACAGATATACTAACTTTAGGAAGAGCATAGGTCAGAAAAAAAAGGAGAAAAAGTTAAACAACAGTTAAAGTAACTAGACACCAAGTACTTGAAGAACTGTTCAAATATTGGTGGAAAATATGAAAACTAGGAGTGCAGAGTGATGCATGTAAAAAATAATCATGCAAAGCAAAAGATAACCTAAAGTAATATGCTACACCAAATTAGAAAAAGACAGTAATTTCTTGCTTGGAATAAGAGAAATCAAGATGGCTTTAATGAGATGTACAAGATACTATGAACTTTACAATTTAGGCGGGGAGGGGGAGAGAGGGAAGGGGAGTATAATTGTAGAGGTGGGAGGGATGGGAGGGTAGGGGAAAAACAAAGGAGAAGGTAACAATGCTTGATAGGAAATATACTCATGACCTTGCTCATGTACCTGTAAGCTCTCTGTACAGTATTTTTACAATAAAAAATTTTTTAAAGAAACTGATATTGGAGTAAGACCTATCAGTGTATGGTAATTTCATCTGTAGAACTGAGTAGAATTATCCTTCAAAAGGAAACACTACAGTGAAAACAAAGCAGGTATGGGATGGGGTAGGGAAATTATTAAAGAAATAAGTAGGATGGCAATTAGAATGACCAGTTATACATGAACAGCAACAATAAAAATGAACATAAAATGTATTATTGGGCCAGGTCACAATGGACCCTGAATTCTCACTGAATTTCAAGAACCCATTCCAGAAAAGTGTCCTGTTGAGCACTGTGCTTCAGGAACACTGAGTGAGCTGACAGGCAGGTAAAGGAGAGAGCAAGGATGGCAACCTTATAGGAATCAATTTCTAGGTATGAGAAACCTTTCATGTAAAAAATGAGGAAGAGGAAGATAATGATGGTTAGAAGAGGTTAAAGAAAAAGAGATACTTTATAATACTAAATATGAAAAAGCCATATATTAATCCCAAAGAGAAACACTTCTGGGAGTTAATTATTGATGAGTTTGTACTGGAACCTGAAAGGTTCTTCTGGGTTGGCTTTTGGGATAGAGCCCACCAGGCCGATTTTTCTGTTCTTTGTATCTACACATCCCCTGAAAATACAGCAACTATCCTGCTATCAAGAAGGTTAACTAAGACTGATGAGACTAATGGGGGTGTGAGAATGGAAAGACCCCAGACTTTCAATGGTGTCCCTGGACCACCGGATTGAACAAACATGAAGCTTTGAGCTATATACCAAAATGTTGTAATAAAAATTTTGTTATTCATTAAAATAAATCTACATTTATGACTTTTTGTTGTTTCTGTTCTCAGTAATGAAATCCGATGATAATCTTCAGGGTTAGAGTTATAAAGCAAGTAAAATATACAAAAGTACTAAAGTTTGAAGGCTATGGAGCTAGCAAGAAGCAAGCTTAAATGACTATGTACATATGACCACGTAAGATGATGTTAAGTGAAATGAACCCAAAGATGGGACACAAGTGGTTTTTTCTTGCTTGCTATTGTTTTTAACATATTTATAATATACTATGTGGGTTTTTTGTTTCTTTGGTATGTTCTTCCCCACAGTATAACCCCTGTTTTCACTGTATTTGATTCTGGTGTCCTGCATCTTGTATATACATTTTTCTAATTTGGGGAGGGGAAGGGAAATAACAAAATGCTGAAATAAGGATACAGGTTGATCCATTGTAACAATGAGATGTACAAGACACTATGTTGAAAACAAACTTTATCCTTTATAACTTGCGGGGGGGGGAGGAGTTGGGGCGGTGGGGAGGAAAGGGATGGTAGGGGAAAAACAAAGAGGTAACAATGCTCGATAGGAAATGTACTCATTACCTTACTCATGTAACTGTAACCCCTCTGTACAGTATTTTTACAATAAGAAAACATTTTTAAAAGTCCATATGGAAAGGGAAGCAGATGAAATCAAGATGACATTTCAAGGCAATGGATGGGACAAGGAGCTTACAGTGAATGAAGCCATTATTCAATGGGAGAGAGAGGACTGAGAAGAGAGAGAATTGTACCCAGATACTATATAGGAAGATCATCTCATTCGAGAAGGAAAGTTTTAAATGTAGAACATCTCTAAGTTGTAACTGGGCCTATGCAAAGCACAGTGTCACAGAAATAAATTTCATTCATCCAGAGCCCCAAGATCTTGAAGCCATGGATTAGAACATTAGTTAAGTGTTCATGTTCCTAAAGACAATAGAAAGAGAAAAAGAAAGAAGGAAGGAAGGAGAGAAGAGGGAAGGAAGGAGGAAAGTAGGAGGGAAGGGAAGGAGGGAGGCAAAGAAACAACATAACATGGAATGAAAAGTGAGCAGAAGGTAAAAGGACACAGATGGGGAAAGTGTGGTACACACGGAGAGAGTGTGTAATTCAAAATTCAAGTTCCTGAGAGACAATGAACAGATCATGATCTGGGTGGAATGATGTGAAGCAGGAAATTTGCTGGCCCCTGGACCTTTCTCTGAAGCCAGAGAAAGTGGAAGAAGTGACCACTAGTGGCAGATTTGGCTCAGAACCTGGAATAAAAAGCCAAGCTGGAGTTTTGGCAAGTATACAGGGAACTTTTAAGGGAGAAGGTAAAGAGTAAGTAATAGGTCAGCAGAGTGAAGAGGGGGCATGGTTGGAGAGAAGGTAAGGATGGTAAGGAGGATGGAGCTGAAATCTACTGAAAAATAGAAAGCACTGTGGAAGTTAGTAGCTCAGAGGGCCATCGTTTTTATTTTTTTATTTTTATTTTTTGATTGGTTGGTCGTGGAGCTTGAACTCTGGGCCTGGGTGCTGTCCCTCAGCCCTTCAAATCAAGGAGATTGTTCTACTACTTGAGCCACAGTGCCACTTCTGGTTTTCTGGTGGTTTATTGGAGGTAAGAGTCTCATGGACTTTCCTGCTCAGGTTAGCTCTGAACCACAATCTTCAGATCTAAGCCTCCTGAGTAGCTATGATTACAGGCGTGTGACACTGGTGCCCCACAGGGGACCATCTTAAAATGAGAGATGCAGAAGCTACACAACTGGATATAGGTGACTGGAAATATTTGGAAGGGCTAGGAGACAAAACAACAGGACATTTAAGTAGTTTAACTGCTTGGTGGGATTAAATTGTAGATGAATTTAGTAGAAAGTAGACCTAGATCTTTCTCCTGACCCTGCTGTTAACTAGACATGTGACCATCAGCTTTTATTTCCTATCATTAAATGAAATCAAAATATCTACTGTGTAGGGATCTTAATAAAAGTTAGATATGTTATGCAAAACAATTGGCATTGTAACTGGCATTCAGTGGACACTCAGTAGTGGAAAACATCATTATTAGAGCACACAATCATAGTATATTTAGCTCAAAGATTCCAAGCTGGGTTATGCAAACAGCATTGGGATGTCACTCACATGAGAAGGAGTAGAATGACAACAATCTCCCCTATTAGCTTTCCTCCAATGCAAACAATACTATTAACAAGAAACAAGAGTGAAAATGCTAAATTAAACTTGTCCTAACCCATCCTGAAGAGGAACTTCCCACATGTGGGTAAGACAGATTTTGTATTCTGCATGTTGTTTACTTAGTGAGTCAGCCTATTATCAGTACAGGAAAATTAGCTCTAATTACCAGATAAAAGTGATGTGGTTATTCTAATTGCGTGATAATCATCTGCTGCAAGAAGTCTAAGAAGTAAGTAATAATTACCCTATCATTCCATAAAGGACTTTTCTTCTCTGAAAGCAGCACAGAAAGATAAATTACATGACTGATTTACATTCTTATTCATCTTTTCAAACTTCATTGTGAGTCCATGTTGATGATTCACAAATTTAAGTCATAGCTCAGACCTTCAGATTGAGGTTCAAGTTGTCTCTCTGACATCCCCTCTTCAGTCTTTAATAGACAGCTCAAGCTTACTATGGTTAACAGCAGAAAGAATGACTTGGTATGCCTCCAAGCCAAGGCATCCCTCTCAGCAATATAAGGCACCTCCTTCCACCCAGCTGAAACTAAGAACATAGGAATGCTCTTCCATTAATGCTTGTTGTGTAAGTGTCCATCAGCAATCTGTGGGCTGTCGCTGCTCTAAAATACACTCCAAAGCCATGACACTTCCCAATTGCCACTAACTTTATAGTAGCCACTGTCATCCCCCCAACTGGATTTACAAATCCCTCAATACCCTACCCTTGCCCATGCATTCTCTGCCTAGAATCCAGAGAAACCATGAAAAGCACAATCAGATTCTGTCACTCTCATTAAACTCTTCTAGTGCTTAATTGTTTTTAAGTAAAATTCAAGCCTTTATGGCCTATAAAGCAACCTGACCTTCCACCTACCGCCTACCCACTCTTCAACTTCAACTTATTATCTTCCCTGTATCTCATTGTGCTCTGGCCACACAGGCCTTGTTTCTTTCCTGAACATCCTCACCTTTCCCTGGCTTCCTCATTTGCAAGATCTGGGCTTTTCATGGCTGGCTACTTCTTTTTGCTTGTTTGTTTCTGTTTTTGTTTTGTGAGTCCTGGGGCTTGAACTCAAGGCCTGAACACTGTCCTTGGGCATCTTTTGCTCTAGGCTAGCACTCTACCACTTGAGCCACAGCACCCACTTCTGGCTTTTCTGTTTATGTGTACTGAGGAATCGAACCCAGGGCTTCATGCATGCTAGGCAAGCACTCTACCACTAAGCCACATCCCCAGCCCTGGCTATTTCTTTTCACTGTGGGAAATGTTACCTCTTCAATGAGGATCATCTCAATCTTAATTAGTACCTAGTGTGTCTAGTGCATTATCTTGTTTAATTTTTTCATTCTTATTATCAACCAGACATTATATAGTAGTTATTCAATCAACATATAATGAAGAAACCATACACAGATTTTTTTTCTTCATGGCAAACACATCAGACAGGCTTTAAAAAAAAAAACTTTGTACTTGCAATATTCAGGTCTTCTGGTTACCCAGAATTCAATTTCAATTGGAAAGTTACACAAAAAAGTCAACTTGCTTTCCAATGAGAAAGAAAAGGTAGTCCCAGAGCAAAATAACCTCATACCTTTCTAGAGCTTCCCCTTCCATGCCTGCATGAACTGTTGTGGCTAGGATCTTCTCAGAGCCACTGGACTCACCTGATACAGACAGATTCAGGAGGCACTTCCTGAAGATCCTGAGCAAACGCCCACTTCCCTCACACAGTCACCAGAGCAGGGAAGCTCCAATAAGACCTGAAGGAAGGAAGGGACTCATCCCTGAGCTGGGAGAACATGGCTGAGTCTCCTGCTCTATGTAGCCCTCCCATGGACAGAGCCCTGAATCTGAATCATTAAGATTCTTCCTAGCAATCACTATAATTCTGTGAGAGTGAAGCAAAGACTTCAGGTGTGTGGAGAACCTAAAGGAATGTGGGAGAGGTCACAATTCTTGATAATGCTATAAACTCACCCATGATACTTTTCATACCATACAAAAATTTGATCTTGGGCTGGGAAGGTGGCTCAGTGGTAGAGTGCTTGCCTTGTATGCATGAGGCCCTGAGTTCAATTCCTCAGCACCACATAAGCAGAAAAAAAAGCCAGAAGTGGTGCTGTGGCTCAAGTGGTAGAGCGCTAGCCTTGAGCTGAAGAGCTGAGGGACAGGGCCCAGGCCCAAAGTTCAGGCCCATGGCCAGGACCCCCCCCCAAAAAAAAAATTTGATCTTGTAGCCAGGTACTGGTGGCTCATACCTATAATCCTAGCTACTCAGGAGGTTGAGATTTCAGAATAATGGTTTGAAGCAAGCCTGGACAAGAAAGTCCATGAGAATTATTTCCAACAAATTACTCAAAAAGAAAAAGCCGCTATGGTTCAAGTGATAGACCACTAACTAGCCTTGAGCAAAAGAAGCTCAGGGACAGTATCCAGGCCCTAAGTTCAAGTCCCTGGATTGGCATTTTAAAAAAATGAATGAGAACTTGTTTTTTTTTAAGGTGAACTAATACATATAAAAGAATATATGAGCATATAAAAGTAACCTTTTTAAATAACTAAAATCTAGGCAAGACCATAGCAGTTCTTACAACCTAATTTTAAGAAGCTTCAGTGACTTACTCTATACCCTAGATCCTCCAGCAATTCAGGGTGTTGTGGATAGAGAAAATGAATTAATATGAAGGTTAGTTTGTGTGTGTGTGTGTGTGTGTGTGTGTGTGTGTGTGTGTGTTACTTTGCTCTTGCTCAGGGGTTTCAGAAAAATTAACCTTATAAGGATGCTTTTTATGAGGCTGTCAAGACATGCAATTAAATTCAACAGGGCAAAATCTCTTGAGGAAAAAAATCCTTTTCTCATCACACAACTTACATTTTGGTTTGCTGCATGTAATTTTTTGAGGTAGAATGCCTTCACACTGACCTTATCTTGAAAAGATTTTCCAAGAAAATTAGAGTTCTAAATTTCCCAGACATTGCAAAACAAACCCCGGACTTGCCTTTCTTTGACAAACCTTGGCAGCCTGCCTTGGAAACACTTTAGTCAGCATGTGCCCCATGGCATAGTCCTCAAATCCCTGTAATCCTACAAAAGCATGTTTTCCTTTCCGAAGAAGAGTTCACTTTTGAATAACATGCTTCCATGTACTGAACCAGTTAGTTACTTTTGTCACTTAGAAAATCAACTGAGTTTAATTCACAGAAGACGCTAGCAGTCCTGTAAATATGTATATTCACAATAGTCACTAATCACTGAAATGTGCTTTACTATATTCATAATTACTTCTCCTTTTATTTATAATAATTATAATTATGTATCATAATATAACTTTTATTTAATATAATTTGCATTCAATGGAATGCAAGTAATATAGATGTTACTCAGTATAAATAGGTTAGATCAGAGTAGCAACTCAGTATACAAATGATAAAATGCTTATTTGGGAAAAAATTCAAAAATGTATAGTAGAATGAAAATCACTTGAAACCATCCAGACAATCATTACTGCTATTTCGGTAGCCACTTTCTCTCAGGTCTTTCTCCTGTGTACGTGTACATATGTGATTTTGTACAAATGGAATATTATATAAATTGGTTTGAGATCAAGCTCTTGCTAATTCTGTAGCATTTTGATATGGCATCTCTCTCCTCCTCCCTCTGGCTCATCCTCTTTAGCCAAGGTAAACAACCCAGTGTGTGTCTTTCCTCAGCTCCCTCCTATGCCAATAAGCTATAGTTGATTAAGGATTAAAGAGTTTTTGGCAGAGTGTCTCGACACCCTTAATTCTATACAATATGGCCTCCCTCTCCAGGCTCCTTCCACCACGCTTCTCCGTGTCTCTTACCCAGATATTAAAAGCACTGCTTCTTCACAGCTAGGTTTCCCATATCTGAGTTGCAGGAGGAGTTCATGCAGTTTCCCTTTCATTTGTGGCACAAGGCCTCATACAAAGGACAAGTTAATTTAAAAAAATAGCCTAAGTGGTAGATATTAGATAGCAAAAGAAGGGCACAAACATGACTAAAAAATAGGGGCTTCTTGGTTGTTACAAAGACAAACTGCTTAGCCACAAGGAGGGACTTCACTAAAAACACGATCTGGGAAAGAATTTAATGAACATTACCCCAGCATTTATGCACTGTGGTACATTTTTTTTTCTGTCAGTCACAGGATTTGAACTCTAGGCCTAGGCACTGTCCCTGTGCTCTTTAGCTCAAGGCTAGTAGTGCTTTACCACTTGAGCCATAGTGCCACTTTGGTTTTCTGTTGGTTAACTGGAGATAAGAGTCTCACAGACTTTCCTGCCTGGGCTGGCTTTGAACTTTGATCCTCAGATCTCAGCCTCCTGAGTAGCTAGGATTACAGGGATCAGCTAACACCTAGCTCCGTGTAGTACATTTTTAAATAACTAATATAACACAAACATATGAAAACATTATATGTTTTCTGAAGGTACAAAAAGATTTTTAAGGGTTATTACTTTTTAGCTTTGGAAATAAAGGAAAAAATTATTAAACATAAAAATACAAATAATTTTCATGTTGACAACCATATTATTTTGAAATATTAACTAAATATGAATGGACACATGGTCTAATAACAAAAGTTACATTTATTTCACATATCCTTTATCCTAGACACAGTTAGATATTGGAAAACAAGAGTAAAATCAACATAGCCCTTGTCTTTATACTTGTCATATCATAGAAAAATACTGTAAGCCATGTGCCATTTTCTAAAAGTTAAAAAAGATAAACAGATAAAATTATTATTTTTATATTATATTTTATATTATATTTATATTATATTTTATTTAACCCAAATTATCAAAACTACTATCAGTTCAACATGTAATTGATATTTAGGATTATTAATGGGGTATTTTCTATACTCTTTGTCCTACTGAATCCTCAGCATGCAGTGTGTATTTTACACATTACCTTAGCCGCACATATACAACTTGTGAGCTACATATGGTTGGGGGCTGTCATACTGAATAGTATGGGTGTGGTATATCCATCAGAAACATCTAGGTTATGCTGTGCCTAGACAATCTCAAATTATCAGCAACCTGAAGCATCAAAATGTATTTCTTAACTGCCAGAAATGGTGGCTCATGCCTTCCCAAGTATTTGGAATTAATCAAAAGAATCATAGCTCAGGACCAGCCAGAGGGCTGGGGGGGACGAGTGTTTAACATGACTCCCTTCTCACAAACAAATTGGCTATAGTGGTTCACATCTGTAATCTCACCTGCGAAGGAGGTGTAGGTAACAGTCAGAGGTTGAGCCAGAATAAAAAGCATGAGAACCTATCTAAAAAAATTAATGCTTAAAGCAAAAATGGCCTCGGAGCATGGCTCAAGTGGCAAAATGCCTGCTGTAAGTGCCAGGCCCTGAGTTCAAACTCCAATATGCAAAAAAAAAGTGTGTGTGTGTGTGTGTGTGTATTTCTTGCATAAGTTATATGTACTCTGTAGGTTGGCAGGGCGCACTGGTCATCACAGTCATTCAGACTCCACTTCAATAGACAATCATAGTTAACAAAAAGGAAATATAGGAGTTGCACACAGGCCATTAAATGCTTCTACCTCAAAATGACTTTCATCACTTCTGCTCAAAGTCAAAGCAAATCATGTAGCCAAAGGTAGCAGCAAGTGTTACCTTATCACATGCCAGATAGTTAAGAGCTAGAAATATTTGCTGTACAACATCAATGATTACTCTAAGTATTAAGCAAATATGAGCCAAGCAATGTGAAAAGCAAAAAGGGAGATAAGGGGGAGGTGCAGACAAGCAGAGCTACAACACAGGGTTGAGATAAGAAAAGCCCTTAGCAAGGAACAGATAAAGTCTGAGGAAGTTCAGGGAGGGGCAAAGTTATTTCTGGCACAGATGGAGAAACATCATGAATAGCCCTTCCTGGAACAATCTCACACATCTAGAGGATGATCCCACATAACAAACTCACAGGCTAGTATGGAGAAACCAGGTATCTCATATCTATTACACAGTGCAAATTTCTACTGCACACACCCCATAAAAAGGCATTGCAAAGATATACCAGGCTCATATGGACACTCAGAGGGTAATTCTGTTTAAATTGTGCTTTTAAAACATTCATGAATAATACCGTGTCTCTGAGCCAGCTATCAGATCATGAAAAATCTAAGGTATAATCTTCAGTGATGAACACACTTACTATGTTCTGAAAACTACCAACAGAGCAAGAAACACTGTTAAAGACCACAATATCAAGACAATGCTCGTAATTTCCTAAACAGTATCCTAGGTTGATGCTGAGAAGACAATATTTTGTTGCACAACTTCTTTCCTCCTGCAGGCCTCATCAACTTTTGCATTAGTGCTGCTTTATCTGGAAATGCCTATACCATATGAGATTATTAGGTTAATCTCAAGGAATGTAGAACTGGCAAATGTCACCTTCCCAAGAACACAGAAAACATCAGAAAAAAAAGACAATTTACAACTCATAAAGTATCTACTGATTTGCCACATATTGCATTAGACACATTCCATCCTGTCAATCACCAAAAGAAGAATGTTAGATGTGCAAAATAACCTATAGTACTTATCAAATACAGCCTTATTCCCCAAATTATATCCAGACTCAGAAGCCAAATGGTCAACAATTCTCTTTTATGTCTGCAAATGGCAGGATCAATAATATATGATCCAGAAAAGAACAATAATGATTTGAAAAATGTTCACTCTTCCACTGTGTTAAAAGAGATATATCTATCATTTATTATCAATGAAACCCTGTCCCCAGTGATTTACATACAAGGCCAAATGTTAAATGATTGCTCACTAAATCCTTTATACAAATGTCAATAAATAAACTGTTGTTCTTTAAAACTATAGTACACACAGGGCTCTTAAATTACTTAACACAATTGTTAACAAGGTCATAAGAATTACTGACTCACTACAAAAGAGCTGTAAAATCTTTGTTATCTCCTTTATTTCAATCACTGTCATAGAACATGAAAATATCAGAATTTGAGGACCAAGTAAAAATCATTATTCCTCAAGCCTTTGCTTAACGCTGACAGTAGTATAAAAGGACACCAATCATAGTTAACACTTTGTAGGTTTTACCAGAAAAAAAAATCATATTAAGTGAAGTAAGCCATACCCAAAGAAACATAGGTCCCATGATTCCCTTTATTTGCAATAATTAGTATATGTCTAGTATAATCTTAGCAGATGAGCAGGAAAGCTCAATAGTTACGTACATATGACCATATAAGATATTGTTAAGCAAAATGAACTCCAAGACATGGACACAAGAGCTTTATCTTTCTTGTTGTTGTTTTAATGTACTATATGATTTCTTGTTTCTTTCATGTGTTCTTTGCCCTATGGTTTATCCCCTGTTGTCACTGTATTTGATTTTGGTGCCTTAGGTATTGTATATATGTTTATCTGAATTAGGGAAGGGAAGGGGAACAACAAAATGGTGAGACAAAGAACAAAGGAAGAGCCAATGTAACAGCGATACTCATAAGACAGTATGTTGGAAATTATCTATACAACTGGCAGGGCAGGCGGGGTGGGGGGGATTGGGGGAGGAGGGAAAGTGAGAGAAAACTGAGGGAAGGGATAACAAGTTTGATGAGAAATGTACTTATTACCTTATTTATGTAACTGTAACCCCTCTGTACATCACCTTAACAGTAAAAAAGAGTTTAAACAAAAGATTATAGAGTTCTGGGCTGGGAAGACAGCTCAGTGGTAGAGTGTTTGCCTTGCATGCATAAGGCCCTGGGTTCGATTCCTCAACACCACATAATCAGAAAAAGCTGGAAGTGGCACTGTGGCTCAAGTGGTAGAGTAGTAGCCTTGAGCTGAAGAGCTGAGGGATAGCGCCCAGGCCCAGAGTTTAAGCCCAACGACCAACAACAACAACAAAAAAAAGATTAGAGTTCTCTGCCTTCCTTTATGCAGGCAGAAAAGATATCTTCCCATGGAACAAGTTAGAAGAGAAGAAAGCACTTTAGGTCAAAGTAGCCAAAAGACATCTCAGGGAAGACAGAAGGTAAGCAGACTAAAAGGACTTCACCAGCCAAGAACACAGAAAAAAGTTCAAAACTTAAGGTATGGACCAAAACAACTGAATTTCCATGAAAAAAAATCAAGATTCCTACCTCACACCAAATACAAAATTAACTCAAAATAGGTAACACATATTAACATAAGAGACAAAATGTATCAAAACTTTTCAAACAAAACACAAGAGTAGATCTTTGTGATATTAGATTATGTAATGACTTTTTAAATTATTGCAACAAAAGCACATGAGTCAAAAGAAAAATAGATAAACTGGATTTCACTAACATTGAAAAGTTGAGCTGTCAAGTCTAGCATTAAGAAAGTGAAATGACAATTCACAACATGAGAGGAAAATAGTTCAGTTCATGTAACAAACCATGGGATTTTCTCTAGATTGCATTTTTTTGTTCTTAATATATATTATTGTAAAGATACTGTACAGAGAGGTTACAATTATATGAGCAAGGTAATGAGTCCATTTCCTATCAAGCATTGTTATACCCTCCTTTATTTTTCCCCTACCATCCCTTTCCTCCCCACCTCCCCAACTCTTCCCTCCCCTCCCCCCACAAAGTTGTAAAGTTCGTTTTCAACATACTGTCTTGTACACTCATTGTTACAGTGGGTCATCCTGTATCCTTATTTCAGCATTTTGTTACTTCCCTTCCCCTCCCCAAATTAGAAAATGTATATACAAGGTACAGGACATCAGAATCAAATACAGTGACAACAGGGGCTGTACCATGGGAGAAGAACATACAAAGAAACAAAAAAATCACATAGTACATTATAAGTACAGTAAAAAAAGAACAGCAACAAAGATAAAACCTCTTGTAAAGACTTAAAGAGAGACTTCTCTGAAGAGGAAATAAGAATGGCCAATAGACACATGAAGAAATGCTCAACTTCTCTAGCTATAAAAGAAATGCAAATCAAAACAACATTGAGATTCCACCTCACCCCAGTTAGAATGGCTATAATCAAGAAATCTAATAACAGATACTGGAGGAGATGTGGCCAAAACCCTACTGCATTGCTGGTGGGAGAGTAAACTTGTTCAACCACTCTGGAAAGCAGTATGAAGGTTCCTCAAAAGACTCCACATAGAGCTCCCCTATGATCCAGCAATCCCACTTTTGGGCATTTACCCAACCGATCACAAACAAGGCCATACTAAAGCTACCAGCACAACTAAGTTTATTGCAGCATTATTCACCTCACCACAGCTAAGATATGGAACCAACCCAGATACCTTTCAGTAGATGAATGGATCAAGAAAATGTGATATATATACATACACACACACACACACACACACACACACACACAATAGAATTTTTACCAGGAAGAATGACACCACCCCATTTGTTAGGAATTGGGAAGACTTGGAAAAAATTATATTAAGTGAAGTAAGCCAGACTCAAAAAAACATAGGTCCCATGGTTTCCCTTATTTGCAATAACTAGTATATGTCTAGGATAAGCAGAGGCGGTCAAAGGCTATGTACATATGACCATAATATGACCATATAACCTGATCCTAAGCGAAATGAGCTCCCAGATAGGGACACAAGAGGTTCTAGATTATATTTTTAAAAGAACCTCGGGGAAGGTAAGGAGGGAAGGGATAGTAGAGGGAAAACAATGGAGGTGATCTATTCAGAATCACCATATAATCTAGCAGTTCCACTCCTGGATATACACTATCCCTAAGTAAAATTAAAATATTAAACCCACACAAAAATTTATACATGGTTATTCATAGCATCATATTATTAATAACCAAAAATAAAAACAATCTAAATGTCCACCAAAAGATGAATATGTAAATGAGGTATGGTATATTACACAATAGAATTGGCAATTAGAAAAATGAAATGTCAATACATGCTGCAACATGGATAGACCTTCAAAACATGCTAGGCAAAACAATTCAGTCATAAGCCAATTGTATGGTTTCCTTTATCTGAAATATTAGGATCAGGTAAATCTATGGATGAAGGTATGAAATGGGAGTGTCTGCTAATGAGTATGGATTTAGGGAGTTAATGAGAAGGTACTAAAATTGACCATGGTTGCACAACTCTATGAAAATGCTGTAACCACTGAGCTGAGTAGTTTAAATATGTAAATAGTGTGATTTTGTGAGTTAAATGCCAACTAAACCATATTTTTAAATGCTAGATGCATTTGGGGGAATCTATAAAGAGACCATTCTGACCAGAAAAAAAATGATTTTAACAGTGGAGAAATGAAGGCTAATATTGCAAAACTAAATTAGTACAATGGTATGATGGAAGCTCTTTAATGCAAGAAATTAGAACTACATTCCTACCTTCCTAGTTGGTTGCTTTAGGAAAGTGTGCATGAAGAAAATACCCCCAAAATGAGCACTTGTCAGTTTGTAGGCATCTCCCATTATTTCATGGGATACATTCACCTTGTTTGGATTTCCGGACAGGCTTCTCAGGGCCTCTACAGATTCTGATGTGAGGCCACTGGATTTAGCAATCCCAAGGTCAAAGTTGCATCCAACTTAATCAAATTTACTTGTGAAGATTAAAGAAATAACAGAAGATAGCTTGGTCTTTGACCCATAGAAAGAAGAAAATACTTTTATAACCTTGAAATCCTAAAACATAATGTAATACATGAGAGCAGTAACTAAATTAGACTTGTAAATTACCTACCCATAGTAGAATGTAACTGAAAGCTCAATAATGTCTATGTTCTCTAGAAGCTATTCAGCCAAATATGTACCACCAGTGGAAAGCTGTTAAAGACTACTAGTATACAGATGTGCATGGGTCTTATAAGAACAAGGGAGAAGCCAGAAGTCACCCAAGTAGACTACAACTTTTCTAACTTCGATAGATCAGGGCTTACATGAGAAAATATGCAATTTCCTTCCATACTTCTCTATCGAAACATTATAAAGTTCAGCACTTAAATAGCACTGTTGTTTTATTAATATTAAAAAATAAACCAATGGACAGGAGGTATGGCACAGTGGCAAAGTATCTGCCTATTAAGTGTAATGTTCTGAGTTCAAACCCCAGTACAACTAAAACAAAAGATGTAATTTTTCCTCTAGACTCCTACCTTTTCATTTAGAACCAAGAGGGAAATGTAGTTTTTCTGACCAACTAGCGTGTGTGTGTGTGTGTGTGTGTGTGTGTGTGTGTGTGTGTGTGTGTGTGTGTGTGTG
>NW_012267217.1:35315449-35372861 GCF_000151885.1 Dipodomys ordii | reverse complement strand
TTCCTCAGCACCACATAAGCAGAAAAAAAAGCCAGAAGTGGTGCTGTGGCTCAAGTGGTAGAGCGCTAGCCTTGAGCTGAAGAGCTGAGGGACAGGGCCCAGGCCCAAAGTTCAGGCCCATGGCCAGGACCCCCCCCCAAAAAAAAAATTTGATCTTGTAGCCAGGTACTGGTGGCTCATACCTATAATCCTAGCTACTCAGGAGGTTGAGATTTCAGAATAATGGTTTGAAGCAAGCCTGGACAAGAAAGTCCATGAGAATTATTTCCAACAAATTACTCAAAAAGAAAAAGCCGCTATGGTTCAAGTGATAGACCACTAACTAGCCTTGAGCAAAAGAAGCTCAGGGACAGTATCCAGGCCCTAAGTTCAAGTCCCTGGATTGGCATTTTAAAAAAATGAATGAGAACTTGTTTTTTTTTAAGGTGAACTAATACATATAAAAGAATATATGAGCATATAAAAGTAACCTTTTTAAATAACTAAAATCTAGGCAAGACCATAGCAGTTCTTACAACCTAATTTTAAGAAGCTTCAGTGACTTACTCTATACCCTAGATCCTCCAGCAATTCAGGGTGTTGTGGATAGAGAAAATGAATTAATATGAAGGTTAGTTTGTGTGTGTGTGTGTGTGTGTGTGTGTGTGTGTGTGTGTGTTACTTTGCTCTTGCTCAGGGGTTTCAGAAAAATTAACCTTATAAGGATGCTTTTTATGAGGCTGTCAAGACATGCAATTAAATTCAACAGGGCAAAATCTCTTGAGGAAAAAAATCCTTTTCTCATCACACAACTTACATTTTGGTTTGCTGCATGTAATTTTTTGAGGTAGAATGCCTTCACACTGACCTTATCTTGAAAAGATTTTCCAAGAAAATTAGAGTTCTAAATTTCCCAGACATTGCAAAACAAACCCCGGACTTGCCTTTCTTTGACAAACCTTGGCAGCCTGCCTTGGAAACACTTTAGTCAGCATGTGCCCCATGGCATAGTCCTCAAATCCCTGTAATCCTACAAAAGCATGTTTTCCTTTCCGAAGAAGAGTTCACTTTTGAATAACATGCTTCCATGTACTGAACCAGTTAGTTACTTTTGTCACTTAGAAAATCAACTGAGTTTAATTCACAGAAGACGCTAGCAGTCCTGTAAATATGTATATTCACAATAGTCACTAATCACTGAAATGTGCTTTACTATATTCATAATTACTTCTCCTTTTATTTATAATAATTATAATTATGTATCATAATATAACTTTTATTTAATATAATTTGCATTCAATGGAATGCAAGTAATATAGATGTTACTCAGTATAAATAGGTTAGATCAGAGTAGCAACTCAGTATACAAATGATAAAATGCTTATTTGGGAAAAAATTCAAAAATGTATAGTAGAATGAAAATCACTTGAAACCATCCAGACAATCATTACTGCTATTTCGGTAGCCACTTTCTCTCAGGTCTTTCTCCTGTGTACGTGTACATATGTGATTTTGTACAAATGGAATATTATATAAATTGGTTTGAGATCAAGCTCTTGCTAATTCTGTAGCATTTTGATATGGCATCTCTCTCCTCCTCCCTCTGGCTCATCCTCTTTAGCCAAGGTAAACAACCCAGTGTGTGTCTTTCCTCAGCTCCCTCCTATGCCAATAAGCTATAGTTGATTAAGGATTAAAGAGTTTTTGGCAGAGTGTCTCGACACCCTTAATTCTATACAATATGGCCTCCCTCTCCAGGCTCCTTCCACCACGCTTCTCCGTGTCTCTTACCCAGATATTAAAAGCACTGCTTCTTCACAGCTAGGTTTCCCATATCTGAGTTGCAGGAGGAGTTCATGCAGTTTCCCTTTCATTTGTGGCACAAGGCCTCATACAAAGGACAAGTTAATTTAAAAAAATAGCCTAAGTGGTAGATATTAGATAGCAAAAGAAGGGCACAAACATGACTAAAAAATAGGGGCTTCTTGGTTGTTACAAAGACAAACTGCTTAGCCACAAGGAGGGACTTCACTAAAAACACGATCTGGGAAAGAATTTAATGAACATTACCCCAGCATTTATGCACTGTGGTACATTTTTTTTTCTGTCAGTCACAGGATTTGAACTCTAGGCCTAGGCACTGTCCCTGTGCTCTTTAGCTCAAGGCTAGTAGTGCTTTACCACTTGAGCCATAGTGCCACTTTGGTTTTCTGTTGGTTAACTGGAGATAAGAGTCTCACAGACTTTCCTGCCTGGGCTGGCTTTGAACTTTGATCCTCAGATCTCAGCCTCCTGAGTAGCTAGGATTACAGGGATCAGCTAACACCTAGCTCCGTGTAGTACATTTTTAAATAACTAATATAACACAAACATATGAAAACATTATATGTTTTCTGAAGGTACAAAAAGATTTTTAAGGGTTATTACTTTTTAGCTTTGGAAATAAAGGAAAAAATTATTAAACATAAAAATACAAATAATTTTCATGTTGACAACCATATTATTTTGAAATATTAACTAAATATGAATGGACACATGGTCTAATAACAAAAGTTACATTTATTTCACATATCCTTTATCCTAGACACAGTTAGATATTGGAAAACAAGAGTAAAATCAACATAGCCCTTGTCTTTATACTTGTCATATCATAGAAAAATACTGTAAGCCATGTGCCATTTTCTAAAAGTTAAAAAAGATAAACAGATAAAATTATTATTTTTATATTATATTTTATATTATATTTATATTATATTTTATTTAACCCAAATTATCAAAACTACTATCAGTTCAACATGTAATTGATATTTAGGATTATTAATGGGGTATTTTCTATACTCTTTGTCCTACTGAATCCTCAGCATGCAGTGTGTATTTTACACATTACCTTAGCCGCACATATACAACTTGTGAGCTACATATGGTTGGGGGCTGTCATACTGAATAGTATGGGTGTGGTATATCCATCAGAAACATCTAGGTTATGCTGTGCCTAGACAATCTCAAATTATCAGCAACCTGAAGCATCAAAATGTATTTCTTAACTGCCAGAAATGGTGGCTCATGCCTTCCCAAGTATTTGGAATTAATCAAAAGAATCATAGCTCAGGACCAGCCAGAGGGCTGGGGGGGACGAGTGTTTAACATGACTCCCTTCTCACAAACAAATTGGCTATAGTGGTTCACATCTGTAATCTCACCTGCGAAGGAGGTGTAGGTAACAGTCAGAGGTTGAGCCAGAATAAAAAGCATGAGAACCTATCTAAAAAAATTAATGCTTAAAGCAAAAATGGCCTCGGAGCATGGCTCAAGTGGCAAAATGCCTGCTGTAAGTGCCAGGCCCTGAGTTCAAACTCCAATATGCAAAAAAAAAGTGTGTGTGTGTGTGTGTGTGTATTTCTTGCATAAGTTATATGTACTCTGTAGGTTGGCAGGGCGCACTGGTCATCACAGTCATTCAGACTCCACTTCAATAGACAATCATAGTTAACAAAAAGGAAATATAGGAGTTGCACACAGGCCATTAAATGCTTCTACCTCAAAATGACTTTCATCACTTCTGCTCAAAGTCAAAGCAAATCATGTAGCCAAAGGTAGCAGCAAGTGTTACCTTATCACATGCCAGATAGTTAAGAGCTAGAAATATTTGCTGTACAACATCAATGATTACTCTAAGTATTAAGCAAATATGAGCCAAGCAATGTGAAAAGCAAAAAGGGAGATAAGGGGGAGGTGCAGACAAGCAGAGCTACAACACAGGGTTGAGATAAGAAAAGCCCTTAGCAAGGAACAGATAAAGTCTGAGGAAGTTCAGGGAGGGGCAAAGTTATTTCTGGCACAGATGGAGAAACATCATGAATAGCCCTTCCTGGAACAATCTCACACATCTAGAGGATGATCCCACATAACAAACTCACAGGCTAGTATGGAGAAACCAGGTATCTCATATCTATTACACAGTGCAAATTTCTACTGCACACACCCCATAAAAAGGCATTGCAAAGATATACCAGGCTCATATGGACACTCAGAGGGTAATTCTGTTTAAATTGTGCTTTTAAAACATTCATGAATAATACCGTGTCTCTGAGCCAGCTATCAGATCATGAAAAATCTAAGGTATAATCTTCAGTGATGAACACACTTACTATGTTCTGAAAACTACCAACAGAGCAAGAAACACTGTTAAAGACCACAATATCAAGACAATGCTCGTAATTTCCTAAACAGTATCCTAGGTTGATGCTGAGAAGACAATATTTTGTTGCACAACTTCTTTCCTCCTGCAGGCCTCATCAACTTTTGCATTAGTGCTGCTTTATCTGGAAATGCCTATACCATATGAGATTATTAGGTTAATCTCAAGGAATGTAGAACTGGCAAATGTCACCTTCCCAAGAACACAGAAAACATCAGAAAAAAAAGACAATTTACAACTCATAAAGTATCTACTGATTTGCCACATATTGCATTAGACACATTCCATCCTGTCAATCACCAAAAGAAGAATGTTAGATGTGCAAAATAACCTATAGTACTTATCAAATACAGCCTTATTCCCCAAATTATATCCAGACTCAGAAGCCAAATGGTCAACAATTCTCTTTTATGTCTGCAAATGGCAGGATCAATAATATATGATCCAGAAAAGAACAATAATGATTTGAAAAATGTTCACTCTTCCACTGTGTTAAAAGAGATATATCTATCATTTATTATCAATGAAACCCTGTCCCCAGTGATTTACATACAAGGCCAAATGTTAAATGATTGCTCACTAAATCCTTTATACAAATGTCAATAAATAAACTGTTGTTCTTTAAAACTATAGTACACACAGGGCTCTTAAATTACTTAACACAATTGTTAACAAGGTCATAAGAATTACTGACTCACTACAAAAGAGCTGTAAAATCTTTGTTATCTCCTTTATTTCAATCACTGTCATAGAACATGAAAATATCAGAATTTGAGGACCAAGTAAAAATCATTATTCCTCAAGCCTTTGCTTAACGCTGACAGTAGTATAAAAGGACACCAATCATAGTTAACACTTTGTAGGTTTTACCAGAAAAAAAAATCATATTAAGTGAAGTAAGCCATACCCAAAGAAACATAGGTCCCATGATTCCCTTTATTTGCAATAATTAGTATATGTCTAGTATAATCTTAGCAGATGAGCAGGAAAGCTCAATAGTTACGTACATATGACCATATAAGATATTGTTAAGCAAAATGAACTCCAAGACATGGACACAAGAGCTTTATCTTTCTTGTTGTTGTTTTAATGTACTATATGATTTCTTGTTTCTTTCATGTGTTCTTTGCCCTATGGTTTATCCCCTGTTGTCACTGTATTTGATTTTGGTGCCTTAGGTATTGTATATATGTTTATCTGAATTAGGGAAGGGAAGGGGAACAACAAAATGGTGAGACAAAGAACAAAGGAAGAGCCAATGTAACAGCGATACTCATAAGACAGTATGTTGGAAATTATCTATACAACTGGCAGGGCAGGCGGGGTGGGGGGGATTGGGGGAGGAGGGAAAGTGAGAGAAAACTGAGGGAAGGGATAACAAGTTTGATGAGAAATGTACTTATTACCTTATTTATGTAACTGTAACCCCTCTGTACATCACCTTAACAGTAAAAAAGAGTTTAAACAAAAGATTATAGAGTTCTGGGCTGGGAAGACAGCTCAGTGGTAGAGTGTTTGCCTTGCATGCATAAGGCCCTGGGTTCGATTCCTCAACACCACATAATCAGAAAAAGCTGGAAGTGGCACTGTGGCTCAAGTGGTAGAGTAGTAGCCTTGAGCTGAAGAGCTGAGGGATAGCGCCCAGGCCCAGAGTTTAAGCCCAACGACCAACAACAACAACAAAAAAAAGATTAGAGTTCTCTGCCTTCCTTTATGCAGGCAGAAAAGATATCTTCCCATGGAACAAGTTAGAAGAGAAGAAAGCACTTTAGGTCAAAGTAGCCAAAAGACATCTCAGGGAAGACAGAAGGTAAGCAGACTAAAAGGACTTCACCAGCCAAGAACACAGAAAAAAGTTCAAAACTTAAGGTATGGACCAAAACAACTGAATTTCCATGAAAAAAAATCAAGATTCCTACCTCACACCAAATACAAAATTAACTCAAAATAGGTAACACATATTAACATAAGAGACAAAATGTATCAAAACTTTTCAAACAAAACACAAGAGTAGATCTTTGTGATATTAGATTATGTAATGACTTTTTAAATTATTGCAACAAAAGCACATGAGTCAAAAGAAAAATAGATAAACTGGATTTCACTAACATTGAAAAGTTGAGCTGTCAAGTCTAGCATTAAGAAAGTGAAATGACAATTCACAACATGAGAGGAAAATAGTTCAGTTCATGTAACAAACCATGGGATTTTCTCTAGATTGCATTTTTTTGTTCTTAATATATATTATTGTAAAGATACTGTACAGAGAGGTTACAATTATATGAGCAAGGTAATGAGTCCATTTCCTATCAAGCATTGTTATACCCTCCTTTATTTTTCCCCTACCATCCCTTTCCTCCCCACCTCCCCAACTCTTCCCTCCCCTCCCCCCACAAAGTTGTAAAGTTCGTTTTCAACATACTGTCTTGTACACTCATTGTTACAGTGGGTCATCCTGTATCCTTATTTCAGCATTTTGTTACTTCCCTTCCCCTCCCCAAATTAGAAAATGTATATACAAGGTACAGGACATCAGAATCAAATACAGTGACAACAGGGGCTGTACCATGGGAGAAGAACATACAAAGAAACAAAAAAATCACATAGTACATTATAAGTACAGTAAAAAAAGAACAGCAACAAAGATAAAACCTCTTGTAAAGACTTAAAGAGAGACTTCTCTGAAGAGGAAATAAGAATGGCCAATAGACACATGAAGAAATGCTCAACTTCTCTAGCTATAAAAGAAATGCAAATCAAAACAACATTGAGATTCCACCTCACCCCAGTTAGAATGGCTATAATCAAGAAATCTAATAACAGATACTGGAGGAGATGTGGCCAAAACCCTACTGCATTGCTGGTGGGAGAGTAAACTTGTTCAACCACTCTGGAAAGCAGTATGAAGGTTCCTCAAAAGACTCCACATAGAGCTCCCCTATGATCCAGCAATCCCACTTTTGGGCATTTACCCAACCGATCACAAACAAGGCCATACTAAAGCTACCAGCACAACTAAGTTTATTGCAGCATTATTCACCTCACCACAGCTAAGATATGGAACCAACCCAGATACCTTTCAGTAGATGAATGGATCAAGAAAATGTGATATATATACATACACACACACACACACACACACACACACACACAATAGAATTTTTACCAGGAAGAATGACACCACCCCATTTGTTAGGAATTGGGAAGACTTGGAAAAAATTATATTAAGTGAAGTAAGCCAGACTCAAAAAAACATAGGTCCCATGGTTTCCCTTATTTGCAATAACTAGTATATGTCTAGGATAAGCAGAGGCGGTCAAAGGCTATGTACATATGACCATAATATGACCATATAACCTGATCCTAAGCGAAATGAGCTCCCAGATAGGGACACAAGAGGTTCTAGATTATATTTTTAAAAGAACCTCGGGGAAGGTAAGGAGGGAAGGGATAGTAGAGGGAAAACAATGGAGGTGATCTATTCAGAATCACCATATAATCTAGCAGTTCCACTCCTGGATATACACTATCCCTAAGTAAAATTAAAATATTAAACCCACACAAAAATTTATACATGGTTATTCATAGCATCATATTATTAATAACCAAAAATAAAAACAATCTAAATGTCCACCAAAAGATGAATATGTAAATGAGGTATGGTATATTACACAATAGAATTGGCAATTAGAAAAATGAAATGTCAATACATGCTGCAACATGGATAGACCTTCAAAACATGCTAGGCAAAACAATTCAGTCATAAGCCAATTGTATGGTTTCCTTTATCTGAAATATTAGGATCAGGTAAATCTATGGATGAAGGTATGAAATGGGAGTGTCTGCTAATGAGTATGGATTTAGGGAGTTAATGAGAAGGTACTAAAATTGACCATGGTTGCACAACTCTATGAAAATGCTGTAACCACTGAGCTGAGTAGTTTAAATATGTAAATAGTGTGATTTTGTGAGTTAAATGCCAACTAAACCATATTTTTAAATGCTAGATGCATTTGGGGGAATCTATAAAGAGACCATTCTGACCAGAAAAAAAATGATTTTAACAGTGGAGAAATGAAGGCTAATATTGCAAAACTAAATTAGTACAATGGTATGATGGAAGCTCTTTAATGCAAGAAATTAGAACTACATTCCTACCTTCCTAGTTGGTTGCTTTAGGAAAGTGTGCATGAAGAAAATACCCCCAAAATGAGCACTTGTCAGTTTGTAGGCATCTCCCATTATTTCATGGGATACATTCACCTTGTTTGGATTTCCGGACAGGCTTCTCAGGGCCTCTACAGATTCTGATGTGAGGCCACTGGATTTAGCAATCCCAAGGTCAAAGTTGCATCCAACTTAATCAAATTTACTTGTGAAGATTAAAGAAATAACAGAAGATAGCTTGGTCTTTGACCCATAGAAAGAAGAAAATACTTTTATAACCTTGAAATCCTAAAACATAATGTAATACATGAGAGCAGTAACTAAATTAGACTTGTAAATTACCTACCCATAGTAGAATGTAACTGAAAGCTCAATAATGTCTATGTTCTCTAGAAGCTATTCAGCCAAATATGTACCACCAGTGGAAAGCTGTTAAAGACTACTAGTATACAGATGTGCATGGGTCTTATAAGAACAAGGGAGAAGCCAGAAGTCACCCAAGTAGACTACAACTTTTCTAACTTCGATAGATCAGGGCTTACATGAGAAAATATGCAATTTCCTTCCATACTTCTCTATCGAAACATTATAAAGTTCAGCACTTAAATAGCACTGTTGTTTTATTAATATTAAAAAATAAACCAATGGACAGGAGGTATGGCACAGTGGCAAAGTATCTGCCTATTAAGTGTAATGTTCTGAGTTCAAACCCCAGTACAACTAAAACAAAAGATGTAATTTTTCCTCTAGACTCCTACCTTTTCATTTAGAACCAAGAGGGAAATGTAGTTTTTCTGACCAACTAGCGTGTGTGTGTGTGTGTGTGTGTGTGTGTGTGTGTGTGTGTGTGTGTGTGTGTGTGTTTGTGTGTGTTTGGGGGCCAGTCCTAGGTTTCAATTCAGGGTCTAGCTACTGTCCCTGAGCTTCTGCTCTCAAGTCTGGCACTCCAGCACTTGAGCCACAGCTCCACATTTAAGGGCCTCATGGACTTTGCTGTCCAGGCTGGCTCTGAACTGTGATTCTATGATTTCAGCCTCCTGAGTAGCTAGGATTACAGTCATGAGCTACCAATGCCCAGCTCTGATCAACTTTTTAAATGAAAGAAATAATAGATACACACTCAAGTTATGGGAGAATTTCTAAAGAAATTCCCAAATAAAGAAACAAAATATGAAAAGCAGTGCTCCTACCTTTGAGATGACACTTTCAGTTCTAACAAGTCAATTTAAAGGGTATTGGAGTTGTCTGTGTATTGTCAATGGTACTCATGTTAGTTCTACATTTAAGACACCAATAGTGAGAAGAAAGTAATATAACCTCTAATATAATGAGAAGCTTCTCCCATACAGCAAGAAAGCAAGTTTTTATAAGGTTTCAGGGACAAGTCTTCTCTGGGGTTCTACAATATCAGCATCTGTACAACTCATTTTTTTAATCTCTGCACTGGAGCTGCAACTCTCTTTTCTATCTTTCTACCTTTCTGTCCCAAACTCTGATCTTCCTCAACCTCTAAGACTGATATAAGAAAATAGTTGGCATAGAATTAATTGGCTTGGGAGGGGATGGGTAAGAATGTTGAAAGTGGTGACATTGATCAAGATGCACTGTATTCATACACTGCCTTGGTGCATGACAAATCCTTCGCACAACTACTTGAAGATAATAAAAAATATTTTTTAAAAAGAAAGTAATTGGATGGTCTAGACATGCTGATCTGGGTTAAAGATAAAAACTAACCAGAAATCTTAAAACTATGGTGGATAACCCACCTGTGGTGAGTCCAGTGGTCACACAGAGAGGCTGTTTGCATTTTCCTCCACCTCAAATCTATCAGACTGCATGTGGCAATGCTAGATAGCAGCAGTTTGTTCAGCGGTACATTAAGTAGTCTTCTAATAACATCCTAAATGGCCCACCAATATATCTACCACTTTCCTGTTCACATTCATATATGCTGAAAGGGAAAATGAGAAGAAGAATAAAGCTACAAAGTGGTTATTAACAAAACCTGCAAACTACTCTGAGGATATAGTATAATTTATAATCTTATTATTTTTTAAAAGGCATTGCTATATGACATATCATGTCAATATAAAGGATAATCTGATCACTTATATTATCCAAGTACATATTATTCACAGTTCTAATTAGAATACCTACTTCAAATGGAAAAGGCCTTCCTGCAAGTCCACTCACTTATTTTTCTAAAACAGTATATTTCTTGTTACTTACCACCTTTTACCTCTGTGAAAACACAGGTCTTTGTTCCAAGTGAAAGCTCCACTATCACCTAACCCTGTAGATGAGAACCCCTTGAGGTCTAAAGTTTCATTTCCAAACCACTTCATACACAGAGTCTATTATCTGGATGGGGGAAAAGATGTTAACTGCAATGGCCCTAGGAACTGAGCTTATTTTGGCTTTGAGACAAGTAAGATTACAGTTCCTAACAGAAGAACATAAGGAATTTCCCAAGAGGAATAGCCAGTAATTTACTAAAATTACTCCAAAAGACAGTAGTATAAGAATCACAAAACTTTTTCTATGAGTAGTTATTTCTCTTTCTATGATTTAAAAAGATGCATAACAAAAACAACTAGTTAGATTTAAAAACAAGAAAGCTGCAAGCATCTTCAAGAGGAAATAAAAAATTATCTAGAGTTAACAATTACATAATATGCTCAAGATGAATAGAAGAAAGAGAATATAAGAGCAAACATTCTAAGACTAAAAAACCTAGGGACAAGAATATACCTCACAGATAGAAATCTAACTTTCTGTTGACATCTATGTGCTCCGTCTTTCACTCTCTCCTCTACCTTCCCTCTGATCTTCATACAATTCATCTACATGAATTCAAATACCTTAAAAATACTTTTTATACAAAACTCAAATATCTACTCGAGAAACAGCAAAAACATCCTTGCTAAAATGGAATGTGGCAGCTATTTCAGCCTTACAAACACATGTAACTTTTAAACTATTATTGATTGAGATTATTAAAGAATAACAAAATGCAAGTTCCAAAACAAAATTTGAAAACACTCCAGAATATTTTTAAAGTTGTAGGTTCCATTATAGTATAAATGAATAATTGAATACTGTTTGCCAAGAAACTGACAGAGATTAAAACATTCCCCAAGTTAATTTTATGAAAGATGGCTTCTAGCGTAACTATAATAATGATCTACATCTGAAATACATTTTTAACACACAGAAAAGTATAGCATGATTGCAAACCATATGCCTGATGGAATTAATTTTCAAGACCCTGAAGGCAATTTATATAGATTTTGTCCAAAAAAAAAGGAAGTAGAAGAACAGCCATACTGGGCAGTGAGCAGTGAGGAAAGTAAATATCCATTCTCTTCACCTGTCCTTTTTCCCATCTCCTATTTTTAGAATTACAAGGCCTCTGAGTGTCATTTATTTTTCAGTTTTTCCCATCAAAATCTATTGGCTCTTATATCGCTAATTTGTTCCTGTGTTCATTCAGGCTATGAATTGGTATTCTCAATCTCTGCCATATAAATTCTCTCTCCCATTATGAAATGAAAGGCTCTGTCCTGATTGAAGTAATACCAGAATTGGGGCAGCAACTGAGGAAGTAAAGAGGCTGTGTAAAATGGGAGCCTCACTATTAAACAATTTCCCTTTCTATTTTCCCTCTAAAGGCAACCTTGCTAACAGGACAGGTAATTCCCATATTTGAAAGTGCTTTCTGAACTTATTCAAAGCCACATAAATTACCGGGTTTTATTCTTCTATCAACTATCTTTTTATCTGGTGACCACACTTAGTGACTCTAAAAAACTTAGCTCAAAAGTCTATCACTTTCTTACAATTAAAAAATCACAGGTCTATAAAAGCATCCTTCTTATCATTCAAAAGGTAGGTAATGATTTGAGGAACCTGGTGAAGGCAATTCTGGGAAAGCTGATAAACCACATCTCAATATTCATTGTGTTTTAGAAATTATAGTTGTCCCTTGCTGTGTTATGTCCCTCTGTCTCTTCACCCCAATGCTGAGGATTTAACTGAGTGCTACGCTAAAAACTCTACTCCATTCAATATGTGTGTGAGGGAGCGAGTGGGGGGGGGTTGCTGAAAATGAAACCCCCAGCCTGACACTTTTATGATCTTTAAATGTTTTCTAATGCAAAGTTCACTGTGGTTAGATGCTGAGTTTCATTCTCCACAAATTCTCTGTAATTTCTGTGTCATCTCTAGGGTAACTTTCTAGAGATTCAAACATTTGATTAATCTGAACAAAACTTCCTAACACAGCATTTGCTTGATACTATATCATACAGTATGAATAGGATTGGAGGGGGGATAAAGTAGGAGAAAATTGAGGGAAGGGGTAACAAGTTGACAAGAAATCTCTGTACATCACCTTGACAATAAAAAAATTAATTTAAACAAATATCGAGAGAGATTTTCTCAAGAAGTCTGATCTTTCTGTAATCCACTCCCTTTTGTCTACTTCTATTAAATTGTGGTTGTATTTTACTTGTATCTTAGCTCTTTACCCCCTTGTTTAGTCTCCATAAAAGACATTCAAATATAAATATTTGTTAAATTAAGATTTCACACCATCATAATGACTTTGACATAACATTTACTAATGAATTCTCAAAAATATCTAAATAGGGATAATTGCAAAAGGAGGCTTGAAATGGAAAGCTAAAATAATTAAGTCCCCCCCAAAAAAGTCTAATTCATTCATTCTTCAATCTTTCACTCCATCAGATTCAACCACAGGGTAATTTGTTACTATGCTAATAAACCAAAAATATGAAAATGTAGAAGTTAACAAAGATATATAACAGAAAACTGAGAGAAGCTAAAAATAGGTTATCTTTTGAGCACCTAGAACAGGACATAAAAGTTGGCTCATTTCACTTTTTAATTTGAGAAGGTAAAAGTCAGTGCTTTAATGGAATAAATCTGCTAGAGGATAATTAAGGGCATGAAAAACATTTTGCAGATTTTGTATGACATAAAGAACTGAAGGTGAAACATAAGCATAATAGTAACTAACAATTAACACAGAATTTGGCTTGGGACACAGGGAATATGTTTAAGAAAGCACAAATATGGGTAAAATACAACTTCTGACATTAAAAAGTAGCATTTCTATTTAAGGTCTGAAACAAGATAGAGGCGCTGCAGGAGCTTTCTGTCTTGGATATCCAAGACAGAAAGTCCAGAGTATAGAAGAGTGGTCCATGTAGAAGAGATGTTTGGGAATTTGTGAGAAGCGCAACAACCTAAAACTAGATCCACAACTAAAATGCCAGTAGTTACAACGTAAGAGACTAAGGAAAGGTGAAGACATCTACGTGTCTCAGTACTGTATAAACCCTACCAACCATATATTAGTGATAGGTTTCTAGTTCAAAGAAAGCAGAAAGAATAAAGAGGAGGTTTCTCCAAAATCTTCATCCACCAATCATACAGGCCAGTCCTGTACAGGGCATTATTAAAGTGGGGAGGGATGCAAAAAGACAGAGCTGAACCTGAAAATTATTATCTAATACATGGAGATATATAATATCATATATATCATAACATATACACAAGAAAGAGTAACACAAAGAAACAATTACAATGCTTTGGGTTTCAATATTCTAGTGGAGTTCAAAGAAAGCTTACTCTTAACAGAATTTAATTGAAGAGAACAGAATTGAGATTTTTGAAAAGGCTTGGATAGTTTAGCTTGCCTTGATTATAAAACAGAAAAGAAAGAACAATGTATATAGAAGTATCTCAAATGAATGCTCATGAAAAAAATAAAGTAAGTAATCAAATTTAATAGGACTTCAGAGTACTGGCTGGAAAGATACAGGGGACGGGGCTGAAATCACACCAGAGTATCAAGGGCTGTCACCACTAAACTACAGTGTTTGGGTTTTGTTTTCTAGGCAATAGCAAAAAGCTATTGAAGACTTTGACTTTGAGTTTGACCCATGTAATGAATAGCTGCAAGGTCATATTTAGAAAAGAATAGCAATCAAGAGGGAAAACTAGGAGCCTTCTACAATAAACCAGAAAAGTGGCAATAAATGTCTAAATTAGGTAATACTTATTGGAATGGGAAGGAGCAATCATACCTGTTCCTAAAATGTAGAATACTCTGATACAAATTAATATTTCCACTGTCTAGAAAACTGATCATATATCTTGCTTAGCAATAAGAAAATGTTTCTAATTCCAAATAGTATTTTTCTACATACCATTCCCATATATTTCCACACACCATTCTTAATTTTTTTTCAAATGTTTTCTCTCAAACAGAAATTTTATGTTTGTGATATCAGTTTCTAAATTAAAATAAATCACTATTATCATAAATTGTTAGTTCCTGGATACTGTCCAAGGTTCTCCCATGACTTCCCTGTAGAAAACAGACCAAAGATGGTTAGAAATAGTACGCATCAAGAATGCCCAAAACAAACGGGGTACTGGTGGCTTATACGTATAATACTAGCTAGATAAGAGGCTGAGATCTGAGGCCAGCTCAGACAAGAAAGTCCATGTGACTTTTACTCTTAACCACCAAGAAGGCAGAAGTGTAACTGTGCTGTGAGTGATAAAATGATAGCTTTTAACAAAAAAAGCTCAGAGACAGGCCCTGAGATCAAGTCCGAGGACTGGCACACGCAACCCCCAAAAAAGCCAGAAACAGTCTCTGTCATTAATAAGCTTATATGACACTCACAAAAGTTACTCACAAGGCTCGTCCTCACTGAATATAATCATAGTTGAACAGATATATTTCTACAACTACTTTTCTGAATGCGATGTTACCAAATTATGGGAAATTGTCTCACAGTTCTTGACACTCAATATGCTGCGGCACATTAAAGAAACCACAGTTGCTGTAACACAGTAGATTAAAATCTTCCCTCATCATTTCGAAGGAAGCAAGAGGCAAGCCATGTGACAAATTAAGCTGAGGCTTTCTGCAGGCCTTCCTGCTTTCGATTTCTATCGGAGAACTATGAACAAACATCATATATGGTCAGTTTTCTTTTGTTTCCCAAAGGTTTTGTACGCAGATATCAGGACACAATCGCCAATTATTTGGTATTAGATAATCCCTGCCTTGCTATTGCTGCTGCTGTTGTTTCTTTTACAGTACCAAGGATTGAACTCAGGGACTCATGAATGCTAGGTTCTTCCACTAAGCCATACCCCCAGCCCAAATTCAATTTCAGTTTAAGTTGAAAAGAAACCTGCTGATAATCTCACTCAGCCATCTTATTTTATGGCCATGAAAAACAAAGGTTGACGTTTAAATAGGGATACAGGTGGACCCATTGCAACTATGAGATGTACAAGTCGTTATATCAAAAATGAACTTTACAACTTTGGTGGGGGGGAGGAGGATTGGGTGGGGGAGCGATGGGGGAGAATGGGAAGGGGAAACAAAGGAGGAGGCTACAATGCTTGATAAGAAATATACTCATTATCTGCCCATATAATTGTAACCCCTCTGTACAGTGTTTTCATAAAAAAAAAAAGAAAAACAAAGGTTGAGGTCCCATGGCTGGTATGGCAAAGCACAGGTCTTTTCACAACCAGTTTTGGGCTCTTTCCATAGCCCTCCACATTGTCTCTCTCGTGTGCCTCCAGTTCTATGTATCCATGCACTCAAATGATAGGGTGTCACCATGTATACAGGAACAGATTGCTTCAGCTTCAGCCCCTCATACAGAAGAGTTTTAGTTCCAGATTGTACAACAGCACAGATTCTAGTAACTTTATTCCAGTATGGTATTGGCATCTACTTAGGAGGCTAGCAAAAAGAGTGAACTTTTTTTTAATTGTAGAATATACAAGGTATTATTTTACACATTTAGCATGTAAAATTAAGAAGTCACTCCTAATCTCTTCTTTCACTTTTCATAGCTTCAGTTACCTATAGTAAACCATAGACTGAAAACATTAAATGGAAAACTTCAGAAATTTCCTGTTTTCAAGAGTGACACTCCAAGTAGCATGACAAACTTTTATGCTGTTTTAGACATGAATCATATAAGAAAAAGCTTATAATTGTGTAAGTGAAAGAGTCTTGATATAAACTTGGAATTGAAAAGTGATGATATGTTGATGGAGAGTTGGTTGTCAGCCATTCTGATCAGAGGTTAATTTCACAGAGAATTCCTATATAAGTAGGAGTGATTACATGCTACCTCATAGCAGTTGAGTTACTGACTGAGATACTGTGGGTCTTTTGATAACTTCTGTGATACTGAATCCTAGAGGCATATCAGAAATAGCTCAGCCCTTCAAGTACTAAATGGACTGTGATTCTTTTACTTATCTGTTAGCATGTTAGTACATGGAACCATTAAGGCACTGGTTCTGGGAGTTACGACATGATAAACATTTCATTGCCTTCTTCTTCTCTTTAGCAATTTTTAAATATTATATGACATGTCATAAACCCTTTTCTGTTAAAGTCCATGGAAAAACAATTACCCCACTTATGTTCATGTTCAGCAAAACAATTTCTGAGAATATTAATTTCATCTAACCTCCTTTCCTGGGTGATCAAAGGTCTGACTGAGTTCAGGTACCAGACAGTGCAACAGAGATCCAGCAATTTGTTCTCTAGGTTCATTTTGTACCCCTCAGGGAATTAAGGCTTTTCATAAATAGAATTTTCCTACCTTAAGAAGAACTTGAGTAACAACTATTAAGATCATCCATTTAACTTCTTACCTCCCAGAGTAAAGGACTGGAATGTAGTCACTGCTCCCTGAATAATGATGACAAGGGAAACTGAGTGCCTATATCTCTCCACTCCATAGTCGACATATACAGCAAGCTAGAATAGAGACCTCACCTGCTCAACACATACCTGTGCCTCTGAATACAGTCTAAAAGCAGTTTTCAGCAACGTTTTCTATTTCTCTAGTTGAAGAACAAATTCCTCTTTCTATAATAAAAAATTCTGACTTTTGGTTCATCAGAAAAGACACATACAGAATGATGTAAATATCAAATAAACTGCGATTCTCAATTAAAAATTTCCACATTCACATGTGATTCTTGGTCCTGAAGTTTGAACTCTCACTCACAGTGCCCTTGCAGAGTCTGACACAAAAAGAACTAAAAAGTCTTTCTTCAAAATCAGATCCCAAACCTAGGTCTCATTCTGCTGAGATCACACAGATTACATTCATAAGAACAAAAACAGGCAATCAGAAACAGACGATTAGAAAGTAGAGGTGCCTTTGATTCTTTTTATTGTCCTTTTGCCCTGGGATACTACTACAAGGAATACCACATTGTTTACACCAAGAACACTCTTCTTTCTTTTGATTCAGAAGATTCAATTTGTTCAGATAAACACTTTGCAATAATCTAATTTAACATGATCTTTAATCATTGGATAGTTGGTATTCTCTATGCAATATGACCTGAATCCCTATTTCTCATCAAAATGATATAAAAATAATTTCACCACTCATTGTTCAATAAATACACACTGAATGCCCACCAGCTGCTGCCAGCTTAAGCTATCACATTTAAATCTCTAGAATGCTCCTGCTCTGATTCTATTCACCCACTTAAAAGTCTCCTACATGAGAGTTTACATTTTCTAAAATACATGAGAATTCCACATGAAAAATAATCCTAGCTTCCTGTGGTATTAACAATGGTCCTGCCAATGGAGCTAAGCACCATTCTATTTCCCTAAACACAACCTGGTCCCTAACTGTTCCTAGAATCCATCTTAAAGCTAATACATACAAAATAAATTGTTTTTATTACCCCCACAGACCGGCTTCCACCCCCACATTCTCAGTTAATGGTGTTGACTTTCACCCAGTTGAAAGGTGATTTGTAATCATCTCAGAATCTGCTCTCTCCTTTCTCTTCATTTGCAATCCATCAGCAAGCTCTTTATGGTTTATCCCCCAAAAATCTTATCTAGCATTCTGTATCCCACTTCTTACTACCCAAACAAAATCAAACTCATTTTAATCTACACAATTACGGCATTTTCTGATAACCTTTCTCATTATTTTTTTAAATAAACCAGAGAATTTTGTTGGTCATGGGGACTGAACTCTGGGCATGGGCGCTGTTCCTCAGCTCTTCAGCTTCAAGGCGAGTGCTCTACCACTTGAGCCACAGCACCACTTCTGAACCTCACTCATTCTTAAACCTTTATACGAGCTATTCTACTACAAGTAAACAGAGAATAACCCCAATTATATCCTCTACTACTTAAATCACTCTAGAGGCTTTTGATCACCTTTGGCAGGAAAATCCACTTTCCATAGCTACTCAGGGTTCAGCACTCTCTGCCTTGGCTGCTTATCAGAAACCCCTACAGAGCTCTTCGAAATAAGCAAGTGCCACCCAGATTATATAAGTCAGGCCCTAGGGGTGGTCTCTGACATTCTTGGAGTTATTTTTAATAATTTATCTTCCCCTCTATTCTGTCTCCTTGCACTGCATCCTCTTTTTTGCTTTCTTCAAATAGCTTTGCCTGGAGTTCTGCCCCTTCCCCATTCTCCATCCTTCATCAACCGATCATCTTCCCATCCGTTTCCACTTAGTTCTCTTCCCAGCCACCACCTTTGTAGGGAACTCCTATACCTGACACAACAGTTCTGTAAATGTGGTCTCCAGAGTAGCAGCTAGAGCGCCTGAGAATCTACTTCCTAGGATCCTGTGAATGAGGAACTTGGATAGGGCCTGACAATCTGTTTGAGTAGGTCCTCCAGGTTATTCTGAGACACATGAAAGCTTGAGATGAGCTATTTGTAGCACACACACACACACACACACACACAGTGGGTATGAATAAATTAATTTATCTGAGCACCTCTACTCTAGACTTCAGATTGATTTTCTTCATAGAAGCCATCTCAAATTCTTAATGTTTTATTTGTATTTGTCCTAAAATATAAACTCTATGAAAACTTATATTCACCCCCAAGTACCCAATGCTTAGGGCCTTACACACAGAAAATACTCTATAAATATCTATCAGTCAATGAGCCCTCAAACTCATCTAGTCTCTTTTTTTCCCCCAGAAGCCCAAAGGCTTGGTTTGATTTGGGTTTTCTCCAGAGGTAGGAAAGAGCAAAATGTCCACAGATATTTACAGTAGAATGTCTCAGAAAGTGGTATCAGAACCCAACCCTGGAACTACAGGTAGAACTCTACATAAGAGCACTTGCCTAATATATGAGTCAAGCAGAAAAGTTCAGATAAGGTGATGTTAGGAAAATGAACCCTAAGGATACAAGTTGTCATGTTAAAAATGAACTTTACAACTTTGGTGGGGGGGGGGGGGGGGGAGGATTGGGGGGGGCGAGGCTGGGAAGGGATGGGAAGGGTAAACAAAGGAGGAGGCTACAATGCTTGATAAGAAATGTACTCACTATCTTGCCCATGTAATTGTAACTCCTCTGTACAGTATTTTCACAATTAAAAAAAAAGAGCACTTGCCTTGCATACAGAAGGACCTAGATTCAATCCCTTGTACCACCATTAAAAAAAAAGAACCCAACCCAAAGAAAGGAAGCTTTTCAAATGATGAACATTCCAGGCCCCTGGAACAGTGAAGTGACTGTCACCTGTATGATGCAGAATTGGTAGGCCTCCATGAAATCATAAGTAACCTCTCAGGCATTTTTCCAACATATCTGCAATGGAACAGCACTCATGAAACTTATCTTAAGGTCACACTCGGGTCACAGGCCAAGGGAATCCCACACCAAAGGACTGGCTCCCTTTGCTCAGAGCCCCTTGGAAACAGTGATTATCTCTTCAAGTATCTACTGCTCACACTCCTGCCAACAACTGAGAAATATAATTTTTTCAATTTAAATTTCTATCAATTACAGTAAGGGCCTTTTGCTGCTCTTTTACCCCCCACCCCATTTGTAATTTCCTTTGCAGTGAAAGGTTGTTGTTATGATTCTCCTTTCTGTTGTTTGCCATTCTCTGGTTGGTTGGTAATTATGTTTCTTCTTGTCTTTCTTCTGTGCTGTCATTGTTTTCCCCAGGTAGTGTTTCACTCTTGACTGTTTTGGTGATTCTTCCTTAGGTCAGAAGTTAAATTTTTATTTAGTCACATATGTCAATCTTTTTACTTTATGGTTTCTGATGTTCTTGTGTCAATACATTGAGAAGTCGCATACCCCAAATGTATTTTTTTAAAAAAAAACATGTCCTAGAATTGAAAGCCCTTTGTAGAACTACTTGATTTTTTTTTGAAAATCCACCCATCTGAACGATATCTTTATGGCTTTTCTTCTTGTTTCTTTTGTTTTAGTGTTCAAGCTTTGATCCACCTGAAATTCCTTTTGGTGAAGCAAGTTGAGGAAAGGTTCTAGTTTTATTTTTTTTCAAAGTGCTAGGTTGATTTAGGAAACAGCAACTTCAGCATTTAGCAAAGTTGGTTGACATTTATGTTTATTAAATTATCTGGAGGATAATGAAGCTACAAAACAGTACGGTTCAGATGAAATAATATATTCTAGTGGAATGTGTGTATATATATATATGATTTCAATGTGATATTGATATTAGTTTTAATAAGTACTCAGATGTTCATGCCAATACCAGTTTGGTTATCATTAGTGTCAACAACAGTAACAATAACCAAAATTGTTGACACAGTGATTTAGTGAAGCATCAGTAATTATTTTTTAAATATGTTTTTTATTGTAAAAATACTGGACAGAGGGGTTACAGTTACATGAGCAAGGTCATAAGTACATTTCCTATCAAGCATTGTTACCTCCTCCTTTATTTTTCCCCTACCTTCCCTTCCCTCCCACCTCCACAACTACACTCTCCCCTCCTCTTTACCCCCCTTCCCAGCTAAATTGTAAAGTTCGTTTTAAACACAGTGACTTGTACATTGTTACAATGGGTAAACCTGTATCCCTATTTAAGCATTTTGTTTTTTCCCTTCCCCTCCCCAAGCTAGAGAAGTGTATATACAAGATGCAGGGCACCAACATCAAATACAGTGAAAACAAGGGTTATACGATGGGGAAGGAACATACAAAGAAACAAAAAAAAAAATCACATGGTACATTATAAATACATTAGAACAATAGCAAGAAAGAAAAAAACCACTTGTGTCCCTATCTTGGGGTTCATCTCACTTAACATCATCTTATCTGGTCATATGTACATAGCTTTTGACCTTTTCTGCTTGTTCTGGACATATACTAGTTATTGAAAATAAGGGAAACCATAGTACCTATGTTTCTTTAGGCCTGGCTTACTTAATATAACTTTTTCCAAGTCTTTCCATTTCCTAACAAATGGGGCGATGTCATTCTTTCTGATGGAGACATAGAATTCCATTGTGTGTGTGTGTGTGTGTGTACCACATTTTCTTGATCCATTCATCTACTGAGGGGCATCTGGGTTGGTTCCATATCTTAGCTATAGTAAATAATGCTGCAATAAACATAGTTGTGTTGGTAGCTTTAGTATGATCTTGTTTGTGATCATTTGGGTAAATGCCCAAAAGTGGGATTGCTGGGAGAGATCTATGTGGAGTCTTTTGAGGAACCTCCATACTGATTTCCAAAGTGGTTGAACAAGTTTACACTCCGACCAACAATGCAGTAGGGTTCCCTCTGGCCACATCCCCTGGTTCATGCATTAAATATATTCACTCATTTAATCCTCAAAGCAAATCTAAGTGGTTTCCATTCATATCTTAATTTCACAGATGAGAATACTGAGATACCAAGTGAACAAGAAACTCTCTCAAGGGCCCACACCCAGCAATGGCAGAGTCAAGCTCAATAACTGAAGCACTGAGGATCCTGCTTCCCTGCTTCAAAACACTATGGACAATGCAGAAAAAGCAACGAATCAGTTGTGCTATTAATCTAAATGGTGTAGACAGTTTATTGAGATATTACATGTTTCTAGTTCTGAATTTTTCATCTGAAAAGTGAAAACACATACCACCAGTCCCATCTTTCCTATCTACCTCATATAGATAGATAGATAGATAGATAGATAGATAGATAGATAGATAGATAGATAGATAGATAGATAGATAGATAGATAGATATAGATATATAGGTATATATATATATATCCCTATATATAGGGATATATATATATATATATATATATAAACTCAATATTAACGCCTTTAGCTACAATACCTGATAAAACGTGTATAAAGGTCCAGCACAAGGTAACTCAAAAGTTGATGTCTCCTTTAACTTACCTACTTTCTTTCATATATTTGTTTTTAAAAATTGGTTCAAAATACCATCATAAACATCTGGAATTTCTTTGTTTAATAAAATCTGGCATTTCTATACATATCCTTATCTGAACTATATACACTACAAAGCTTCCCTGAAAAGTTTAGTCTACATAGGCAAGTGAAAAATGATTTCTCATGATCTTAGCTATAAAGTAGATTTTAAGACTATTGAAGATACTATTAACAATTAAAGATGCTGTATTATAACTAGTTTTTATGTAGAATACTAATACAATTTTTAGTTTCATGATGGTGAAAGTACATTTTTCTTTTTTCTTCCCTCAAAATTCTAAAATCACAATGATGACAAAACAAAACCCAACTCCAACTTTAACAAAATGAAGGAGTGACTAAAATATTCCAAAGGTGGAAATCAGATTAAAGAAATATTTTAGAAGAAAAGAGAAACACTAAATTAGTGGGTAAAAGAAAGAAGTAGGCCAATTTATATCTAGAACTCTTAACAAATGGAGACACTGGATACCCTAGGAGATAAAGGTTAAGGACTGATCCTGAAATGAAGTTATATTTACACTCCCATTGGCTGATCAGTCTTCTACTAAGTTTGTAAAAGCTCATTGTTAACACTAGTTTCCAACTCTGCAGTGATCTCACATTGGTAAGTCTGAAATCAACCACATTGAGTAGTACACTAGAGAAATTAGCTAATGCAACAAATCTCCAGTTTTGTTTTCTGGTTGCTTTTGTTTAGTTAGTGATGAAAAGAAAAATATTATGTGAAAATCTGCACTGAAAACACTGACTTCCCTCAGTTCCCGAATGTCAGCATTCAAGCTGCACCCACTTAGTAGAAGAATGAAGATTCTTCTCTAGAGAAACTAAACTCACCAAGAGAACAGATTTATATAAAATCTATATTTTGAAGAAGCCTTCAAAGAACAATTTTGTAACTTGTTTAATCACCTTACAGACAACTAGTCCATTCTATCTATCCAAGCAGATTTGCAAATTCTTAAGTATTCATTTTTAACACTTTTATTCAAGAAGCCATATAAGATGTTCCCCACCAACACAAAGAAACTAACAAAAATGGATGTCATGGATTTAAGACACACATAGGAGATGTGATGGGTATGCCAATTATGACAGCATAACTTAGGTCTACAGAACACAGTGCACATTGGGGCAGGAGACAAAAACCTCCAAGAATCAGAAATAAAAAGGAATTAGTAAATTATCTGAATGACTGTGCAGAGCACTGTAATAAGAAATGTTTATAGAACTCTTAATAAATGTTAGAAGACTTAGACATTCAAGGAAAATAATTTAAAGGGAAAATAAAGAAATTATAACTCCAGGTAAAAGACAACAAAAATAACATGCAATTTTCACTGTATTTGATGTTGGCATAATTTGGGGAGGGGAAAGGAAAAAAGAAAATGGTTTAAATAAAAGGATACAGGTTGACCCACTGCAAAAATGAGATGTACAAGACGTTATGTCGAAAAATGAACTTTACAACTTTGGCGAGGGGAGGAGGGATGGGAGGGCAGGGATAGTAAGGGTAAACAAAGGAGGAGGCAACAATGCTTGATAAGAAATGTACTCATTATCTTGCCCATGTAATTGTAACCCCTCTGTATGGTATTTTCACAATAAAAAACTTATTAATAATAAAAAGATGCAAAATACAATTATACAGTAGATTGCTCAATAATGGAACACACATAGTCATAAAAAAGCACTGAAAATGATGTAACTAAATCTTTAATCATAATGATATAGGAGAGCAGTGCAAAAGGGAAGTGAGATATGGGTATAAGTCCTAGCATATCCTAACAGAAAGTAAATTTATTCATCAAAAGGCATATTATTTTTAGTACCAATACAAACAAGTAAAACAATAAATTGAAAAATGATTCTGTTTTTGGTTTTATAGACATTTTAGATGTATTTCCTTGTAATGGTTTTTAATTTAGATAATTACAAAATAATGAAAAACAAGAATAGATGATAAATGTTTAGCAACTGCAGAGAATGCAGGAATTAGTCTGATGAGTCTTATTAGTGGACTTTTTAATTACAGGAGGAAATTACTGGGAGGAGAGGGAAAAGTTTAGAGTGGTAAAAGCAAGTGCCATAAAATTTAGTGGTGGTAAAGAAAAGTGATGAACAATTCACAGAATAACTGGGAATCACAATGGCATTGAGTAGCTACCCAAAACTCATCTTCTGATCCCATGACAAAAGCCACTAAAATCAAAACACAGAACCTCATTTCTCATTCTTTTAAATAAAAGTTTAAAAGTCCATTTCTAAAGCAAAGTAGTTCCTTCCACTGATAAAATCATTATCGAGGCCACATATATCCCAGGTTAGACTTGGTTTGTATTAAATGAAAGCAGGTAATGTGACTGCACTCTTTGAGTTCTTTATTAATGGATTTTCAGTAGTGCAGGTCACAGGTGATGTCAGCCGTTTTACACTGGAGGTAGGGATAGGAATTTCTCACAATCTCAGTAAGTACTCAAACACCAAAAGCTAATGTTGTCATTCTTACTCTACAGACAACTCATTTTCATTCTATTAAAAGTGTGTTTATAATTGGAGGTTTAATTTTTTGAGCTCTAAGTATATGTTAGATATGAAGCCCTTGTCTCATGAATAGCTGGTAATTTTTACTGATAAAACATTTATTTTGAAAACTAATAAGGTGTTTAGATGAGGAAAAGGAATTAAGAGCAGGAATCTCTTCAGTTCTCAGAAACAAAAGATACAATTTCATAAAGCAGATTTTGGAAATAGTGATGTCAACTAACCTCTAAAAGAACAGCAGTGGATATGACTCTTGTTTGTGGGAGATCTGATTGAACAGTACTTGTTTATGTGCATCAGTTTCATGCTATCGAGCCTCTTGCAAGGCTCTCAGATGTGAGTCCCAGCTTCCAATGTCAGCTTCCCTGGCCTCCCATAAGAATACCAAGAAGGACTCATGCAGCTCTGGAGCTGTGGCCTGAGTACCTCGTGACTCTTTCCCAGGGACAAGAATACTTCTGATCTCAGGTGTGGTTTCTTCCTTCTGAGAAGCTAGTTCCTTTGCCATGAAGCATGCTAAAGCCTGGGGGACAGCATATCGTCAGGGTGGAATGGTGCATCAGGGGGCTTTCAGTTTGGAGGGAAGGAATGAGGATGCATGAGAGCTTTTCCTCTGAGAGGAAATGGGATGCTTCTGACTGATCATCAACTGTCACTGTGCACTGCAGCCAGTGGGATTTTCTTGGCCCCAAAGGTCTCAGTATTGAGTCAGTTTAGGGAGGCAGCACTACTGTTGGCCCTTCCCTAGCCACAAACAGGCTTCTTCTCTACTACACTTAAGGTATCCAGGAAGGGCGAATTCACAAAATTTAATAGCTAATACTTGGATTCATTAGCAAAGTTATTTCTAAGGAAGTTAATGCAAATGGATAACCAATTTATATAACACTCTAGCTCAGCAATTTAAAACATCAGGAAGTTATTTACTAAGACTTTTTCAGAAGTAGATAGGAACATCAGCATTAATGACTAGGATAGTCAGTAATTGTGGCTTGTGTCTGGTCTTCAACTGAGTGTTACTGCAAGAATCACAGACACAGCAACTGCATGGATGGCCATGTAAGTCTGATTCTGGACAGCCCCATACCTCCTTGCCTAGCTCTGGAGGGTCATGGAGGATTAAGGCTCAGCCTGAAGCCTGCTTATTGGTTGCCCTGCAGCAGAAGGCAGAGTTGGGATCCAAAATTGGTTAGTTGACCAGAATAATGTCTAGCCAATGTCTGGCAAACTTGACTCTTGGTCGAATCAGGAAAAGCATGAAGTCAGACAAGCACTATACACCATTAGTCTGGGCTGATTTTCATCCTCTGTCTTTAAAGGAAACCCAAGTCCACTTCCTGCTATGGGAACAGGAGCATGTCATGGTCCCATGCCCTTCACATATCAGACTGTGCACTTCAGATCCACTCATCTCTTTTCCATTTTCTAGTAAGTATTTCATGGTTTCTTCCAGGAGTCTATTCTGCAAGGAAACTTAAAGCCACCTACATTTAGCTTTTCCTTTTTTTTTCCAAGGATCCTGCTGACCTAAATCCACTATTTTGTGCCATTGGGTATCTTGTGCAAAGAGAAGCCATTTAAATGACTGTGTGTGCTCCCTGAGCACTAAGTGGTGCTCACATCTTCCTTTTCTAACATCAAACATTAAAATCAAACATTTACATCTTAAGCATCGGAAACCTACTGTTTCACATACTGTCCATAGGTGTTCATTTCTTTGTCAGTTTTTATATTTTGGACAGATTATCCTTTAGCCAGTCAGCAACTATGACAGCTATTTCCTGGCTAAAATCGAGGAAAAAAGCGTAAGGTATATTTTCTCACAGAGTCAAATATCTCTTTCTGGAAAATCTTTCTTGATGTCTTATAAGTATTTTACTGGACACCAACCACTCACTGTGCCATAGTAAAATGTAAACTTGGATATATTTTTCTTTATGGTTTCATCATCTCTCTTCACCACCTGTATTATTTCTTGGGCTCCAAGGTAGGCAGCATTAGCAAAGCAGAACAGCTATAATATTTCTTGTGGCAAGAATTCACGCTTCATGTTCATTAGATGAAGGCTCATTTTGATCACCAAGCACCTGATTATCTCAGGACATAGTTTAAGTACGAAGTAGCCAGGAACATAGAATACATAGCAAAGTCAGCACAATATTGGAGTGGCAATCTTGGCAGTGGGTGACTCAGATAATCGTTCAATTGTTGGGAACAGCAGAAAGGTGTGAAAGCCTGGGAGCTCAGGGGCTTGCTTCAAGACCTGAAGAGCAAGATAGCTGCCTACTGAATGGCCAATGAGCATAATTTTCATTCCTTTGGCACATGAGTTTTCAGAAAAGCTAGTTTGTGTTCTATTTGGCCATTCAACCCATAGACACCCTCAATTTCTTGAGCACTTGGACCTTCTGAAGTTGAACATATCGCTTTGTTTGCAGGGACCAATACATGTCCAGCATGAAAAATAATCCAAACTCGAAAGCATCTGCCAGTCAAGGAATACAATGCTTTTGCAAATGGCATATAAAAGAAAGGAAAACCTGGGTAACCAGAAATAATGACAATAAGCAGTTTAGGCCTAGTTGATACTTTGCTCATTAAAAAGGTCAGTCCAGGGTCCACATTTCAGAACCTGGCTTTCAATTCCACCAGAGAAAATACATGCCTCAAACAAAGGGACTTCTTCCTTGGTTTCTGAGTCCATTTCTAAGTGTGTGTCCAATAGCATTAATGCTTTTGCAACTTTATGTGAGAGACTTTTTCCCAATTAAATCTTATGCAAACCTGACAGCCCATTAGGCAGCCAGCCGCCTCTCCCAGAGCATCCTGAGGTATCTTCAGTCACCCCCACCCCAATTTTTTTTCTGTGAGCTTGAGCTTTCCCTCAGCTCTTCGGCTCAAGGCAAGAGCTCTACCACTTGAGCCACAGCACCACTTCTGGTTTTCTGGTGGGTATTTGGAGAAAAGAGTCTCACAGACTTTCTTGCCCTGGCTGGCTTTGAACCGTGATCCTCAGATCTCAGCCTCCCGAGTAGTTAGGATTATAGGCATGAGCCACCCATGCCCAGCTCCTAGATATATCCTTTGCCATACAGAAACTCTTCAGTTTAATGTAATTCCATTTATTTAGTCTTTCTTTGATTTGTTGCAATTTTGGAGCTTCACATAGGAAGTTTTGACCCATTCCCAGGAGTCTTAATGTATCTGCTACCCCTTCCTGTAATATTTTCAGGGTATCTGGCCTTACATTGGGGTCTTTGATCCATTTAGAATTGATTCTGGTGTAGGGTGATATATAAGAACCTAGTTTCAGTTTTCTGCATGTGTATAGACAATTCTGCCAGCACTATTTAAGAGGCTGTCTTTCTTCCAACCTATGTTTTTGGCTTCCTTATCAAATATTAGGTGTCTATAGGTCTGTGGGTTCATTTGTGGGTCTTCTATTCTGTTCCTTTGGCTCGCAGGTCTATTCTTCTGCCAAAACCAAGCTGTTTTTATTACTATGTCTTTGTAATAGTTTGAAGTTTGGTATATATATTTGTCCAACACTGTTCTTGCTAAAGATTGTTTTTGCTATTCAGAGTCTTTTGTTATTCCATATGAATTTTTGGATTGCTTTCTCTGTTTCATTGAAGAATATTGTTAGGATTTTGGTGGGTACTGCATTGAATCTATCAATTGCTTTGGGCAGCATTGTCATTTTCACAATGTTAATCCTTCTAATCCAGGAGCATGAAACATTTTTCCATTTCCTTAAGTCTTCTTCACTTTTTTCCAGGTTTTTAAAGTTTTCACAATAGAGGTCCTTCACATCTTTGGTTTAAGTTAATTCCTAGGTATTTTTAGGCTATTGCAAATGGAGTTGCTTTCCTGATTTCAGTTTCACTCTTCTCATTGTTGGCATACAGTAAAGCTACTGACTTTTGTGGGCTGATTTTACGCCCTGCTACTTTGCCAAAGTTTCAGATCAGCTCAAGTAACTTGGGGGAGGGAAGCCATAGGGTTCTTTAAATACAGGATCATGTCTATGCAAAGAGGGATAGTTTTATTTCTTTGCCAATTTGGATCCCCTTTACGTTTTTCTCCTGCCTTATTGCTCTTGCTAGGAATTCAAGTACTATATTGAAGAGAGTTCAGAGAGGGGACATATTGTCTCACTCCTGATTTTAAAGGAAATGATTTAAAAAAACAAACCCTCAAAGAAACAACAACCCAATTAACAAATGGGCTAAAGATTTAGAGAAGAAGTTAGAATGGGCAAGAGACACAGGAAGAAATGTTTCTGGCCATAAAAGAAATGTGAATCAAAACAACATTGAGATTCTACCTCACCCCAGTTAGAATGGTCATTATCAAGAAACCAACAATAATAAGTGCTGGTGAGGATGTAGCCAAAAGTGAACTCTACTACATAGTCGATGGGAATGTAAATTTGTTCAACCGCTTTAGAAAGCAATATAAAGTTTCCTCAAAATACTAAATATAGAGCTGAGAATGTGGCGTAGTGGTAGAGTGCTTGCCTAGCCTGCATGAAGCCCGGGGTTCGATTCTTCAGTACCACATAAACAAAAAAGGTTGGAAGTGGTGCTCGGCTCAAGTGGTAGAGTGGTAACCTTGAGCAAAAAGAAACTCAGGGACAGTGCCCAGGCCCTGCATTCAAGCCCCAGGACTGGCAAAAAAAAAAAAAAAGACTAAACATTGAGCTTTCCTGGAACCCAGCAATTCCACTCCTGGGTATTTATCCAGTAGAACACAAACAAAGTCACACAATTACACAATTATGTTCATTCCAGCATTGTTTACCACAGCCAAGATACAAAATCAATCCATTTGCCCCTCAATGGACAAACGAATCAAGAAAATGTGGTACATATATGCATATATATACATATATATACACAATGTAATTCTACACTTCAATCAGAAAGAATAATAATGTTCCATTCATAAAGAAATGGAAAGACTTGCCAAAAATTATGTTAACCAAAGTAAGTCAGACCCAAAGAAGCATAGATTTCATGGTTTCTCTCATAGTTAGAGTTGTAACTAGAATGTGCCTATAAATCTACAAAAGTAAACACACTGGATTTAAAATTTTTTAAATTAAAAACACTGAGACATAGAGGTTTCTAGACATTCACACAGAATGAAACCAAAGGAGGATATTCTTAGGAGAGAATCACATAGGCAGAATAGTTTTGTGCATCTGACCAAATAAAATAGTATTTATCAAAATGAACTCCAGGAAATGAAAATGAGGTTTTTTTCCTCTTTGTTGCTGTTTTTTGTTTTCATTTCCTTTTGTCTTATTTGTTTATTTATCTGTCTTTGGGATAGTAATGGGGGGCACAGAAATGATGGAACAAAGGATGAACAAATGCAGCAGTGATGCTCACTATACACTATATTGAAAATGAACTATACAACTTGTGGGTAGGGATGGGGAGGAAAAACTGGGAGAGAGCAAGGGAAGAGGTTACATTGTTCAAAAGAAATGTACTCTTTATCTGACTCATGTAACTGTAACCCTTCTTTATCACCATTACAATAACAATAAATTAATTTTTATAAAAGGAAATGTATTAATAACAGGTATGTGAATTTTACTGAGGGCACTGACATCATACTTAAGACTCTTCTTGGCACAAGCTTGGCATCTCTTTCCATTTGTATTCCATTTTGTGTTTTTCTTTGCATTTTACTTTGCACAAAACTGATTTTTTTCTACAATGTGCAATCTTGGGATTCAGCAGAACAAAGAACTGAGAGATAAGGTCTTTATCATAAGGGATTAAAATTACTTATACAAGAACAGAACTCTGTAGGACAGAAACCCCACCCCTAAAGGAGGACAATTATCTATGCAACAATTATCTATGTACCTTGGAGGAGGAATCATCATCTCATAGAAATCAAATTGCTCCCCTTAAGTGATAACAGCAATATCAACCTCACAAGACATAACTGGGAAGCTTACCAGAGCTAAGATAATGACAAGGCACCTAAACTGGAACTCTTCACATATACCATTTATCCCTTACCTCTAATTCTTCTACTTAGACTTAATGTTCACATCTGTGCCCTGAAGGTTGAAAACGATAAATTGAAGTACCATCTTCCTATAGCAGCATGCCATGTAATAATCTCCTTTCACCATGTTTTGGCTTTTCAGTGTCAAGACCTGACATTCCTTTCATAATAAGCTTTTCTAGCATTGTATTATGCTTCACATCTTGCCTGAATTCTTTCTCACGGACCCAAGGACTGAGGTAGATAACTGAGCTAACTCTCCCTTGAGAGTTAAAAAAATATCTTAAATAGGATTAAATAATAAAACTTTAAAAATAGAAGCTCAATAGAAAAGACTAGTATAATACAGCATAACAGAAATCATCTGTTGTTACTGAAACAACAATACTATTTCCTCACACCCAAGTACAGCCTTCTTTAAAACTAGAAAGTAAAGAAGTACACACAATCAATTTCAGCACACGACAGAGGCAGCTGATCTGTGGCTTCATACAATAATCTTTCACAGTGTAGCACTCTGGAAGTAGCCAGTTACTTGGGAGCCTTAATGAAAAAAAAATGCCAGATAAGTGACTTCAGTTCCAAACACAAAAATTAGCCTGATTAAATCAAGTAATTTCTATCAGATTTTGATATCATGTAGAAAGAGAAGTCTAGTCTCCTCCAAAAATCACCATGTCTTTAACCAGGAATTGTTATTCCTTAGCAAAAGTAATGACATTTCAGTCAACTTAATCACTAACTTTCAGTCTTTTGCTTTCTGAGTGATATGATCCACTTCCATTCATTTGTTTTTATTAAGCACAAAAAAAAAGCTGTGTTAGATTGTATGCAAACTTGTATGACAAAACTCTTGCTTGACATTTGAAACTCTACCACCTCAGAAGTTTACCTTCATTTTTTAGCCCTCTATGATGTGTCATGGAATATATGTATGTAACAAGAAGCTGTATTTCTTCAGAACTTTTGAAGTTGGAGAAAGGTGAGAAACACAGACCTTAAGACGGTGGCATTCAAAAGTAGCTGGTTTCCATAGTGTAGTGGTTATCACGTTTGCTCACACAAAAGTAGCTACACATTAAAGTTACCTAGAGACTATAAACAGAGAATCCGACCCATGCTGATCAGCACACATCCATGAGGTACCCCTGCCTAACCCGTGGAATGCAGGGTTCCTTGGTTCTTTATTTTAAACTATTCCAGTGAACACAACCAGGATTGAGAGTATTATGGGGTATTAACTCTCAACTTAGGCAGCACACTGGAATCATTTAGGAGCCAGTTGTTAGTAATACTAATGCTTTGGTCTTGGTCTTGGTATGAGCTAAAATGTGTCCCTCCAAAATTTGTATGTTGAAGTCCTCCTAACCCCCAGTACCTCAGAGTGTGACCATATTTAGACATGAGGTTATCAGAGTTGGCCTTACTCCAAAAGAACTGATGTCCTTATAAGAGGTACCTAGGACACAGATGCATACAGAGGGAAGAGTATGTGAACACACCAACAATCTACAAGCCAGGAAGAAAAGCATCAGAAGAAATTGGACACCTACCTTTCAGAAAATAGAAAAGCAACACAAACAGGTCAAGGATTTCAATGTAGGACCTGAAACTATATAACTACTAAAAGAAAATACAAGGGAAAGGTCCATGATCTTTCCTTTGTTCAGACTAAAGTGTGACAAAGGATTTTTGGACATAATCACAAAAGTATATTCAACACATTATCTCACTCATATGCAGAATCTAAAACTACGTAGCTTGTAGCAGCAGAGAGTACGATGGTGGTTGGTTGCCAGGACTAGGATGGAATATGGGAAGAGTAGGGCGGTATTGGTTAAAGGGTACAAAACTCAGTTAGACAAGGTAATTAGGTTTGAGAGACCTATTGTATGATATGGCAACTAGAATTAATTTTATTAATGTAAAGTGTAGCTCCTCGATGTTTTCACCACAACAAAATAAACGAAGCAATGATATATTATTAGCATTATTTAATCATACTCTCCTGTACACTTACATCAAAACATCATTTTGTATATCATACACATATCTAATTTTTACTCGTCAACAGTTACGTTAATAAAAATTGTTTTTTTTCAGAGATTAGAATTCAAATGCATATCTCTCTTATCTAAAAGATTATCGTTCAAATGGTTTAAATAGAAGAGATAGAAACCTCTTGACTTTGTTGCTATGGTAATAGGAAAGGCGTTATAGGTGTAGATATGATACTTTCCCAACATCATGAACAGAACAACAGGCATGAACAGAAATCTCTCTCCTCCTCAGCACTAATGAACACTCTGCCTCTGCAGGAATAAACTCCCACCAACTCTTATAGTGGATTTGTGAATCCATTAAGTATTTTATCATTATATTTTACCCACTACTTATACTACTTATAAACTAAATGATGAAAGGATCTCTTGGAAGATAGCTTCCAGACCACTTACAGTCTAGTAGTGATCCTAGCAACAATAATCTCTTGCTGACAAGCCAAACCATTTCTTCCTGAGACAAAGGAAGAACCATAAACACTTTCAACTTAAGGTTCTCATCTTTTAACTATAGATGCAAATATTGAATGACAGTTGGCACAAATTCTAATTGGCTAAGATGTGTTAGAGTTAAGTATCTGGAGCCAAATGCTCTGTTTGCTTTCCAGATTTCTAAAAAGCACTTCATAGCATGGACCTCTGCAGTTATAACCATTTAACCTAGGTCAGTCTTCTAGGAAATTGACTCAGAAATTTAAATGCTATGTTCCTCAAAATACTCAGAAAAAGATTAAATAAAACTTCACAAAATTATTGGATAACAGAGGCCATAGCTTAGGAAAATATGTAAATTAAGAAAAATTCTGAACTGGATCAATCAAGAAATACTCTTCAGGATGGACTGTGGCTCAAGTAGCAGAGTACCTGTCTCACCAGCACTGCCAGGAAGAGGAGGAGCAGGGGAAGGAGGAGGGGGAGGAGGAGGGGGAGGAGGAGGAGGGAAAGAAAGGAGAGTGGGGAAGGGGAAGAAAGGAGAGGAGAGGAGGGGAGATGAGAGGAAGGGAGGGGAGAGGAGAGGAGGGGAGGGGAGAGGAGAGAAGAAGTGGGAGGAAAAGAGAGGGGAGAGGTGAGGAGAGGAGAAAGTAGAGGGGAGGAGAGAAGGGAGGGGGAAAGGGAGGGAAACTGGGAAGGGACAGGGAGGGAAGAGACTTTGCCCATTCTTAAGATGTACCCTGACAAGTCACTCACAAGCCAAGTTCCACTGATTTCCATCTCATTTATTTTTCTCATTTATTATTGATGATAGCTAAATGCAGCAATTTTACCTCATTTTTCCCAAATATCACCACCTTTCTATCAACTATCCTTTCTGAAGATTTACAATTAATTCATTAACCTTATTTTCCTTTTTACTAGCTATGGAATCTGTATACAGAAATGTCACAAAAATCTGAGGAGAAATGGAAAAAGAGGAGTGAAAGAAAGAAATGTAAATAATTCTCCAACTGGATAATCAGCTCCTGAACAATTTAGAACCTGCTAAGAACTAGTACTACCCTACTCTCTGAAATCTTAAGTTATGTTTCTATAAGTCAAGGGTAGTAATGGCTTCATGTAAACATGGTTTATCTGCTTAATAAACATTACTTACTTAATAAAAGTTATTTTAAAGTACTTGCTTCTCTATAATTTCTTATTTTTTATCTGGACCTTAATCTTCACCAAAGGAAGAAGAGAAATCAAAACAAAACCAGCAAACTTCAGCAAATAAGAGTGAGTTCTATCTAATGAGATCCTCCTTCTCTTTTGACACTTAGACAGAAATACTTAACATGTTCTATTTCTTCATCTTTCAAACTCATCTTCCAACCCCATTTTTGTACGTTTTTTTATTGTAAAACTACTGTACAGAAGGGTTATAGTTACATGAGCAAGGTAATGAGTACATTTCCTATTGAGCATTGTTCCCCTCCCATCCCTTCCTTCCCACCTCCACTACTACCCCCACAACCCCATTTTTAAAAATATTTTTATTGTAAAGATACTGTACAGAGTGGTTACAGTTACATGAATAAGGTAATGAGTCCATTTCCTATCGAGAATGTTACCCCCTCCTTTGCTTTTCCCCTACTATCCCTTCCCTCTCCAACTCCCCAACTCCTCCCTGCCCCCTCAAAGTTGTAAAGGTCGTTTTCAACATATTGTCTTGTACATCTCATTGTTACAATGGGTCATCCCGTGTCCTTGTTTCAAACTAGAAAGATGCAGGGCACCAGAATCAAATACAGTGACAACATGGTGTATACCATAGGGAGAAGAACATACAAAAGAAACAAATCACACAGTATATTAAAAAACGGGGCTGTCAAGGTGGCTCAGTGGTAGTGCTTGCCTTGCATGCATGAGGCCCTGGGTTCAATTCCTCAGCAACACATAAGCAGAAAAAGCCGGAAGTGGCGCTGTGGCTCAAGAGGTAGAGCACTAGCCTTGAGCTGAAGAGCTCAGGGACAGTGCCCAGGCCCAAAGTTCAGGCCCCTCGACAGCCAAAAAATAATAATAAATAAAAACAACCACAACAAAGAAAAAAAAACCTCATGTCCATATATTGGGACTCATTTCACTTAGCATCATCTTATATGGTCATATGTACATAGCTTTTGATCTTTTCTGTTTGTCTAGTAAGATTATCCTAGATATATACTAGTTTTTGCAAATAAGGGAAACAATGGGACCTATGTTTCTTTGGGCCTGGCTTACTTCACTTAAATATATTTTTTTCAAAGTCTTTTCATTTCCTAACAAGTGGGGTGGTATCATTGTACATATATATATATATACACACACACACACACACACACACACACACACATTGTACATTGTACATATATATGTATATATCACATTTTCTTGATCCATTCATCTACTGAGGGACATCTGGGTTGGTTCCATATCTCAGCTATGGTGAATAATACTGTGATAAACATAGTTGTGCTGGTAGCTTTAGTATGGCCTTGCTTGTGATCATTTGGGTAAATGCCCAGAAGTGGGATTGCTGGGTCATAGGGGAGCTCTATGTAGAGTTTTTTGAGGAACCTCCATATTGCTTTCCAGAGTGCCAACCCCATTTTAATGCTAGCTCGAAGCCACAGTCTATGTCACACTCACCTTTGGACTCCCATAATACCTAAAATACTGCTTTGCTCATAACAGGGGCTAATGAATAACTCCTGAGTTGAACTATATTACAAAACCCTTTCTTATAATTGTACAAAGTGGTATGTTATCTAGAAAGAAAGCATGGGTAAGATTTGGGATTGCAGTTCAGTGGCAAAGTGCTTGCCTACAGTCCTTGAGTATGATCCTGAGCATTGGGAAGGAGGCAGAGAGGAAAGAAACTACTGTGAGAAGAGAAAAAGGGAAGCAACGGACAAGAAAAAGAGAGGAGAAGAGAAAACTTAGTTACCTAGAAATTGAAAATAACACTGTTCTATGGTTTGAATATATCTACCAAAAGTATAAGTGATGGAAACTTAATCCCTTGGTTCATTTTGGATTTGTAGGTGGGGGCCTCCAGGAGATAATTAGCATTAAATGAGGTCAGGAAGGAGGTGCACCAAGGATGTAGCTTTATAGGAAGAGGAAGAGGTCTCAGCGAGCACTTGCTCTGTCTCAGCATATGCTATGCTCTGTCTCTGACATGTTATGATATAGCAAGAAGTTCTTGTACTGTGTTTGTTGATTTCTCAGTCTACAGAACCTTGAGCTAAATAAATTTCTATTCTTTACACTAGCCTCAAGTATTTTATTACAGCAACATAAAGCAGAAGATACAGTCCAGTGGTATAGAAAGAGGATCTAGAATGGTTTTCATAAATCATCACTAGTGGAAGAAGATTCCCAAATTCCTGGCACCACCTAACTAGACACAATCAGTGCATTTTAGCAAGCTAGATCTTGTCAGATGGTAGCTTGGTTTAATTATTATCAAAGAGCCCACAAATAATATGTGTAACAATGGCCAGAAGAGAGAGAGTGAGGAGGATCACAGGAGCCTAGAATTTCATTTTTTAAAAAGGAAATTATTTGGCTCCTTTACTTGCTCCATGTCTTAATTTTTGTCCATTCAAAATAATTTCTTGTAGAATAGCCCACTTCTAACATGCAGGATATTTGACAATGTAAAGAGAATGTGAGGAGGATCATAGGAGAAGAAAGAAAAAAAGAAAGATAGAAAGGAAAGAAAGAAAGAAAGAGAGAGAGAAAGAGGAAAAGGAAGGAAGGAAGGAAGGAGAGAGAAGAGGGAGGGAGGGAAGAGAGGGAGGGAAGAGAGGGAAGGAAGGAAGGAGGGATAGAGAGAGAGAAAGAAAGAAAAGAAAGAGAGGGAGGGAGGGAGGGAAGGAAGGATGGGAGAGAGAAAGCGAGAAAGCAAGGAAGGAAGGAAGGAAGGAAGGAAGAAAGAAAGGGAGGGAGGGAGGTAGGGAGGGAGGGAGGGAGGGAAAGAAGGATGGGAGAGAGAAAGCAAGCAAGAGAGAAAGCAAGAAAGCGAGAAAGAAAGAAAGAAAGAAAGAAAGAAAGAAAGAAAGAAAGAAAGAAAGAAAGAAAGAAAGAAAGAAAGAAAGAGAGAAAGAGAGAAAAATTATTTGCCTCATTTAGTTGCTTCATGTCTTTTCTTCTAAAATAGCCCACTCCTAACATATGCAGGATATTTGACAATGTGCCCTCAAACAAAATGGAAAAAACATTGTGTAACATGTATAAAATTACCATAATCATCCAGTTTCACCAATTTCCCTTCTCATACTTCCAACCTTTCCATTTCTTTTTCATATTCAATTAAGCTGTATAGTAATGAAAATATACAAAAAAGTGACTTTGTCATGATACTTTATACGTCACATTAAATTTAAATCTAGGAATATAAAAACAAAGGTATGTAGGTAGGTAGTTTGGTTGGTTGATTGGAGGAAGATCTTCAAAATGTTGCTCAAATCATATATCATAAATTCCTCTCCAAACAGGAGACTAAAAATCCTATCAAGACAATTTGTATAAAGTTACTGGCAACCTCTGCCACAAATAGGAACTAAAAAATGAGTGGCATTTGTATGGAAAAGTAAGTAACATACTTGAGAATTCTGCAGTGTAGATTCCCTTATAAGTTGTTGCTACCTAGAGCAATCACTGAGATCTCCTATAATTCTAGTCTTGGTCAATGACTTTATTCTTTAAAGAAAATAAATAAATAAAAGCCTGATATATCACCAGAGTCATATAAATTATAACAACTGCTCCAGAACACTTTTCTGGGGTCGATGAGGTAATGGGAGTTTATGTCTGGCTTCTTCCAGAACTAAACACTTTTACCGAGACAAAGAAAGGACTTTCATGTTAGCAAACAGTCATCATTTAGATGCTCTTTTTGAGACAATTTCCCTTTCCCTATCAAGGTAGCTCTTATTTTCATTCCAGCCACAAGTAAACCCTGTGAAATTTAAAGGGGTAAGTACAGAATGTGACACTACAATAAAAATAATGCACCATTCCAAGATAGTAAAGATGTTGACAGTGGTTTCCATTTCCTTCATGGAAACTTACATGAGTTAAAAATGTAATTAGTATCCAGGAATTAAGTGTCTCACACTTGTAATTCTAGCTGCTCAGAGGAGGATAAGATCTGGAGAATCGAGTTTTGAGGCCAGCCTAGGCAGAAAAGTCCACTTGACTCTAGCTCTAAGAGGTATGTCTCAAGTGATAGAGAACCAGCAGAACAAGCAAGATGAACAAGCACTAGACTGGATTCAAACCCTCTACTGCATACACATACACACAGGCCTGCAACTGTGCACCTTCAAGATGTGTCTTGGTAGGATCAAAAGGACTGTGAAAGTTACAAAGATAGATTACCTACTAGATTACAATTCTCCCTCAATGTTTATACTTTGTAAGCTAACAACTTAACTATTGTCAGCTCAATGGTGCAAACCAATGGAGTAGTATCTATGAATATGTACCACTTTTCCTAAACTTACTAAAAATATCAGAAAATAAGGTCTAGTAGGAAAATGAGCTATCTTTTTACAATAAAGTATCTTAAAAGAGAGCAAAAAAATCCAGTGAGTTCTATTTTAACCCCTTAATTTTCATGCAGTCATTAAATATAAAAGAAGCTAAGATTCCTCACTAAACTGCTCAATTGCCAAATATCTGAGGCTGAATTTAGTACTATTTGCAAGTATTCTGTTTTGTGAATAACAGATCTGCTTTACTGTTTCTAATTACCAAAATCATATGGTCTCTTAAAACAATATAGTAATTAAACATTTTCTCTGACATTTTCAAAAACATCTATTTAGAGTGGGAGATTGGGACATGAGTTAAATCCTAGATGCCAAAAGAGTGATCTAGTAAAGAGTGAGCTCCCTAAAAAAATCCCAAATGACAAATGCTCCACTTCAAGCCCCCTCAATTACTTTCAGGGGGTTGATACAAATACAAAGCATTAATAGTGAACTTCTTTCCTCACTTCGGAAGTCTATGGCTGGTACTCATTTAGTGTTCTCTTCCTGACAGGTTCACATCATAAAAAAGATATCTCCTCTCACTATGTGATCATCAAACAGACATTTGTGTGCTATAAGAGAACAAATGGCAAGTGAACAACCTTAGATAGTGTTCAACTCAATAAATGAGTTGGTAGTAAGTGTATTGGGTTTCTTTCTCTTTCTTTTCATTATTCTATAACCTAAAATTGAGTGAAGAAATGATTAGATAATACAAGTCAAAGACTGATTGATAGACACAGAAGAGGGATAAGAAACCCTCTGGGTCTCTCACTTTGCTTCACTTCACATCCCCTCTAGCTTACCTCTCAAAATTCTTAAATGCTGACAAGAGAAGAGAAAGGAATCGATGAGCCACTAAACTGGGCCAGGCCCATCCCTGCTGGTCTGTTAATAACAGATCTTCAGTCGCTCTCAAATGAAGACCACAGAGCCTTCCTATCCAAGAGTAGAGGCAGGAAAGCATCTCTGTCACCACAAGAAAAAGCTGCTAATGGCCTGAGAGCTGATACTTCCTCCACAGTGTTTATAAAACTACTAATATAAATGTATGCAGTCAAAAATAGGAGACATATATAATAAATGTCATTGTGGCACAATGAGTCTAAAAACAACTGGCCTAGAAACTGTTTATTCATGAACATAATTTAAAAGCTAACAATTCACTGAGGCATACACATTAGTGGTCATAGGACCTCATTTAATTATTTGACACAAGCCCATGCTAAAATGTTCTCATTACATAAAAGTGGAAAAAAGTACAGTATCAAAGGGGGAAAAAAACACCAAAGGGGGGAAAAAATCACCAAAGGGGGGAAAATGTAGCATTCAAATACACTGACAATGACTATTAAACATACCAGCATATTTTTCCAAATATTATTCTAGGCATGTTTATTCCTACATTGTTGTGTGATAGATAGACAGACAGACAGACAGACAGACAGACAGACAGACAGACAGACAGACAGACAGACAGACAGACAGACAGACAGATAGATAGATAGATAGATAGATAGATAGATAGATAGATAGATAGATAGAGCAAGCTATAGATATATGTAATTGTGGATCCTGTTGTTTCATTTATTATTGTAACATTTAAGTTACTGGAACTCCTTATAAATAAGTTTATGGCTTAGTTCAATCTTGAAGTAAAGATAATGACTGGTCAATCAGCAATTTAACACTTTAAAAACTAAAGTTCACAAAAAAACACTAATAAATATCAGTTGTTGCTCAGGAAAAAAATAAAGTTCAAAAATACATTCCTATGTTTATCTTCATATTGTTCTCATAAATACTTTTCAAATTGTGGGATTTAATGTAAATTTACAGAAAGAGCAAAGAAGAAAGGAAGGAAGGGAAGAACATAGGAGAGAGAGAGAAAAGAGCGAGCAAGCGAGCAAGAGAGAGAGACCCCTGTGTTGTAAAGTATTCTAAATAATGATTTACTTTCTAAGTTTTCAGACCTAAAACAAGAAAGTAATGTTAACATGGATTACCCAAATCCATCTGAAATATATCCACAACATTGTCTTGTCTCTGTCTTGCTTTCTTAAGAATATTTTGCATTAGTTAATGCCTGAAAGGTCCTAAAAGCTCTTCATATTTCATACTTAGTACAAAATAAACACTGTTTACATGGTTACCCACAAAGTACAAAGTAAATAAGTGTTGACCCTGACAATTAAGTCATTTGTGTTTAATAATATTGTTAGAAGAAATTACTTGCCCCAAGTGAGGAGCTATTATATAATTGTTGCATGTTTATCCACAACATAATAGACCAAGTAATACTAAGAGAAAACTCAATGTTGCATAAAAAGTTTCTGAAAATATATACCTGTAGCTGAAATATATGCAATGACAATAATGAAGATATAAATATTAAAAATATTAAAAAGTTTCATGCCAGCCAGGCATTGGTGGTTCACCCCTGTAATCAGAGCTACTCAGGAGGCTGAGATATGAGGATCATGGTTTGAAGCCAGCCCAGGCAGAGAAATCTGTGAAACTCTTATTTCAAATTATTCACCAAAAAAAGCCAGAAGTAGAGCTGTGTAGTAAAGTGTTAAAGACTTGAGTAAAAAAGCTTAGGGACAGTGCCCAGGGCTTGAGTTCAAGCCCCAGAACCAGCACCAAAAACCAAAAGCAAGAGGTTTTTCTTTGTCCTTGCTGTTTTTAATGTACTATGTGATTTTTTGTTTCTTTTGTAAGTTCTTCCTGCTATGGTATACTCCCTGTTTTCACTGTACTTGATTTTGGTACTCTGGCATTGTATATACATTTATTTGAATGAGGGAATGGAAGGGGAACAACAGAATGGTGAGACAGAGGACAAAGGGGGAACCAATGCAACAGCAATATGTTGGACGATTCCTTAGAAATGATCTGGACAACTTGTTGGGGCAGGGGGATGGAAAGTAGAAGAAAAATGAGGGAAGGGGTAACAAGTTTGACAAGAAATGTACCTAGCACCTTACTTATATAACTGTAACCCCTCTGTACATCGCATTGAAATATATATAATGGAAAAAAACAAAAAACCTTCAATGCCACTAAATTCTTATTAAAATGACAGCTTATCCCAAATTCATTTGAGCATTTCTCACAAAACAGGTCCCTTGTGCTTTTCCTGAAAAGAGGAAAGCAATATACCTTGTTTGTTGATTTTCATATGATCTAGCCATATTTTCACTAATTAGAAATGTTGTTTACTATTTGGATTATTCCTGACAAGTCACCTAACCATACATTTTTCCATAGTACATAAAGATATTGATATTTTTAATTAAGTTTTTTATTGTGAAAATACTGCACAGAGGGGTTACAGTTACATGAGCAAGGTAATGAGTCCATTTCCTATCGAGCATTGTTACCCTCTCCTTTGTTTTCCCCTACCAACCCTCCCACCTCCTCAGCTATACCCTCCCAACCCCATCCCCACCCCCACCCTCCACCCTAAATTGTAAAGTTCGTTTTTCAACATAGCATCTTGTGTATCTCATTGTTGCAATGGGTCAACCTGTATCCCTATTTAAACGATTTGTTTTTTCCTTCCCCTCCCCAAATTATACCAACATCAAATACAGTGAAAACAGGGGTTATACCATGGAGGAGGGACATACAAAGCAACAAAAAAAATCACATGGTACATTATAAATACGTTAGAAACAAAAGCAAGGAATAAAAAACCACTTGTGTCCCTATTTTGGGGTTCATTTAGCTTAACATCATCTTATCTGACCATTTCTGCTTATCCCAGACATATACTAGTTATTGCAAATAAGGGAAACCATGGGACCTATGTTTCTTTGGGCCTGGCTTACTTCACTTAATGTAATTTTTTCCAAGGCTTTCCATTTCCTAACAAATGGGGCAATGTCATTCTTTCTGATGGAGGCATAGAATTCCATTGTTTATATATACCACATTTTTTGATTCATTCATCTATTGAGGGACATCTGGGTTGGTTCCATACCTTAGCTCTGGTAAATAATGCTGCAAAATAAACATAGTTGTGGGGGCTGGATATAGCTCAGTGGCAAAGCGCTTGCCTAGCAAGTACGACGTCCTGGTTTCGATCCTCAGTACCAAAAAAGAAAAGACAAAAAAAAAAAAGAATTTAAAGAAAGAAAATAATGTATAAAAAAATAAACATAGTTGTGTTGGTAGCTTTAGTACGGTCTTGTTTGTGATCATTCAGGTAAATGCCCAAAAATGAGATTGCTGGGTCATAGGGAAGCTCTATGTGGAGTCTTTTGAGGAACCTCCATAAAGTAAAACTCTCCCTCTTTGCAGATGACATGATCTTGTATTTAAAGAATCCCATGGACTCCAGTCCCAAATTACTCAAGCTGATTCAAAACTTTGGCAAAGTAGCAGGGTATAAAATTAACCCTCAAAGGGGCTGGGAAGGTGGCTCAGTGGTAGAGCGCTTGCCTTGCATGCCTGAGGCCCTGGGTTTGATTCCTCAGCACCACATAAGCAAAAAAGAAAAAAGCCAGAAGTGGCACGGTGGCTCAAATGGTAGAGCGCTAGCCTTGAGCTGAAGAGCTGAGGGACAGCGCCCAGGCCCAGAGTTCAGGCCCCACAACCGGACCCAAAAAAAAAAATTAACCCTCAAAAATCAATGGCTTTCTGTATGCCAACAATGAGAAAAACATGGCTGAAATCGGGAAAGCAACTCCATTCTTAATAGCCCCACAAAAAATAAAATACCTAGGAATTAACTTAACCAAAGAAGTGAAGGACTTCTATGATGAAAACTTTAAAAACCTAAAAAAAGGAAATCAACAGAACTTAGAAAGTGGAAAAACCTCCCATGCTCCTGGATTGGAAGGATCAATATCATGAAAATGGCAATACTTCCCAAGGCTATCTATAAATTCAATACAACACCTTTCAATATTCCAACTTCATTCATCAAGGAAATAGAAGAGGCAATCCGAAAATTCCTATGGAACAATAAAAGACCCCGAAGAGCAAAAATGCTCCTCAACGGAAAGAACACTGCTGGAGGAATATCAATACCAATTTCAAACTCTATTACAAAGCCAGAGTAATCAAAACAGCTTGGTACTGGCACAAGAACAGACCTCAGGACCAATGGAATAGAACTGAAAATCCAGAAATGAACCCATAGACCTATAGCCACCTAATTTTCCATAAGGGAGCTTAAAAAATAGAATGGAAGAAAGACAGCCTCTTCAGTAAATGGTGCTGGCAAAATTGATTAATCTCTTGTAGAAAACTAAAGCTAGATCTTTATGTATTACCCTGCACCAAAATCAACTCCAAATGGATCAAAGACCTTGGAGTCAAAACAGACACTCAAAATATTACAGGATGGAATAGGAGAAACCCTAGGTCTTCTTGGCACAGGCCAAAATTTTCTTAATAGAGACCCAGAAACACAACAAATCCAAGAAAGGTTGGACAAATGGGATTGCGTGAAGTTGCAGAGCTTCTGCATGGCAAAGGACATAGCTAGCAAGATCAATATAAAGCCCACTAGCCGTACAACGGACATGGGTCTCATATATAAAATATACCTGGAACTCAAAAAATTAAATCTCCCAACAACAAATCCTCAACGAAACAACTGCCTGATAAATAAGTAGGCTAAAGCCCTAAAGAGGAAATAAGAATGGCCAATAGATACATGAAGAAATGCTCAACTTCACTAGCCATCAAAGAAATGAAAATCAAAACACCATTGAGATAGCACCTCACCCCAGTTAGAATGGCTAGAATCAAGAACTCTAATAACAGATGCTGGAGGACATGTGGCCAGGAAGATATTGATATTTATTTCATTCTAGGAACAGAACCATTAATCCATGGGAATCAGAAGCCTGAACCGTGAGAAAAGGTGCTTACTGAAAATCCATCTTCATAAATAGTCTACCCCAGTGAGCCAGAGGAGTTTCCAAATCTGGAAAATGTTGTAGCCTTCTCCAGAATTCTTGTAACGATTCCTTGCGAGGTGACTTATGTAATACTTGGCTACTTGCCTTGGAAAAAACTAAAAGTATTTATTATAATGCTACTTTTGGCTTCCTACCTTCCTCCTTTGCGTTTCTAGCATTAGCAAAAGGCAGAACATAATACTCAAAATGATACAAGGGTACCAGCCAAATGCATGCTTGAAGTCCCCAAGGCAATAGACATGATATATTATTCAAAAAAAAGTGAATAAAATTCATTGTCATTGGTAACACCAAGATAATTAATGGAGACAGAATTAGGTAACTAACTCTGCTCTTGTCCATCCTCTCAGTACAGCATAAAGAACACCTAAATTTGATGTGAGTCTTTTTTTTTTTTGTCCATCATGGGGCTTGAACTCTGGGCCTGGGCGCAGTCCCTGAGCTCTTCAGCTCAAGGTGAGTGCTCTACTGCTTGAGCTACAGCGCCACTTCCAGCTTTCTGGTAGTTTATTGGAGATAAGAGTTTCACGAGACTCCACATACAACTCCCCTATGACCCAGCAATCACACTTTTGGGCATTTACCCAAATGTTTACGAACAAGACCACACTAAAGCTACCAGCACAACTATGTTTATTGCAGCATTATTTACCATAGCTAAGATATGGAACCAACCCAGATGCCCCTCAGTAGATGAATGGATCAAGAAAATGTGGTATATATACACAATGGAATTCTATGCCTCCATCAGAAAGAATGACATTGCCACATTTGTTAGGAAATGGAAAAACTTGGAAAAAATTATATTAAGCGAAGTAAGCCAGGCCCAAAGAAACATAGGCCCCATGGTTTCCCTTATTTGCAATATCTAGTATATGTATGAGTCAAGCAGAAAAGGTCAGATAATGTGATGTTAGGAAAATGAACCCTTAGATATGCATTTTAATGTTTTTTCTTTCCTGCATGTGTTTCTAACACATTTATAAGATTATTTCTTTGTTGCTTTGTATGTCCCTCCCCCACAGTATAACCCCTGCTTTCACTATATTTGATGTCAGCATAACTTGTGGAGGAGATGGGGAAAAACAAGTTGTTTAAGGAAACAGGTGGACCTGTTGCAACAATGAGAAGTACAAGTTGTCATGTCGAAAATGAGCTTTACAATGTTGGGGGGGGAGGATTGGGACTGGGGGGGAGGGGGGAGGCTGGGAAGGGATGTGAAGGGTAAACAAAGGAGGAGGCTGCAATGCTTGGTAAGAAATGTACGCATTATCCTGCCCATGTAATTGTAACCCCTCTGTACAGCATGTTCACAAATAAAATAAATTAAAAAAAAAAAGTTTCACGGACTTTCCTGCCCAAGCTGGCTTTGAACCGCGATCCTCGGATCTCAGCCTCCTGAGTAGCTAGGATTACAGCCGTGAGCCACCAGCACCTGGCCTTGATGTGAGTCTTTAACACCACCTGTTCTTGAATTTGAACAGGATTAGTAACCTCTTAATCAATAGATTAATAGGTTAAGATGTTGTGGGTCAAAGACAGGTCATAAAGGTCCTCACAGGGTCCATAAAGACCCTTTCGAGTGCTTAATCTTGAAACTGCTGCCAAGTGTGAAGAAAATACCCACAAAGAAGTCAGTGTAATCACAATGGCAAATAGCCCCAGGTGATCCAAGCTAAGGTCAGCATCCATTGCCCAAATAAAAGAACCATAGATGATGTCTGCCTAGCTGTCAAATGAAACTATATGAACCAAGTCAACCCACAACAACCGTGGAGATAATAATAAAATGTCATTATAAACCACTAATTTTTGAGTGGCTTTTATAGTAAATGATAAAACAGAAGTCTTCCTGTTTCCCTTTTTAAGAAAAAAAAAGACTTCAGTCTCAGCAAACATACAGACTAATTAGTAGATAAAATAGAAAAAAAAAATGCTTTCTAGGGCTGGGGATGGTAACTGAGTTGTAAAGTGCTTGCCTAGCTAGCATAAGGCTGGGAAAGAGAAATTTTGGAAAAGATTATGAAACCAAAAGCACAGTTTTCTTTTCCTTTTATGTATAGTTAGATAAGAGAAGTGACAATGGGTATTTGTTATAATGTTTAGAAAATAACTTAAATATGTTTAAGTTAAAGAGACAATTTACTAAAGTACTAAAGTATAATTTTGAGTTTGAAAGCTTGTAACAAAAAATATAAGGGTTATGACCTAGGGGAACACTGAACAAGGTGATTTTGGACTAACCTGAGAGACCAGAGTAGAATCAGGAATCGATTTCTCTTATTTTGTTTGGGAAAAGTAAAACAGCGGTGCAAAATCCCCAAGTGAGTTCAGCTCACACTTAACACGTTCGTTCTGTCATTCTCTGTCCATATGTCACTGTCTATTCCTGAGTTTCCAATGTTGGATCCTCAGCTCCCTGATCTCTGATCAACTTTGATCTCTTCTACAGAGATGCTTTGGGAGCTCTGAAGCATTACTGTCCTGTTACGGAAACTATTCATGTATTTTTAGAGGTTAAAAACAACAAACTTACTGAAGTTTGACGAGTTATTTGCTAGCATGCCATGAGCAAAAAATTCACATATTATAAAATAGCAAATAGGAATGCATAAAAAATGAGAAGGGAAACAGGTTTCACAAAATAAACCAAAAGCCATAATTTGCAGACAACATAGTTTGAAGCAAAGATGACCTTCACAACAAGACTATGTTTAGAACTGCCTTAGTCAGTTTTAATCACTATAATACATTATCTGGGATAGTTAACTTATAAAGAGTAAAGGTTCATGGTATTGGAAGTTCTAGTTCAAAGTCAAGTAGATTATAACTTTGGGCTTCTGGTGGAAATGCCAAATGGCAACCGCAGGGAGCACAAAGCAGAACACATAGTCAGGAAGCAAAAGGGAATAAGGGCCAGTATCCCATAATTACCCTTGAGAGCAGCACCCAGTGACCTAAAAGTCTCCCACCAAACCTCTCCTCCCAAAGTTCACAACAATCTCCAACAGCAACACCCTAGGGATCATACATTTAACAAGTGAAGGACATTTGACATACAAAACCATAGTTGGATCCCAGAAGAAAAAGAAGCTATGCTATGAAGGGAGGGACCTCAAATATTATTACACTAAAAAGCATGAAAAACTGAGTAGAAAAATCAGACCATTAGCTAAAAGAGATATCAAAATGAGAAGAGATTAATGATAAAGGTGTAGGGAGATGATAACAGAGGAACAGAGTAAGTAAATGAGTGAATAAATGACTGAAGGAACTTGAAATTTAAGCACAACATTATTAACTTTTGTGATAGATGCCCTTGGGTTTTAGAAACATTAGAATCACATGTGATTCCCTACATAAAAACATACTTTATAAGATGTGAGTACAGGGTTTCACTTTGGCTTGAATGGCTTCACCATGTGAATCTTATGTTTTTAATGTCATATTTATAACCTGACAGAATTATAGATCACCACACTGCAGACATTAAAGTTCATTCCCAACTACTAGAAATTGGTAATGTCCAATCAAGAAAACTCCAGTGTACTGTATTCACTTGGAAATAATTTTTTTCAATACATTTTTAATTGCCAAAATACTGTACAGAGGGGTTAGAGTTACATGAGCAAGGTAATGGGTACATTTCCTATCAAGCATTGTTGCCTCCTCCTCTGTTTTTCCCCTACCATCCCTTCCCTCCCACTTCCACAACTACACTCCACCCCCCTACCCCTGCCTAAATTGTAAAGTTTGTTTTTCAACATAGTGTCTTGTATATCTCATTGTTACAATGAGTCAACCTGTATCCCTCTTTAAGCATTTTGTTTTTCACTTTTCCTCCCCAAATTAGAGAAGTATATATACAAGATGCAGGGCACCAACATCAAATACAGTGAAATTCCTTATCAAAGGCTGAACACTGATGACTGATCATGCAATCCACAGCTAGAACTGAATCACCCCACCAAAAATTCAAGCTACACTTCCACAGTATATAAACAAATATTCTTTCATACTCTTACCTTACTATTACTACCCAAATAAATTGATTCTTTTGTAAATACTTAAATATTTTCCAATGAGAAATTGCATGTGTTATTGCCTTGTCAGTACATTCACAAATGAGTAATTAAGAACTGTATCACACCTATAATCCTAGAAGGCTGAGACTGGCAATTTTGAGGCCAGCTCCAATAGAAATTAGTTCCTCACACCCCTTCTCAATGAAGAGGTGGACAGTAGTAACGATAAGGCTAACATAGGCAGATCATGTACAGGTGATCACCCAAGCAGGAAGTGAGACTGCCTCTCCCAGAACCAGCAAAACTCAAACCTGAACATACAGTTCAGCAATAAGAAGGTCTGTTTGGGAATCTCAAGGCCTTGAGTTTAAAGACTCGTACTGCCTCAAAGAAAATTATATTTCTTTTTGTTTGTTTTTTGGTTTTTTTGGTCGGTCATGGGGCTTGAACTCTGGGCTTGGGCACTGTCCCTGAGCTCTTCAGCTCAAGGCGAGCGATCTACTGCTTGAGCCACAACGCCACTTCCGGTTTTCAAGTGGTTTATTGGAGATAAGATTCTCACAGACTTTCCTGCCGGAGAACTGTGATCCTCAGATCTCAGGCTCCTGAGTAGCTAGGATTACAGGCGTGAGCCACTGGTGCCTGGCTAGAAAACGATATTTCTATATATAAAAAATTCATCAGGAAAAATCAAGATGTATTATTAGTTTATTATTTTTTGTTGTTCGTGGGGCCTGTAGTCTGGGCCTGGACATTATCCCTCAACTCTTCAGCTCAAGACTAGCTAGCACTCTTCTACCTGAGCCACTTGCAGCCTTTTCTGCTTATGTGGTGTTGAGGAATCAAACCCAGGGCCTCATGCATGCAAGGCAAGCACTCTACCACTGAGCCACCTTCCCAGACCCTAATCTGTTAGTTTGTAAGGCACTTTCCATCTTTAGAAGAGCCATAATAAATAACAAGTTACAAACTATGTTTAGGATGGTCTAGCTGCACTAATTTATTCAACAAATTGGTAAGAAAACCAGAACTAAAGGTCTGTGCTTCTTCCATTTATTCTGTGTTCAGTTGTAGATCAGTCCATATTACTATGGAACCCCTAAATCTTTAATATATAAAGGCTCAGAGTTTTCAACCAGTCCTCAGAGCATAATGAATACCGTTTTTTCAGTATCTTTGGCTCCCTTATCAAACATTAGATGGCTTTAGGTCTGTGGGTCCATTTCTAGGTCTTCTATTCTGTTCTATTGGTCCCACTGGAAATGAGTATCTTTGATCCTAATGAATACTTTTCTACTCATGACTCCAAGAATGAGAAGGAGGTTCAAATGAGCAAGCTACCTATCCAGACTAACAGGCAAGCATGCATAGTACTCTGAAGTGAGTTTTAGCCCTGTGAGACTTCACTTCATTAACAAGGTCTTTAGTTTTTCTGGTCTTATACAGTGCTAGTAATAATAGTCGTTGTGAGAATTAAATAGAGTCATAATGTATAAAATTCTTACTATACTATATGGCAGATAAAGACTATAGATTTTTAGCTGCTACTGTCGTTGTTGCTGGATTTACTGTAACTCAAAGTCAAACCTAAAGGTGAATCCTATCAGAGCTTCTATTAATGTCAATACTAATGAAAGATTCACTTGAAAAGATGTCTTGTTAAGATATGACTGCTTTCAATTCCCCAACAATTAAAAATTCATCAATCAGCCTATATTTGTCTCTATCTGTGCTCAGAATTCAACTACATAGGATGCCTTCCTTAAGCAATTCAGCTCAGTACAAAAGGAAAAAAAACACAAACATGAGATATAAAGATAACCCAAGACTGCATAATTGTGAGATAACAACTACAAGATTTCTCAATATTCTGATAAAACAAAGATCAACAGGGACTGGAGAATTAAGCTGGCATTTTAGGAAATGTACACACTTTCTGTTGGATCTTAAGTTCAAAGATATTCCATTTCCAGTGGGAAAGATAGTAAGAGGTACTGAAATGAGACCAGAATGAAGTAAACTTTAAGAAATAAAAAGAGAGATCTCTGTGAGTAAGTACAGGTAAGTTTCTCCAAGGCAAAAGAGCACTTACCTATTTGTTAAATTTTTGTATGTCTTTAACTTTTATATGTTTATTTAATTAAATTTCATGGTCTTATTAAAAGTTTACATCTGTCAAAGTTAAGTATGAGTGCATTTTACACCAATATTTATAATAAAGGCATATATTCTTACTTCAGCTAACAATTTTTCATCCCCAGTTAACAAGGGTGTCTCTTGTTTCTGTTTCATAGGTTCCATGCTGTTATTAATTAACAATAACTCATAACCTATATAATTTGCTACTGTTCATTATAAACCAAATTTTCAGAAGAAATATACCCATTAGATACTAAGGGCATAAGCATATCTTCAATGAAATCTCTATATCCTTTTTCATTGGGCTGAGACGTTCAATTATTCGTAAGTCAAAACACAAAAGGTTGTGCTTTGGTTTGTCAAGAATAATAAGTTGGCTTGCAAATAATGCTGGATATTTGTTCACTTTTGAAAAATAGCTGCCATAAATTTATAGCACATATGCCAATTCATTCCACCCCCTAATTCTATAAATATTCTTCTAGAGGGCACAGGACTTCATCTTTTTACACTAAACACTATAGCAACTATAGCAACTATGATCATGTCAATAAAAGTAAGCCTATGTAAGTAGGCCTTTTTCATATTTCATTTTCATATTTTATTATACACTTGCTCTTGCTATATATTTTCAATTATTCCAATAATTTCACAAAAAATTATAATAAAATAACACAACCATTTGGCTAATAACAAAAGAGATGGATTCTATTTCAGGAGCTAGAAAAATGATAATAATTTATAATTCCAAGAAAAAAATCTCAGTCTTCCTTAGGCATTCTGCCCCATCTGATTTAGGATCTCATACTACATTGTAGTATCCAATTTCTTCATGTTTCACAAGCCACTCAACATCAAAAGCACTAGAAAGAAAGATGATACAAGCAAGTCTTCCAGGGAGCATTCTGAGGTAGTGTGTGAAACAGCTGTCCCTCTGACCCTACTCTGTAGGAAGAGACACGCTGTTTTGAACAGTGCTACACTTAGAATGTTATATTCAAACCCAAAGAAAGCAGGATCCCACACAAATTTTGAGTTAAGAATCAAAAGAACAAACAGGAGACTGGAAGACCAGACAACAGAAGTGGATGGCGGGGATTCCTCTGGAAAAGCAATTTCTACAAATGAAACCACGTGGGAAAAAGCCAGTAGTAGAAGTAAGATTGCCCTGGACGAATGTTTCCCCAAGAGAGAAGATGACGATGGGTGCTGCCTCTGAGAATCCGGGGTTACCCCTGTGTGACTATAAGGCTGTTGCTGATTGACTCCTGAACATAGCCAATAGAAAAAAATACCTCTCCTTTCAACCAGAAGCATCTCTGCACACTAATCAAGAAGTTCCAAGAACTCTCCTGAAGGCAATGTAAAAAAAAAAATCTTACTTGGAAGAGGATAAAGGAAATAAAGTCTTTCTTGACTAGGAAGAAGACACTGAAGGCAGCACTCAGAAAAGAAGGAAAAAAGAGGAGCCATGCTGCAGACCCTCTAGCACAAAGCACGGACAGCGAGCCTGAGGCCAGAGAGAAAGACTATGCAGGCCTGCGAGGCTGTGCCACAGCAGAGGCTGCAACTCTCCCCAGAAGGAGAGCAGCTAAGAGCTTGCCTGTACCCTCTCTATGCACAGTGAGGAAGAGAAAGATGAAAGAAAAAGAGCCAGCAGGCTCACAGAGAGGCCTGGCAGTCCACCATGTCACCTGTGGAAGGCATGTCTCAGAGTCCTGAGGGGGACCCAAGCCTGAGCTTCCTCTGGGACCTGCTATCAAAGGCTTCCTGACAGATGGTGCCCTGGTCCTGAAATGGAAGCTGAAACTTGGATCACTCCCTATCAATGGCACTAGCCTGCCCAGTGTGTCCTGGTCTTCCACACAAAAGGCCAGCCCAGGGCAGGGAGAAGACAGTGGATTACCGTATCTCAGTTCAAGAGACTGCAGAAAAGGAAGGGCAGAGCCCTGGGGCGTGGATGTCCAGAGTTTATCCAGTCAGAACGCAGCAATCTTGAAATAAAGGAGGAAAATGAAAGAGATATCAAACTTCATAGCACACCATGGAGCAATGGAGTCCAAAGTCAAGCAGATCCAAACTCTAGGAGGCAGCAGGGCTTTGGGTCATTTGAAGAAGGAGCCAATAAGGGCAAAGAATGACTTGGTGAAGTCTGAGATCTCCTCCTTACCAAAGCCCCTGTTCTTCAGAAAAGTGAAGCGCAGCACTTCTACCGGTTCCCTAGATCCTGTCACCCAGGAGAGCTCTCCACAGCACACCCTCCCTGAGCTGACCAAAACACTCTCCAGCTTCAAGAAAATCACCTGTGGACCAAACAGTAACATGACTACAGAATTTAAGACGATAGACCAGAGGTCCCAGTGGGTCCCACTGGTCCCACCCAAGCAGCATTTGACCCTGAGCAGAGAGACTCATTCCTGGAGTGTTGAAGACATCAACCAGCTCACCCCTGGGTCACCAAGATGCCACTGGCACCTATAAATTATAACTTTAAAGATGTTAAAAGGACCAACAGACAAACAAGGACCCAGATATGATTCACTTTGTAAAATGATGGTCGCTATATATTACCTTATATAATCCTCAATGATCTTACGGAACAAGCATTATCATTGTCCCTATTTTCCATATAAGGAAATCAAAACACAAAGAGGTTAATAATTTGTCCTAGTATATGGTGTAGTTGGGATTCAAGTCCAAGAATCCTAACTTAATAATTTTTTTCCAGTGACTTACAGTAAAAATTTCTTTCTCAGCCATACTATAGGTCATGAAAGGGGACTCTCACTATAGTTACTTACAAAATCAAGCATATAGAAACTACAAACCAGACACATACTTCCTCACTTGTGAAAACAAGCCCTCCTGGAAGTTGCATTGTCACTTTTCTCTTTTCTTCCACTGGCCATTACAAGTTACACGTGCACGTGTCTAACTTCAGGAGAAGTGGGAACTGCAATCTTGCAGCTTCCTTGCCATGTGCCAGGGAGGCAGAGAGCTATTTCAGGACAAGTCTAATAATCATAAAGACAGTCAGCAAATAAGGATTGCAAAGACAAAAAGCAGATCAGAATTGGCAAGAAAGTAGAACTTCTAAGAACTTCTAAGTTTCAGTTAAATTGAAAGATCATTACCACAAATGATACGTGGGTAAATGTATTATGAAAAAAAAAGCTTTGTACTTCAACAGAAAAGTACACATTGATCAAAAAACACCTCTCTGCATGACACTCTTGTATTAATATGGTCTCATGGATATTTATTTTGGGGTATAATGTAGTGCTACTTTATTTTTATTTATTTTGTGTGCTGAGTCCAGGGGCTTAAACTCAGGGTCTGGGTGCTGTTCTAGAGCTCTTTTGCTCTAGGCTAGTGTTCTACCACTTGAACCACAGCTCCACTTCTGGCTTTTGGATGATTAACGATAGATATGAGTCTCATGGACTCTCTTGCCTGGGCTGGTTTTGAACCATTATCCTCAGACTCCTGAGATCTAAATATCACCTTTACAATAAAAAAAATCACTACCTCTGAAATAGGCATTGCCCACTAAATAGTACAGCCCATTAAAAAATTGACAAGTTGGACAATGATGGCTCACATCTGTAATCCTAGCTACTCAGGAGGCTGAGATCTGAGAATCACAGTTCAACCAGCATGGGCAAGAAAATCCATGAGACTGTTATCTCCAATTAACCAGAAAACCAGAAGTGGCACTATGTGTGACTCAAAGTAGTAGAGCATTAGCCATGAGCAAAAAAGAGCTCATGGACAGCACTCAGGCCCTGAGACAAACCCTATAGCCAACAACGCCAACAACAACAACCAAGTTGATAAGTACTCAAAATAATGAAAATAAAGTATCTTAATGCTAAAAATGCTGATTCTGAATAAGATGCAGCGAAGAAATAAGCAGTCTTTACCTTCAAGATGTACTGCTTAGGACAAAGGAAGGTTTCAATATCTCCAAGTACCAAGTAACATCTATTGTGTGACCATAGCAGCAGACCCATGCCTACCACTGTAGCAACTAAAGCTGGCATATGGCCTGATGCTAAGTTAGCCATTTCTCCCACTGACCTCTGAAAAATCGTAGGCTATTTCTAGATATCACAACAACCAGTATCTCTGGTAAAAAGAGCAATCTCTCACTGCCTCCCAATCTTCCCATGATCAAACCCTTGAGTTAGAGCTTTCAGATCCAAGGGAAGTCACTGCCTCATCAGATACAAACAGGGTACCAGTGCCTGATAGAAATAAGTGATGCTGGGCTTTAAATCATCATCTGGCTGTCTGACATCCTTACTGAGATGTGGCCAACCACCCTGTAAGAGCTAGTGCTACCTGCTCAGCTCCCAGCACAAGTAGGTAGGAACTACATGTCCTGCTCTTCCCAGGAATTTTTATTTCAGTAGCATTCTGGAAAGTAAAAGTTTTATTTTGGTTAAAAACTTCCCTTTAGGGCTGGGAAGGTGGCTCAGTAATACAGTACTTGCCTCACATGCATGAGGCCCTGGGTTTGATTCCTCAGTACCACATAAGCAGGGGGGATAAAAGCCAGAAGTGGCACTGTGGCTCAAGTGGTAGAGCGCTAACCTTGAGCTGAAGGGCTGAGGGACAGTGCCCAGGCCCAGAGTTCAGCTCCCATGACCGACAAAAAAAAAAAAACTTCCCTTTGGATGAAGAGGGGACCCCCCTCAAATAAAAAAGTGCAACTTGTGGCAGTTGGAAGTGGAACAAGTATACATTGAGGGAGTGAAAGTGGCCATCTGAGTAGGATGTACAGAGCAACTAGTTACTTCATTTAATAAAATCCTGAATAGCCTACAAAAGCTTACCCCCTTCTAATGAGCCTATTCTTGTATTTGGGAATTCAGACATTCTAGTTTTTCATCAAGTCACCAATGGAAGAACGTAGTGAGGATCAATACTAACCAAATTATTTTGTTTTGATTTTTAACTTAAAAAAAACTATTATGCCCTTCTGTAAAAAATATGTTATGATGCAACAGTGGCAATGTATTTTATGCTACTTTATGTATTTTATGCTACTTTATTCTACTATCTATATGCTACTTGATCAGGTATACTTTCCTTACTATTCTTTCAAAATAAGGTAACCACCGTTCTTAGAAGCTAGATTAATTTCAAGTTTACATTTCTTTATGAGAAAATAGGTTGTTCGGTTTCTTATTTTTTCTTATTTTTTCTTTTCTAGCTCTCTCTGCTCTCTCTCTGCTCTAGCTCTTTCCTCTCTTTCCCAGCCACGTGGAGTGCCAACCTTGCCTGGTCCCAGCAGGTCTACTGAATAAACCTACCCCTTACCTAAATACCACGTGCGTGCGTGGTGCAGTTCTTACTCAGCAACCTCTCTTTTTAAAAACCTAACATAAATGGTGCCGTGACTTGGATAAAAGGCTTAGAGTCAGGATAGCTGGGATTCCTCTCTGTTTTTTCCTCTTTTTTCTTTTTCTGTTTGTTTTTCCCTTTTTGCTCTGAGGAATACCCACAGTTCTGACAGCCTTTTGCGAACCAGTCTGTCTGCGGCGGAATCAACGCATCGATACCATTGCTGCCTTCACATCCACGTCCACACCACTTCTCTACTCTGGTGAGTGAAACTACTCTACGGCTCTCTGTTGCTCAGTCTCTAGAGGGCTTGGGGGAAGTCGGGACGCCGCTTCTGCCTGGTCAGCTCTCCTTCACTCACCAGACTGACTCTACTCATTTAATGGGGCGCTACGAATCACACCTGAGCCGTGAAACCCCTTTGAAATGCCTCCTGCACTCCCTGGAAAGCCAGAGAGCTTAATTTTATGCCATTCTCAGAAGTACACAGTTTTTGCTACTGCAATGGTAAATGGTCAGAAGTTTAATTTCAGGCTCTCTTTGCTCTCTCTCTGCCATTCATGTCCAACTTTCTACCCTTTTTTCTACAACTCTTTGGCTTGTGCCTTGAAGAGTGCGACGCAGGCTGGGTCCCAGGGACCCCCCTCTAGGTTCCCTCTCAAAGGCTAGCCAATGTAGGCTTGATCTATT
>NW_012267217.1:35203585-35313704 GCF_000151885.1 Dipodomys ordii | reverse complement strand
CCCAGGGCCTCATGCATGCAAGGCAAGTGCTCTGCCACTGGGCCACCTTCCCACCCTGCCTTTACTTCTTTTACTGGGATCACTTAAATCAAGTGAATTGCTGTTTCCGAACTTTTTTTCTTTAAATAAGAGCAGATTACTTTCAGGCTAAACTTCTCCCGAGCTCTACCTAAACTTATTAACTACTTCAATCTTCTTTGAGAGATGGACTGTTCTTACACAGAGCATGCAGCCAAAACAAGAATTCAGGATCTCTGGAACTCTAGATGGTATTTGGGTTTCTTGGGAAGAATTCTACATCCAATTTTAAACAAGTGTTCCTGTATCCAACTCTTAATTCCTACAATATGAGTCATGTTCCAGGTTTTGTTCGGAGGAAACTGCAGCTCCATTCTGCCACTGTGCTCCTCCCTTCTAGGTCACTACTTCAGGGGTGCCACTCACAAATAGTAAAGGGCACCCCTGCAGCTGCTTCATATTGTGCTGACCTGACCCCGTCATCAAATGTAAATGGAGAGCAAAAAATACTGGCGGTTCATAGCTGAAATCCTAACTATTCAGGATGCATTTTAGAGGATCACAGGCAACCCAGGCCAACACAGGCAAAAGAAGTCTGTGAAACTGTCTCCAATATAATAGCAAAAATCCAGGGAGGAAGAATGGTTCAAGTAGTAGAATGCCAACCAAGCAAGCAAGCCAAGTGAGTTCAAGGCCCTGAGTTAAAACTCCAATAACAAAAAAAACCCTGTGAACTTTCAGCTCCATATTCCCTGCATAGAGTAGGTACTCAATAAATGCATATTAAATTCACTGATTTAATAAGACATTAGATTATTATTTGATCAAGCTGTTTATCAGTATCTTTTTCATATACTGAGTATTTTAATATAAAAATGTAATTTCAGAAAGTAAGGTCAAATGTAAGGTCCTGGGTTCAAACCACAATACTGACAAAAAATATAGGGTCTTGTATTTTCACTAAAATACTAAATATAAACATAGTTTCACTTATTTGTATTTTATTTCTTCTTTGCACCTGCATCATCATAGTTGTGATTCACTCTGAAACACTTCCACATTATGAATCTGCACTAAAGGAATTCAGTCACCCTTCCCTGGCATCCACACTGTGGAAATGGTCAGCTAACACTGAATCTGAAAGGCCACATCCGTGGCTGTAATAACATTCCATTTGACTCTCATCTATCATGGTGACCAGAAGCCTAACTTGCTCAGCATAATGATTGTTAGAAATAAGTTTCCTTGCTAGAATAAGTAATAAATGAACTATCACTGGCAAAAGTAGTAGTAGTATTCAAGATTGGTTTTAAGAAAATTCACAGAGATACTCTCTGCCCTATGGAAAACTATTGAAACCTTTGCCTCCACTGTGGATGTGAAGGCTGATATTTAATCAACCCTAAATCCAACCATAGCTTTAGGAGATTATGATAAATAGTTAGCTGAATACTGCCCCTATAATACTATCATCCTATCTGTTCTGAGTAAATCTATCATGAAATATATGGACAAAGTATTACTTCCACTTAAGACTTATTCAAGTTTGGAAAGTAAATTGTCTAATAAGTACTTACCTAAAAACATCTTTACAAAAATAACTGTGCATAAGATGGAATTTGGTCAAGTCTTGATTCATTGTAACCTAGTAAAAGAATGCATGAAGTTGCTATATAACTTTTGTCCACATTTCACTACAAGTAAATGTTATCTAAGAAAAAATAATACCAGCCTAATAATCCCTCATGACTAATTAGTTTAAGTCAGTTTTCAACATCTCTGAAAACTGGTTGTCCCTTTCTAATTTGTTTTTTCTTGGCTACTTTATTTGCCCTTTATGCTATAAAAGCCTTAACAATGAAGCAGCTTTTTCCACAGCTGAATATCATTGATGCAGAATAAAATTAGCAACCTCATTAGCATATGGGTCTCTAACTTGGCAAACTGGATTTGGAGTACCAAAGAGGATTAACATATACATAAATATCATTCAAGTGTTTTCACAAAAAGCTACCTCTGCCTCCAGAAGAATACCCACGAAGTCACCCAATAGGGAAAATGATTCACTTCCAATCCTTAAGCTTAAATGTACACCTTCAGCTTTGCCCCAGTAATTTTGTCTCTATGTATTTCATCTTTATAAAGTCAAAGAACCTTTCCCAAACCAAAGTCTGAAGGTCTAGCAAGATAAAGGTTTTAGTATGCCTTGCCCAGTTAGAAAAACCAACTGAGAGGCTCAAATGGTTTTTGTTGTTCCTTTGTTTCCTTTTCAGGACCATGTTCATTGTTTCCCAGCTGGTCTTAAACTCCTAATTTCAAACAATTCTCCCAGTTCAGTTCCCTGATGAGCTGGAACTCCAGATACAAACCATGGCACCCAATTTCAAATGTATTTCTAATGAGGCCTAAAGGGCCCAGCATTAGGAAATAACCCTAGAAGTGTTAAGTTGTGTATGGTGATAACACTTCTCCATTTTCTTCAAAAGCATAGACTTCCCAGAGATTCCTGTCCATACAAGGAATGCATTCCAGGAGAGGATGGAATGCTTCTCTGTGTTTAACAGAGGCCCAGGGGCATTATATACTGGAACCTGGGACAAAGGTAGCAGCTAAGTTACAGCTCACTGAGCAAATGCCCCAAGTTTTACTGAAAACTCATGATCTGTTATTCATGTCAACATCATACTCTGGACTCAGCATTTTAAACCTTCCACACAAAGTAAGCATACTGCTAAATAAGAGAAAAGAAGAAAATAAGGGGAATTATTAACAGTATTATTAAGAGCCCTCATAATCCTTCCTATCTAACCTCTTGATACCTGCAAGCAATATATGATCCTCCAAAAGCAAATAAATGTCACATTGAGCTAATCTGTTTAAGCCTTTATCATGTCTGAAACACTCCTGAATTTTTTTTTTTTGCTGTTTTTAAAGAAAATTTGACTTTTGGATATTCTCTCTCAAATATGACTATATAAATTGATAAATTCTTATTAAAAGATAATCAAATCAATATACAACCATATAGTTTAGGTTTTCTGATAACATAGACTATACCCAAAGTATCCATATTCAAGATTATGGCTTAATATATACAGGCTTAGCCTGTTTTCAATTAATATTATGTCCATTGCTTTTTTTCTGGATTTTTTTTTCAGTGCTGAGGACTTAACCCAAGGTCTTTTGCATGCTAGGCAAGTATTTTGCTGCTAAGCTACATTTCCAGTCCCTCTAAATAATCTTTGGTATTTAATAAGCTTCTCTCCTACACCTTTGCAGACAAACCATAGAAACACAGTAACTGGAAGTAAATGCTAATATGATATGCATTACATTGGACATAAAACTATTTACTTCTCCAGTAACTTACTGTAGGATATTTGAGTGGAATAAAAGATGTTAAAATTTGACTCTTAATTAGCCTGGAATTCAAGTTGAAGAGAACTGAGAAAAAAAGGATTTTTTTTCTAGATCCCAGGGAAGAAAGGAATTTGGTTCAACATGGAAGTCCTGTGAAATACAGAGATAAGCAGAGTGACAACTCTACTTGCAAGTTTGACTATTAAATGGAGAAGAAAGAGAGATGGTAAAACAGAACAAAATAAATCATGTAGTGAGGTTACAAACAGAGTAAAACTGAAAGGGCTAGAAAAGGAGCAAATGTCTTTGAGGAAGTAGGGAAGGACTTGGGGAAAGCCTTTGGAGTAGGAGAGATTACACTTCTTAAATGTCTACCAGTTGAATGTCTACCACTTCAGTCTCACCACTGTCTGAGGAGGGTATCATTTTATACAGAATGAAGCCAAAGATTACAGAACATAAATGCCCAGACATCTTAAGTTAGTAATCAGAATCAGAATAGATTCCAAATGTGAATATTTCCAAAGTCCATGTTGTTTTAACTAAAAACATTTGCTTTGCTGAAAAGATCTGCTATCCTCCTTATATACATTAACCTACCTAATCCTATTTAATCCCTACCTAAAATCCAGTGCAACAGGTACTGCTCAATTTACATATGAGCAAAACAAATGCAAAGAAACATTTTTACCAATTCCACACCTCAATGGAGGTGCAAGATTCAAATACAGGTCTGTCTCAACCTAACCTATAGATGAGATTGAAAGAAGTATATTATGTAAAGGAAGGAAAAAGGTACAAGGAGAGCTCATCCTCTACTTTCCTACACTACTGTCTTGAAGGTCACAGAATGTGTACAAAGCCAGAATTGAGGGTCTCCTCAACTTCTTATTTTCCCAAGAACATTTACTACATCATGTGACCCTGAGCAAAGAGCAGACAGTATAAACTTTTTAAGCTGGCTGCTACTAGCACAACTTTTCCCCAGAGAACTCTGCTCTCCAAAATTCCAGGCCAACATCCAAAATTCCAAACACTCTTCCAGAGAGGGAACTCTGAGGTAAACAGATCCCTTCCTCAGAGAGTAACCAAGGAGCCTCTGGCGGTGACTCAGGAAATTAGGCACTGTCTCGATTCGATTCGTCTTTGCAAATGCTACTCCTGGAGCTTCCCAAGGCCAGGAGTAGGAAACCAGCCAGGAAGGAATGAATGACTAACCCCCACAGATGGACATTTAAGTGTTATAAAGAGAGAGACCAGGGACAGCTGCGATAGGTTCGCAGGACACACAGCCAGTCCTAGGCTGAAGCAAACCTTAGTTCTTCCAACACAAATTTTTAATAACTACTGCTGTATCTTGGCAAAAAAAAAAAATCAGGAATGAACGTCTAATAACATCCTCTCAAGCCAAAATGAGCAACAAAGACTTCTCCAGCTATATATGGAAAAACATTTGGCTCTGCCAAGTACCTAAAGTAAGACGAATTCTCCTCTGACATATGAATCATGACCTAAACACCAAATTCTGAGTTCAAACTGTTTCTCAGGGAAGAAAAGATAGATTAGTTATGCAAATGAGTGCATACCTTCTGGAAATAAAAGCAATGGGAAACTGAATGCCATTTAGGTTTCCTTGAAGATTAAATCTTCTCCAATAGGAACAGCAAAAGACTCCTACTGGGTAGCTGGTTTGAGTGGTCACAGGATATAATCTCTACTCTAGAATAAATGCAGTCAGGTATTTGTCCATATTGATATAATTCTTAAAACAATTATAAAGATTTTTTATTCAACAAAGTGTAATTTTTCATAATTGTTTTTATGTTTTGTTTTGTTTGAGGCAGGTTCTTATTACCCATGCTACACACTGTCTACTTTGTTTTTTCTTCAGTACTAGGGCTTGTAGGCCTGGGTGCTATCTCTGAGACTTTGTGTTCAAGGCTAGTGTTCTACCCCTTTAAGCCACAGCACCACTTCCAGCTTTTTGTGGTTAAGCGAAGAGTCTCCTGGACTTTCTTGTCTGGGATGGCTTTAAACTGCAATTCTCAGATCTCAGCCTCTTGGGTAGTTAGGATTACAGGTGTACACCACCAGCACCCAGCTGTATATCCACCACTGTCTACTTTTTGAATCTAGGTGTTTTTTTTTTTTAAAATATAATGGGCTATAGAAATATAACATCATTTAAGCCAGGTGCTGGTGGCTCTTCCCTGTAATCTGAGGATTGCGGTTCAAAGCCAACCCAGCAGGAAGTCCGTGAGACTCTAATCTCCAATGAACCACCAGAAAACCGGAAGTGGTGATGTGGCTCCATTGGTAGAGCACTTGTCTTGAACTGAAGAACTGAGGGACAGCACCCAGGCCCAGAGTTCAAGCCCCACAATAAATAAACAAACAAACAATAAAACATCATCTAAAGAAGAATATTGTTTCTTCTGCATGGTAAGTTAGAATACTTAAAGACATTGATCAAGATGCAATGTATTCATAAACTGCTCTGCTGAATGGTAACTCTTTTGTACACCTAATTAAAGATAAAAAATAAAATTTTAGAGCCAGGCAATTCTCCTGTTTAATTTTCTCTTCCAACTAGAATGTCTATTTCGGGCTGGGAAGGTGGCTCAGTGGTTAAAGTGCTTGCCTTGCATGCCTGAGGCCCTGGGCTCGATTCCTCAGCACCACATAAGCAAAAACAAAAAAGCCGGAAGTGGCACTGTGGCTCAAGTGGTAGAGCGCTAGCTTTCAGCTGAAGAGCTGAGGGACAGTGCCCAGGCCCAGAGTTCAGGCCCCACGACCGGACCCAAAAAAAAAAAAAATAGAATGTCTATTTCTGTTATCCCAGTAAATAACCCCTTCACTCACCACATAAAACCAAAACTTAGACAACACTCTATACCTGTTCCTTTCTCATGCCAAACGTTATTACTTCCCCAATCCCAACCACTGTTTGCATTGTTTGCATCAGGTGATAGGTTAAAAGACAGCCCTCTTGTACAATATAGCACTGGCTCTAAACTTTAGCTGTTCTTCAAAATTAAAATTATCTGCAGAGATTTATAAATTGTAATGTGATTTTAGTAAGCTCACGCTGCACTCCAGACTAATTAAACACAACTCTCTGTAGGATAGATTAGGCATCTATATTTTTCAAAGTTCTTGGGTATTCACACTTTGTGAGACCAAAGAAGGATATTTTTAGGAGAGGAACACAAAGATACATCAGCTCATATAAAATAATATTAATAGGGGCTGTGAAGGTGGCTCAGTGGTAGAGCTCTTGCCTTGCATGCATGAGGCCCTGGGTTCAATTCCTCAGCACCACATAAGCAAAAAGAAAAAAGCCAGAAGTGGCACTGTGGCTCAAGTGGTAGAGCGCTAGCCTTGAGCTGAAGAGCTGAGGGACAGCGCCCAGGCCCAGAGTTCAGGCCCCATGACCGGACCCCCCAAAAAAATAATATTAATAGAAATGAACTCCAGGAAATGGAAACACGATGTGTTTTGTTTTCCCCTTTGTTGCAAAATCATTTGTTTGTATGTTGTCTGGAACTGCTTTGTTTGGAAGCTACAGCAACTAATATTAATAGTTGTAATAAATATTACAAATGATCCATAAATTCTGAAATATTAGTATCTTTTCTCTTTTAAAAGACTGATATTAAAAGGGAAATGGTAATATCAAAACAGATTAACACTAAGTGACCCACTAATGAGCCAGAATTTCTTCTAATACTGTCCATAAATGTTTTAACTATCACAACCAATAAAAAAAATCTCATGAAATACGTGAACATATTTTAAATATACATTTTGCATGAAGTGTAGCTTCCCAGATCAACAGTATGAAGAGAAAAGAATCGTCGCTCTCCTCTTCCAAATGTTGAGTGCTGACTCTGAAACTAAATCCCATGACTGACATTCTGGCTGGGATGTCTGGCCCCTATAGTGGAGTGTCACAGCTCACTTAGAATCAAAAAAGCTCACTCCCCAGGATTCCCCCAAGGTTATCTCAGGACAGTTTCAGTCCCTTACACCATACATAGTATACATGGAAACACTTGGCACTTGTCATTTTTGAATGGCAAGGGTCCTAAGGCCCTCCTATTCCTCATCCAGTAAGTTCACTTCTATAGCTGCGTAAGCAGTTTTCAGCCAATGAAACTATTGAGGAACTTCTGTGATAGATAAAAGACAGAATACATTGTCTACCCAAAACTGTTTCTCTGTAACTTTAACTCTTGCCCTCTTCTACTTCCCTATGATGCCAAAGATGCTACATTTCATTCATCCTTGAGACTGACCTCTGCCAGCCCCAAACCTACCATGCTGCCTAAACCACAAAAATTATTGAAACTACCACTCTATTCTTGGAGGACCAAATGACTTGAAAAACAAGGCTTTTCTGTGTGCCTAATTTCCAATGTTGCAAAATTAAGACATTGGTTGGAACCACTCATCTCAGCCTTAGTAATTCCATAAGAGTAGCAGACCCAGAGTTCCTATTCCTGGCTATATTAGAATAACTAGGTACTCTTCTTACCAAAAAAATGTGTTTCAATAAAGAAAGGGAACGTCTCAGTGCCCCAGTCATTCTTGGATCTTAGTCAGGATCTTACCTTCATTGATACATACTGCATGAAAGCATATATCCCCTTTTCCCTCCCTCTAAGATAAAGGTCTTTTATGGTCTTCAATATCATGCTGCATAGATCAAAGTTACTCACTTGATGAAAAATATTAAACTTAGAAAATTATTTGGAGTTTTAAGTCTTTGGGAGATTTTTGACATGTGCTAAGAAAAGTTGCAATAAAAATCTAAGGACTTGGGCTGGGAAGGTGGCTCAGTGGTAGAGCGCTTGCCTTGCATGCTCAAGGCCCTGGGTTCGATTCCTCAGCACCACATAAGCAAAAAGAAAAAAGCCAGAAGTGGCGCTGTGGCTCAAGTAGTAGTGCGCTAGCCTTGAGAGGAAGAGCTGAGGAACAGCACCCAGGCCCAGAGTTCAGGCCCCATGACTGGACCCAAAAAAAAAAAAAATCTAACGACTTGAGTTCTAGTTTCCTGAATCCAACTGTCATATTGGAGAGGCATTTAACCTCTCAAACCATTATCTTACATACAGTAAATATTTTAAAAATACTGAGTAACATTCTTGAAATAAATGGTCTAAAGATAACTCTAATCTCCCTTCTTCTCAGCAGATGGCCAGGATCCAACAGGCTTGAAGCCATGAAACGTTCTCTACCTCACCATTTCTAATTTATCTCAACTTTTATCTTCTAGGTCTATGTATCTCTCTCTAACTTGAATGGTCCTTTTCACGCTAGCTCTTGATTGCATTTTGTGTGTTTCATCTGGAGTATTCCTCATTGTCTAAACATGAACTATAATTTTCTACCTCAATGCCTCTGGATCATGCTGGCTTGTCATTCCACTTCATCTAATTCAAGACTCAACAGAAATACCCTCACTGCCTTGTGCCTTTTTTAATTTTTTCCAGGAGCAATCTCTATATCTGAGGATCACACCACTTTTATTTTATTCATTTACTGTTGTGTTAACCTACATCATAGGGACTGTATGCTTGTTTCTTTGACTAGCTTATAAATTCCTATTGCATACTGAATTTCATATACCTCCTACATATAATCATCATTTAATCTGTACTAATGATCAACAAAATAAACTGAAAGTCCTCTTATATACTGAATCTAGATTCTGATTAGTAAGAGTTGAACTTGTGTTGTCTGTCATGAATATTATGAAAGTTTTATATTTAAGAAACATATTTAAAAAACATGTATCTTTATGATCATGAGGATTTTTTCAGGCAGTCACAGATTCAATCTCTAAAACTACCACTTCTCAATATATAAGTACCTATTCCATTTTTTGTTTCTTTAGTTAAGGGATTTGTTTCAAGTTAACAGTTAATAAACTAGTCATTGTTGACTCATGCCTTACTAATCCTAGCTACTCTGAAGACTGAGATCTGAGGGTGGTGATTCAAAACCAATCCAGGCAGGAAAGAGTCTCTAGGCAGGAAAGAGACTCTAATGCCTAATTAACTACCACAAAACCCAGAAGAGGATCTGTGGCTCAAGTGGTACAGTGCCAGCCTTGGGCAATAAAAGCCTTAGGCTTTCCTGGCTGCCAGAAATTAAATTTTCCCAGTTTTCAAAATTGGTTAACTACATGTAGAAAACTTAAGCTAGATCCTTATATATCACCCTGCACCAGAATCAACTCGAAATGGATCAAAGACCTTGAACTCAAAGCAGACACTCTGAAAACATTACAGGATGGAATAGGAGAAACCCTAGGTCTCCTTGGCTCAGGCCAAAATTTTCTGAATAGAGACCCGGAAACACAACAAATCAAAGAAAGGTTGGACAAATGGGATTGCATAAAGTTGCAGAGCTTCTGCAGGGCAAATGACATAGCTAGCAAGATCAATAGAAAGCCCACTGATTGGGAGAAGATCTTTACTAGCCATACAACAGACAAGGGTCTCATATCTAAAATATACTTGGAACTCAAAAAATTAAATCCCCCAACAACAAATCCTCAAAGAAACAACTGCCCAATAAATAAGTGGGTGAAAGACTTAAAGAGAAACTTCTCTGAAGAAGAAAGAAGGATGGCCAATAGACAAAAGAATTGCAAATCAAAACAACATTGAGATATCACCTCACTCCAGTTAGAACGGCAAAAATCAAGAACTCTAACAACAACAGATGCTGGAGGGGATGTGGACAGAAAGGAACCTTACTTCATTGTTGGTGGGAATGTAAACTTGTTCAACCACTCTGGAAAGCAGTATGGAGGTTCCTCAAAAGACTTCACATAAAACTCCCCTATGACCCAGCAATCCCACTTTTGGGCATTTACCCAAAGGTTTACAAACAAGACCACACTAAAGCTACCAGCACAACTATGTTTATTGCAGCATTATTTACCATAGCTAAGATATGGAACCAACCCAGATGCCCCTCAGTAGATGAATGGATCAAGAAAATGTGGTATATATACACAATGGAATTCTATGCCTCCATCAGAAAGAATGACATTGCCACATTTGTTAGGAAATGCAAAAACTTGGAAAAAATTATATTAAGTGAAGTAAGCCTGGCCCAAAGAAACATAGGTCCCATGGTTTCCCTTATTTGTAATATCTAGTATATGTATGAGTCAAGCGGAAAAGGTCAGATAATGTGATGTCAGGAAAATGAACCGTTAGATGTGTATTTTAATGTTTTTTTCTTTCATGCATGTGTTTCTAACGCATTTATAAGATTATCTCTTTGTTGCTTTGTAGGTCCCTCCCCCACAGTATAACCCCTGCTTTCACTATATTTGATGTCAGTATAACTTGTGGAGGAGATGGGGAAAAACCAGTTGTTTAAGGATACAGGTGGACCTGTTGCAACAATGAGAAGTACAAGTTGTCATGTCCAAAACGAGCTTTACAACGTCGGTGGTGGGGGGGAAGGGGGGGAGGAGAAGGATTGGGATTGGGGGGGGAGGGGGGAGGCTGGGAAGGGATGTGAAGGGTAAACAAAGGAGGAGGCTGCAATGCTTGGTAAGAAATGTACACATTATCCTGCCCATGTAATTGTAACTCCTCTGTACAGTATGTTCACAAATAAAATTAAATTAAATTAAAAAAAATTCCCAGTTTTGAAAATAAACATTTATGACAACTCCTCTACTTTGTAAACAACCAATAAATATTAGTTGAATGAAAAATAACCACTTCTTAGTAAGAGCTCAAGGGACTATGAGGTAGTAATCAAAACTGAAGTAAGAGCCAGGCACTGGTGGCTCAAACCTGTAATCCAGCTACTCAGGATGCTGAGATCTGAGGACTGCATTTCAAACCCATCCCAGGCATAAAAGCTCATGAGAATCTCGTCTCCAATTAACCATCAGAAAACTGAAAGTGGCACTGTAGCTCAGAACACTAACTTTTTGCTCAGGGATAACACCCAGGCCTTAAGTTCAAGCCCCATAACCAAAAAAAAAAAAAACAAAAACCCTGAAGTAAGAAGTCAATTGAATTGCTCAGTTTATCTTAATCAGAATTTTAGGAATTTTGTACCAGGGCTAAGTTAAATGATTATTTCAAAGTCTAAGAAATATTATTTCACAAATATTCTTGCACATACAAGAGCCACAACATCTTCTGAACTCAAAGTAAACATTTCTAAATATTTACATTTTTGGGCAGTCCTAGAGTTTGGGGTTTAGGGCCTCATATTTGCAAGACAGGTACTCTACCATTGGAGCCACATCCCCATCCCTTATATTCCTATACTCTTAGACAATGTATCCAAATAAATAATATTAAGTGATCTTCCCTATTTCTTTTTCTTATTGTTGTCCCATTTTCCCAACTACAATTTATTTTATTTCCTCTAACGGTCTGACTTACAGTCAATCATTTTTGCCTTCCTCTTCTTATGAAAACCACAATGATCACTTGCTCCATTTGTATAAACTTAGTATTTAATCTGTCCTCATTCTGAAATATTCCCTTCCTAAAGTGGCCATACTTTTTACATTGATTTGAATACTTGCTATATGCCATTCACTATTCTAGGTACTGATTATACAGCAGTAAGGAAAACACACAAATTCTTGCTCTCAGGGAGCTAATGATTTAGTGGAGAACACCAGTAATAAATATATACATGTCACAAGACAATAAGTGCTACAAAAAAGTGAAACAATATATAAAATTTAAAAATTCTGAGACAGCTGAACACTAGTGGTTCATATCTCTAATCCTAGCTTTTCAGGTGGCTGAGGATTGTGGTTTAAAGCCAACCCAAGCAGGAAATGTCCATGAGACTCTTATCTCCAATTAACCACAAAAGAAACAGAAGTGGAACTATAGTTCAAGTGGTAGAGCACTAGCCTTGAGCTAAACAGCTCAGGGATAGTGCCCAGACTCTGAGTTCAAGCCACAGTACCAGCACACACAACCATGCACATGCACATGCGCACACACACACACACACACACACACAGTGTTGAGAAAAATATAATTTTAGGTAGTACAGTAGAGGGTGGAAGCAAGGGGAAAGACTTTACAAATATCTAGAAATAACATATATGCTAAGCCACAAGACAGAAGCCTCACTGTTAGGGAATAGCAATATGTAGGGTATAATTGGGAAATTCTATGGCCCATTATAAGATAAAGAATTCATTTAATTAAAGTTCATAAACTTTTTACTATTTTTGCAATATAATTCAATATATAAATTACAGAACAATCTAAAGTACACAGTCTCTTTGAATTAGTCATTGCTGAATATCAGTAGATATTGAGTTCCAGTGAGAAAGATCATTTTCTAAGTCTAGAATATACAAACATGAAAATAACTTTATGCAACAGTAATTCAATTCCTCAGGAGTCCTGTTCCTCTTCTTAGCTACAGTCTAAGTAACTGAAATGACAACTTGGTGCATATAAATTATCACACACATGTCTAAAAATTTACCGCACATAATGATCATTATGCTTAGGTACTGACTTTCTTTCTTATTGGAATGTTCAGTTCTATGAAAACAAAATCTTGGTTTTGTTTACAACTCTGTCCCAAGTATCTACAAAACAGTACATGAACTATCTACCAAACACACACTGAATATCTACGAAAGAGCAAATAAGAATATTGTCTTACAGAAAGGAGATAGGAATATGATAGAAATATGAGGGGCAGGAAGTAGCACTGTGGCTCAAGCAGTAGAGCACTCGCCTTGAGCTGAAGAGCACAGGGACAGCACCCAAGCCCAAAGCTCAAGCTCCACGACCGACAAAAAGAAGAAAAAAGAAAAGAAAAAGAGGGGCATATTGGTATGGTACAGGCTGGCAAACATTGTGTTGATTACTGTGAAACAGTATATACAACAATTTTCTAAGGTAAGTACTGCTATCATCCTCATGCTACAGGTGAAAAACTAGAAACTGAGATATGTAGATAGATGTAACCAATTTGTAACAGTTCAAACTTGAACTCAGGGCAAATCAAGTAATAAAGATGTCAAGGCACACTCATTAATTAACTATAATTATTACAGAAAATTATCAGAAACAAAGCACAAAGTTAGGAGTAAGTAGGTACTTCTCAGATAAAAAGGCAAAATACAAGGATTCTCTTACAAGTGATGCCAGGATCCACTCACTATACATTTTATAAATGGACTAGAAAAGACTGAGTAATCTGGTGTTTCAGATTTTGCAAATGACACATTAAGCATCTCTGGGGTGTGAAATGCCAACCTGACAAAAATAAAACAAAGTACAGTTACAGATGGCAAAGGATAAGTTCACAGGGCTCAAGAATGAGGTCTGACAATTTCATGAAACAGGTGTCTCTCCAATTCCATTTCAGTACTTGCTTCCCTGGTACCTCTGGTCTAATGAGGCCTTAGTAACCTATTTTTTGGCAGAGGTAAGGCTACCAGGCCCAAGAATTCTCAGAACCAGCTATGATCTGAAATCTAACCACTCACAAGCTTCACGTTCTGACCAAGATGTCAAACCCCATAGACTAGACAGAGACATCTCAGCCTGGTCCTCAAAGGAGCAAACAACTAAACAAACATGAACACTCCAACTAAACTGACCCATCTCAAATTGGACAGAAGGCTTTTAACTGAGATGACAGGCTGCTCTTCAAAGTAATCTTGTTCAACTGATTGCTAACACATACAGTACAAATTGAAAATACAAACCTGCTTTTTTAAAATAAATTCACAGTCATGAATCCGAATTAGATTTAAGGTAAACTAAGGTCACTTCTGAGATGACAAAAATCAGCCTCAGCTCCTGTCAGATGCTTTTTGAATCAACAATGGCTATCCAATAATACAGTAATGGATTATAGGTCAGACATATAAGAAATTTCTCATATAAAATATTTAATAGCTAAAAAACCTCAGTATAACAAGCCTGCCTCTTAATACTTACAAATTTACAACTTTTATGTATTTTCTTATTTATAATCTTTTATGTATTTTCATAGGACATTCAGAAACTAAAAATCATTGTTTTAGGTTACTAAAATAAGCAATTGCAGCACACAAACGCTCAGTAACAAATATCTTACTGACTTTAAGCCAAAACTAATGATAAGTTTTGTTTGTTTCCAAAACTAATGATAAGTTTTGTTTTTTTCTATCTTAATCCTTATCCAAAAAAAGCCCCACAAAATCCAGGCACTATTAGATATAATATAAAGGAAAACCAAGGCTTGGGAAATTATGTGACTGATGATGACGATGTGGCTATTAGTTGGCAGAGCAGGTACCCAAGGAGTTTGATCCAGAAACCACACTCTGAACTATAAATACTCTCTATTGCTTCCATTCTATTCTATAAAAAAAATAAAAATTCATTACAGTACACATCCCTACACAGTAATCTGCAAATCAATCCAGGTCAAATCAAATTCTCTAATCCAATATAACTAGCTACTACCCATAACAGAGCCAAACCATAACAGTTGAGGAGGATCATAGTGCAATCTCCAAAAACATTCCAAAAATGGTTAACTGTTCTTTGTAGCTTAATTAAAACATATTCAAATCAAATCTAGTTTTCCAACAAAAGTAATGTCTGTCCTAAACTCCATATTATACATATATAGGAAGCTTAATTTCCTTCCTTTTGCTCTAAAATACACAAGATGGTTTTCAGATAGAAAACCACAGTTGGAAAGTCACCAAAGATCATGTGGATAGAGATAATATTTCCATGTAAAACAAGGATCTACTACTTTGTACACACAAAAGTTTCTATGTAGAAAAATACGCACCAAGGAAACAAAAACAAAAACAAAGCTGTTTTAAAATTTCAACAACACTGCACGTAAACAAAGACCACCAACTTCAAGCATCAAAAGTGATTATTTATAGAAAATGAGCTTGAATGCAGACAGATGCTTAAAACTACGAGGACCTACAATTTACTATGCTTGATGCCAAGTTCCACTCTCACATGTTACACATCTGCCATATAAAAACATATAAAAAGCTACTTTAACACTGTCTGACATTGGAAAATCATCTTTACCTTTTACTGAAATATCTATGAATGAAATGGTATGGTTTTATTAGAAATAATACAAATTAGGACTGAAAACGAGAGAAAAGAGCAACAAATGAGTCATGAATTGTTGAAGAAGAGAGTCAAATACATGGTGCTTGCTATAAGATCCCAGTCTTTCAATTTATATATCTCATAATGAGAAGTTTTTTTAAGAAGTTATTTAAGAGTCTTAAGGATATAGGTTACAATTCAGTTAATTTGGAATATACACATATATGCATATATGTACACTAGATATAGTAATCTATGCTAATAATTTAACATTCAGAGAATGAATGAAACACAATGCCTTTCCTAAACAGGATATAGTTTATAATCTACCTTAGTTCAAGAGAAGTCTGAAATAATGGTGTCAAAGGCAAAAGCTCAAGTTTATTTTTTTTATTTTTTTTTTTTGTCGGTATTGGGGGCTGAACTCTGGGCCTAGGTGCTGTCCCTCAGCTCTTCAGCTCAAGGCCAGAGCATTACCACTTGAGCCACAGCACCACTTCCAGCTTTTTGTTTTCTGCTTATATGGTGCTGAGGAATCAAACCCAGGGCCTCATGCATGTGAGGCAAGCACTCTACCACTGAGCCAACTTCCTAGCCCAAGGTCATGTTTACTATAGCATGGTTTGTTTACTCCTATTCTTCAGAGTTGTAATTCTAATCACAGATAGCCAGTTCAAAATACATTTAGGAAATCTATAGACCTACAGCCATCTAATATTTGAAAAGGGAGCCCAAAATAAAGGATGGTAAAAAAGATACCCTATACTAATATCAATTCAAAATGGTTCAAAGACCTCAGTGTAAGACTGAAACCATGAAACTACTACAGGAAGGAGAAAGATTAGAACTTCTCATCACAGGCAGGAGTAAACTTCCAAGGGCTCAGACAATCAATGAAAAACTTAGCAAATAAGATGGCATCACTCTAAGAATTTTCTACATGGCAAAGAATATAGTTAATAAGCTAAAAGGACATCTTACAGAATTGGAGAAGATCTTTGCCAACTATACATCAGATAATGGCCTAATATCTGGATATACAAAGAGCTCAAGAAAATGAAAGCCTCAAAATATCAATTACTCAATTAGTAAATGGGCAAAGGAACTAAATAGAGACTTCTCAGAAGAAGGGGAAATGGCCAACTGACACTTGAAGAAATGTTCGACACCTCTGATCATACAGGAAATATAAATCAAAAAAACACTGAGATTCCACCTCATCCCAGTTGGGATGGCCATGACCAAGAATACAAACAACAACTAATTCTGGTGTGGGTGTAGGGAGGGAAAAGAACCCTAATACACCACTTGTAGGAATGTCAACTGTTTGATCAACTCTGGAAAGCAACTTGGAGATTCCTCCAAAAACCTAAAACTACCACTCTTTGGCATTTATACAAAAGACTGCAAATCAGGATACAGTAAAGCCACCTGTACAACCATGTTCATTACTAAACAATTCTCCATAACCAAGGTTTAGAACCAGTCCAGATGTTCCATAATGGAGGAATGGATCAAGAAAATGTGATATATATATATATATATACACACACACACACACACACATACATACACACATACATACATACATACATATGGAAGAAGATATTACATCATTTGCTAAGAAATGGATAGACCTGGAAAATTATGTTAATTATATATGTAGAGCCAAGTGCCAGTGACTCACACCTGTAATCCTAACTGTTTAGAAGACTGAGACCTGAAGGTTGTGGTTCAAAGCCAGCCTGGACAGGAGAAGTCCAAAAAAAAAGAGCTGCAAGTACAGCTGTGGCTCAAATAGTAGAGCACTCCCTTGGGCACAAACAGGTTCAGGGACAGTGCCCAGGCCCTGAGTTCAAGCTCCAGAACAAAAAAAGAAAATATATATTTGGACCTGCAAGACAAAGTAGATTGGCTGGGAAGGTGTCTCAGTGGTAGAGCGCTTGCCTTGCATGCCTGAGTCCCTGGGTTTGATTCCTCAGCAAAAAGAAAAAAGCCAGAAGTGGCACTGTGGCTCAAGTGATAAGCAAAAAGAAAAAAGCCGGAAGTGGCACTGTGGCTCAAGTGGTAGAGCGCTAGCCTTGAGCTAAATAGCTGAGGGACAGCACCCAGACCCAGAGTTCAGGTCCCACGACCAGATCAAGAAAAAAAAAAGTAGATTATATAACATTGAATGAGGATAGAAATTACAAAAGAAAGTCATCATTTTTGTGCCAGTATCACCAAAAGATATTCCGTTCAATGAGAAGTATAGAATATGGTTCTAATAAATTTTAAAAACAGCTAGGCACTAGTGGCTCATGCCTATAATCCTAGCTACTCAGGAAGCTGAGATCTGAGGATCACTGTTCAAAGCCAGCCCAGGCAGGAAAGTCCATGAGACTCTTAATGGCTCAAGTGGTACAGCACTGGCCGTGAGCTGAAGAGCTCAGGGACAGCCTCCAGGCCCACAATTCAGGCCTCGTGACCAACAAAAGAAAAAAGAAAAAAAAAGCATGATTTGGAGCTTCCTGATCTGTTTCATTTTTTCTTTTGCCTTCTCACTCAAAGCCCCTATTATTTTGGTTCTATGATCACTTTATGACACCAAACTGCAACATTTCACATTTTCTATTAAAGACAAATGACCCTTGTATGGTGAGATACATCTCATTACTTTCTGGTTTTTTACTATATCCGTGCAAAGGAAAATATTTAAAGTATATGCAGTGAAATTATCTGAATTTCTTATCGGAGTAAGCCAAAGTGATAAGAGCATTTGATTGTATTTTATAACCTAATTTGAAAAGCAATTCTGTCGGAAAATAGCCCCCATTGGCTTTATTAGCAATTTTGTACATTTCCACATGAGAAGATTTGGCTATATACATATAAAAATAAACAATAAGCAAAAATTTTAAGTGATTTACCTATAGTTTCCCTTAAAGTCACACATTCAAATTAGTTATTTTCCTTTCAAAATAACTCTGGAATGTTTTTTATTTCTTTCTTTCAAGCTAGCTTACTGAGGTGAGAGAAGATAAGAAGGGAAGGGGAGATGGCACGGATTCCACTTTGAGAGAGTACTTTCATCCTGAGTTGGGGAGGATCCTTTCTCCAAAGTGATGTTAAGATCACTTAATTGGGAACTTGCTTTTCTTTCATTCAACGGGATTGCCACGTATTTAATCAGAAGGGAAGTCGACTGGGCCAAAATTTCTAAATTACTTCCCCTTTCTGTAAGAAACAAAAACTAAACCTTTTATCAAAGGAAATAGATAAACAGCTTCCAAGTTCAACAAGCCAGAATGTTGTAGGACACAATATAAACTGTAAATGGGAGACAGTGAATGCCTTTTCTAACCCGCCTATGGAACTACCAGTCACATGCATCCTGCCATAAGTCCCTCACCCTCACTTGAAAAAGGAGGGGATCTGTGGCTAGGAAGGTGGCTCAGTGGTAGAGTGCTTGCCTTGCATGCATGAGGCCCTGAGTTCGATTCCTCAGTGCCATGTAGGCAGAAAAAGCCAGAAGTGATGCTATGGCTCAAGTGTTAGAGTGCTAGGTTTGAACTGAAGAGCTAAGGGACAGCATTCAAGCCTAGAGTTCAGGCCCCACAACTGACCCCCAAAAAAGGAAGGGACCCTGGCTCAGGAGATAGGTCAAGATTACAATGCAAGTCAGAGGGGTTACAGTTACATGATTAAGGTAATGAGTACATTTCCTCTCAATCATTGTTACCTCATCCTTTGTTTTTCCCCTACCATCCCTTCCCTCCCTACCTCCCCAATTCCTCCCTCCCTCCCCCCACTCCAAATTGTAAAGTTCATTTTCAACATAGTGTCTTGTGCATCTCATTGCTACAATGGGTCAAACTGTATCCCTATTTAAGCATTTCGTTTCTTCCTTACCCTCCCCAAATTAGAAAAGTGTATATACAAGATGCAGGGCACCGGAATCAAATACAGTGAAAACAGGGGTTATACCATGAGGAAAGAACATACCAAAGAAACAAAAAAATCACATAGTACATTATAAGTACGTTAAAAAACAATAGCAAGAAAGAAAAAAAACACTTGTGTCCCTGTCTTGGGGTTCATTTCACTTAACATCATCTTATCTGGTCATATGTACATAGCCTTTGACCTTTTCTGCTTGTCCTAGACATATGTTAGTTATTGCAAATAAGGGAAACCATGAGACCTATATTTCTTTGGGCCTGGCTTACTCACTTAGTATAATTTTTTCCTTTTCCAAGTCCTCCCATTTCCTAACAAATGGGGCAATGTCATTCTTTCTGATGGAGGCATAGAATTTCATTGCATATGTATATATATATATATATATATATATATATATATATATACATACATATGCAATGCAAAATATATATATATATAAACATATATATATCACATTTTCTTGATCCATTCATCTACTGAGGGGCATCTGGGTTGGTTCTATATCTTAGCTATAGTAAGTAATGGTTAAGCATTATTTCTTCATTATCCTGCCCATGTAATTGTAACCCCTCTGTACAGTATGTTCACAAATAAAAAATAAATAAAGGATGGTAAAGTAGATAGATAACTATCACACAAAATAACTCATGAGGCAGATATGCTAGCAAAGAACTATTAACCATAAAAACAAAACAACAATGCTCTTCATAATGTAATTGTAACAAGAGAAAATGTAATTGATCTAAATTTGATTTCCTCAGGAAGTGATTGTAAAAAAAAGCTGCCACACTGGGTACAGGTACCAGTGACTCACACCTGTAATCCTAGCTACTTCAGGAGGCTAAGCTCTGAGGATCACAGTTCAAAGCCAGCCTGGGCAGGAAAGTCTGTAAGACTCTTACCTCTATTTAACCACCAAAAAGTTAGAAGTGTAGGTCTAGCTCAAGCAGTACAGGGCTCAACTTGAACAGGAAAGCTCAGGGACAGTATCCAAGCCCTGAATACAAGCCCCAGGACTAGCATGAGAGAGAGAGAGAGAGAGGCATAACAGTCCAAAATTCATATAATGATAGGAATAATGATAGGAATATATAGGATGCTTGTTTCAGATAGAATTGTGGTCCAACTGACAACCATTGTAAATTTGATCACTCAACACCTATTTCTACATCTACTTTTTCTATTATTGTTATTGTAAAGGTGATGTACAGAGGGGTTACAGTTACATAAGTCAGGTAATAAGTACATTTCTTTTTGAGCCATGTCCCCCCTTCCATCTTCCAACCCCTCCCATCCCCACCCAGTACTTGTATAGTTCATTTTCAACAAGGTGGCTAATGAGTACCACTGCTACATTTGTTCACCCTTTGTCTCTCCGTTTCTGTGCCCCCTTTACCCTCCCAAAGACAGATCAACAAAGAAGACAAAAGGAATGCTTGGTAAGAAATGTACGCATTATCCTGTCCATGTAATTGTAACCCCTCTGTACAGTATGTTCACAAAAAAATTAAATTAAATTTAAAAAAAAGAAGACAAAAGGAAAAGAAAAAAACAGCAAAAAAACTGTTTCCATTTCCTTGAGTTCGTTTCAATAAATAAAATTTTATATGATCAGATGCACATAAGCTATTACACCTTTGGGATCCTTGAAAAACTAAATTTTCTTTTTTCCTGCCCGTTTTGAAGAGTTGAAAAGGAAGAAGGAGGAGGGATGAACGTGTACCAACTCTCTAGTCAATACAATTTAAATTCCTACTGGTGTAATTTCTAGAAATTTTTTTTTGTTTTCTGGATAAGGACACATGATACTGGTAAATCTACCCCCTATCCCCACTGTGCACACACACGCATGTGCACACTCACACACGCACACAATCATTCTTGTGCAAGAGCAAGAGCAGACCAATATGAGAAGAAAAGTCAGGACTATTAATAATGGCAGAACAAAAGTCAAAAAGAGCATGGATCACTGACAGGCAGAATCAGTGGTAGCAACTGACAGCCTTTAGCTTCTAGTTATAAGAACATTAAGCCTTTATTTGTTAACAGCACATTAAAAATTTTTTGTTGCTTAAAACTATTTCTCTAATAAATACAAACAAAGTGGTGCTAAGTACCCACCAAAGCCCAGCTAACCTATAGCATCTGAGCACCTAACTTATTTTGAGTTTGAATTTTGCATCTTAAGATGAGAAATACACTGGATTCCTAGACCAGTTATTTGCAAGGAATTGTTTTTGATCTTAGAAAAATCCGTTTCACTGAGTCTGTCTCCCTACATTTATAAAATGGAAGATAGTGATGACTGTCTTGACTAGCTAACATGATTGTGAGAAATGTGTGAAAGACCGGACTTTGATAAACCCTAAAGTGCTATATGAAAACTAAAGTTGTACACACTTCATATACATTATGGTCCCTAAATTTATTTAGTTGCCACCTAGCCCACACTCATATCTCATAGTAAGGGCCCAGGCCTTGAGTTCAGGCCTCAGAACTAGCATAAAATAATAAATAAATAAATAAATAAATAAATAAATGCCAGGAACTTGTGGGTCACACCTGTAATCCTTACTACTTAGGAGGCTGAGATCTCAGGATCACAGTTCAAGTCCAGCCTGGGTAGGAAAGTAAGTCCATGAGACTCTTATCTCCAATTAACTACTAGAAAACTGGAAATGATGCTGTGATGATACAAAGTAGTAGAGCACTGGCTTTGAACAAAAGAGCTGAGAGACAGCACCCAGGCCCCAAGTTCAAACCCCACAACTGACAAAAATAAATAAATCCAAATCCCAGAACAAATGTAATATGTTAGAATTCACTACAGAACACAAGACCAAATACTATTCAGTGAATTTTTAATTATTATTCTCTAAAAGATCTTTATGGAATCTGTCTACTCAACACACAGAATCTATTTTGAACATGAAAAGGTTCAAATTCTAAGAAAGACAAGATATGGGTAAACTAGGTGAAAATTCAAAGGTACTCTGAAGTCACAGATAGTCTATTTGACCTGTTGGTATTCAATTAAAAACAACCATATCAAAAATTAAGCAAAATTAAGTTAGTCTAAAGTCACAGATAGTCCAAATCCCATTTTTTTTTAATTTCACCAGTTAGTATCCATTAAGAAATGACCAAACCAATAGTAAACAACCAGCCAGGAGCCAGTGACACATTGCCTGTAATCCTAGCTACTCAGGAGGCTGAGATCTGAGGATCATCAGCCCAGGAAGGAAAGTCTGTGAAATTCTTACATGTAATTAACCATCTGAAAGCTGGAAGTGGCGCTATGGCTCAAGTGGTAGAGTACTTGCTTTGAGCTGAAAAGCTGAGGGATAGCACCCAGACCCAGAGTACAAGCCCCATGACGGACAAGAAAAAAAAAAAAGCAATGGTTGCCTTGGGACTCATTTCAGTTAATCAATTCAAACCTTATACCTACTAAAATTTAACTAGAAAACTGGCTTTATGTAATGTATTTATTGTATGGCTGTGTTGTGAAGCTTTCAAATAGTAAATAGTGAACAAACAGGATATTATTTGCACAAAGAAGGGGTCAACTGAAAGACAGGATATTATTTGCACAAAGAAGGGGTCAACTGAAAGATAACTGTGAGAATACTGAAAAGTAAGCTTACTCAAGTTCTTACAGGCATACTCACATGTAAAGGAAACAGTAGATGTTCTCATTTAGTAAATTCTCTCTGCCAGTCATCTCCAGTGCTTGTTCAGTACATAGACCAGAGACATCAACATCGCCAGGCAGCTTATTAGAAAAGCAGGTTCTCAGGCCCTATACCTCACCTACTTCAGAGGAATCTACATTTTGAAAGAGTCCAGATGGCTCCTAAGCACATTCAAGTTTGGAAGGTCCTAATCTCTGCCCAGTTAATAACGTTCTTTTATTGTTCATAAAAATAACCAGCAAGGGGTTGGGAAGGTGGCTCAGTGGTAGAGTGCTTGCCTTGCATGCATGAGGCCCTGGGTTCGATTCCTCAGCACCACATAAACAGAAAAAGCCAGAAGTGGCGCTGTGGCTCAAGCAGTAGAGCACTAGTCACAGGACAGCACCCAGGCCCAGAGTTTAGCCCCTACGACTGACAAAAAAAAAAGTCTTAATTGTTAGACAAAAAAAAAAAATAATAATAACCAGCAAGCCAAGTGCTAGTGGCTCACGCCTGTAATCCTAGCTATACAGAAGGTTGAGATCTGAGGACCGTGGCTCAAAGCCAGCCCAGGCAGAAAAGTCTGTGAGACTCTTATCTCCAATTAAATCACAGAAAAAGCTCAAGTGATACAATGCTAACCTTGAGCAAAGGAGCACAGACACAGTATGTAGGCCAGAGTTCAAGCATCAAGTCTATGGTTGGGAGGAGGGGTGTAGGGGGAGGGGAGAGAGCAGCAAATAGTGTTACCTCTGCGCAAGAAGCCCAGAACACATTTCTAAATAGTCTGCTTACCAACAACATAGTTTTAATGATGACATTTAAATCCTTCAATGCTTTCCCATCACTTACTAACTTAGGTCTAGAGTCTCCAGTTTGATAGTCAAGATCATCAACTGGCAGCAACAACCCCTTTCCAATTCCTTCTTTTACCCCAACCTTTCATTTCTGCCTGATTCTCAGTGTGAAAAGCAAACTACCTGCAGCAAGACTTCATGGGAATCTTCTGAAAGCGCTCTCCAGGAGACAGAATTGGGAAGATGTGATCATATTGAGCTCTTCCAACTGACTCTTGGGAAACATTGTCATACTGACTCCTCACTTAAGCTTCTTGCTGTGTGCATCCATGCCTCCTTAGTGCCAACACTAGGCTATGTGCATGATATGTCAGTTAAGTGTTTCCATGCCTCATCCCTCTTGGAGCCCCAAAATGTAGAAAATATGTGCCATGCATCCTTGTATCCCCAACAAGCACATCCTTGGAATACTCTCACAATTTTTGATTTACTGCATTTTTTTTATATTAAGAAAAGGAAGTTTGGAAAACCTAAAGCTCTGTTGTTTGGAATCTATTTAGATTAACTTTCCAGCAAAATGCAATTCATTCATTAAAAATAATAATATTGATTGTTTATTGATTAGGAGAACACCCCAAGATGTATACAGCAAAAACAGAAAATTGCAAATGTAAGTATAAAATGATCATGAAGAATACACACCAAAATGTTAACAATGAAGCTAGGGGTAGGGCGCAGGTAGTAGAGTGCTTGATACAAGTCTCTAAGTTCAAACCGCAGTACTGCCTAATTCACCATTTATTTTAAAATGTTAACAGTATCCAGGCAAAGTGGTACGTACATTATTGCAATCCCAAGTAAACAGAAAAAAGAGGTGGGAAGATTTGGGTCCTTGGCAAAGCTTGAATGTATGTGAAAATGAACCAAGAACAGAAGGATTAGGGTTATAGCTCCATAGAACAAGGTCTTGAGTTCCTGCCCCAGATCTGCAACATCAAAGAAAATTGTTAACCACTGTTAACTTGGGTAGTGAGATTATGAATTACATTATCTTCTTTTTATCTTTTATTTGGATTTTTACAATAAACATGCTTTTTTAACATTTTTACATTCCCGCCATAAACATCCTAAATGCTTCTGATGAACATTGTTATTGTAAATGATGGCTTTCACTTATTCTGCTTCCAAGGACAGTAATTTCCAAAGGTTGGCAAAGATCCAGAGGCTAGAAGCAGTTGCTAAGAGGAAGAAGGAAAAAAGTAGAAAACCAGCAGTCTTAGAAACTGGCTCTTATAACTGAACCTTTTATTGTCTGAGATTCAGGAAAATAACTAAATATCCTTTAATGTCTTATAATACTTTGCTAATAAAACCTGTGGCTTCCAGTATAAACTATGCAGCTTAATTTTGACGATATCAATTAGACTCAGTATAAAGAAACTGTGGTTACATTTTTTTCAGACGTGAAAATCATTTCATTTCCCCTATTTGCTCTTCTCTCACTTTTCAGAATGTACAATGTTCAACATTAATTTGTTAAATGGTCTGTTTTAGTTCTTTAGCATGATAGCAAAATTGGATAGCTGATGCCAATGACTCAGTTGCTGAAACTGCTTTAAGAAAGGAATATATCCAGGCACTGGTAGTTCTGTAATCCTAGTTACTCAAGTGGTACTATAATACTAGTTACTCAAGAGACTGAAACCAAGGATCAAGGTTCAAAGACAGCCAAGTCCCGTCCTACTTGCCTCCTATGAACCACCAAAAAAGCCAGAAGTAGAGCTGTGTCTCAAGTAATAGAGTGCTACCCTTGATCAATAAAACTCAGACCCAGGCACTGAATTCAAGCCCCAGAATCAGCACAAATGAGTAGGAGGAAAGGAGGAGGGAGCGTATAGATGTAGAGGAATGACCCCAATCTTTTTACTCTTAACACAAGGGAAGTCTATAAGTAGGATTTACAAATAATTTTACAAAAGAAAATTCATTCCATTGGAATTTTATATGAAGAAAAACTGGGGTAAATTAAAGTGAAATTAAAATGAAATTTAGACCCCCAACAACAGAAATAATGTCAAGTAATCTGATATTTCTTTCATTAATTTTAATATTCAACTTAAAAAACAGAACTGAGATCTATAAGGAGAAGAATATACCATTTGTTAGTCATCATTACAATTCTATTACAGGTCACATCAAGTTTGAATTATTTGAATGTATTTTATGCTTGCATAATGTCAACAGAAAATATATAGTGTCATAGATTATTAATAACTTTTTTTCTTTTTCCTTTTTTTCTTTTAGGTCGGTCTGAGAATGGGACTCAAACTTGGTACCTGATGTTTTCGCTTATTGACTAGCACTCTACCAACTGAGCCACACCTCCAACCCAAGCTTATTAATAACAAACATATTTGCTACAGGTTTTCCTATTTTAGTGCTTACTACATGAAATCTTGAAATAATCAGGAAAAAACTTTAAAAGCTTACTGAATACTAAACCTTAATCTGTGTATCGGAAGAGTTTTTAAAGGTTATTTCTTTTTAATGTAGCTCAAAATCATCTTGGAAGCATTTGGGAGGAAATGCTCAATATTAGCATAATATGGGTACAACCTAATGTCCTTAGGTTCAAGAAACATGGCTGCTCATTGGAAAGTTGACAAGGGAGTACGGCTACTGTCATATATCCTAGACATATGCATCTGAAATGTCATAGGTTAGGGAAGGAGCCATGAGCTTGGAGGAAGTAGACAGAAGAACTAGTTTTCCTTTTGTTCTTCAGTGGTGACATGACCAAACTAGTTACTTTGCTTCTTGGAATTTCTCACTTCCTCATCTGTAAAACAGGCAAGGGGCTGCTAATATCTAGGTTCTTTCCAGATCAAAATTTCTTAACGTTCTAATTCTACACACTTCCCCTTATACAAAATTTTTGTAATCCAGCAAAAATGGCAAATACAAATTTTTCACTGAAGTAAATTTTCCCCAAAAATTCTGGAAAAAATGCAAGAAGATGGAACCATACCATTTTAACATAATTATTTCATTCACTACTCACTAGCATTATTAAACCATCCTTTTCTCTGATCTTATAATTAGAAAGAAATTTGTCTTGCCTAATTATAGAATCAGCAGAATTCATGAAATATGCTAAAGGCAAGAAAGCATCTGAGATATAATATTAACTTCATCTTCCAAAAACTAAATGCAGAAATTCCAGTTTCCCAAAATGTTATATTCCAGTATGCAACATAATTCTTATCAAATTGGTAACAAACACTAATATTCACCACTTACTACATAGTATCACTGAATTGTCATATTGCTGCAAGTGAGGAAACTGTTTCAAATGGAAGAAACACTGTTCAAGAGCATAAGGCTAAGAAAACACAGATCTCTTCATATATATGTGAAAAGGGAGATCATACCATAAGATCGGAACTGGTGTGTACTTAGTAAAATATCTCTAGAAAGAACCCAAGAAACTCCCTTTTTAAGAAGGAAACTGAGGATTCAGGAGTCTGGTTTGGAAGAAAGATTTGCATTTCAGTTGTTTTTCAACTTAATGCAGAGTGAAACTTTCAGTGCTTTTCATGTTATACCAAACGGGGCTGATGTATCACTCCAGTTAAATAAAGTACTGTCAAAGCACTTTGCAAACTGAGGACAATATTCCCATGCATGTCACTCTGGGCATTGCTTTTTGTTTGTTTGTTTGTTTGTTTTCTGGGCGTTGCTTTAACCACTAACAGTTCTTGAAGGTATTTTATGATCCAGTATATGTAGCTTCAATCTGAGCAAAATTCTTTGGGTTTTTTTTGTTTTGGTTTTTTATTTTTGGTTGTGGTTTTTGTGGTTGTGGGGCTTCAACTCAGGGCCTGGGCACTGTCCCTGACCTCTCTTGCTCAAGGCTAGCACTCGACCACTTTGAGCCACAGAACCACTTCCTAAGCAAAATTCTTTGAAAATATTTAGTAAGAGATTGAAGACACTCTATTAAAATGTAACTAACCACCTAAGAGCTAACAGCTTTAAATAGTCCTTCTCAAACTTTTCCACCAAATTACTACTAATGTTAAAGGTACCAAACTGGTTCCCTTTGGAACCTAGAAGATATATCAAAAGATCCTCCTCACTTTTTTGGGTTTTTTTTTTGTTTGTTATGTTTTGTTTTGGCCAGTCCTGGGGCATGAACTCAAGGTCTGGGCACTGTCTCTGAGCTTCTTTTGATCAATTCTAATGCTCTACCACTTGAACCCAACACCACTTCCAGCTGTTTCTAAGTAGTTTATTGGACTTTTCTGCTGGCTTCAAACTGCAATCCTTATATCTCAGCCTCCTGAGTAGCTAAGATTGTAGGCATGAGCCACCAGGACCCACCTCCCACATTTTGAATATGTATATACACTTGTATGTGTGTGCCAGCCAGTAATTGAATTCAGGGCCTATGCTTTTGCTCATAGCCACACCTCCAGCTTGGTTTTTGCTGGTTAATTGAAGATGGAGTCTAGCTGATTTTTCTGCCGAGGCTAGTTTCAGGTCTCAGCCTCCTGACTATCTTGGATTAAAGATGTTAGGCACAACACTTAATATGTCCATACTCTTAGTAAAAATAGGAAAACATTTTTCCTCATAAATATTCAAATGAACTGGATAGGCCAAGAGGAGCCTTTGCCCTAAGAACTGAGATAAGGCAGCTTGAGAGATTTTTCTTTTGATATATGTTTAAGTCTTAGTAAATGAGGTCTTAAGTATAGAACCAAGTATATAGAAGGGGGGAAAAAGGGAAGAAAAGAATAGATACTGAGATTAGATGCTCTGTCATTTATCTCAGAACCACCACTCTTCAACTACTAGACTCCTACTGTGACAATGGTCCCTTGTCATCAGGAAGCTAAACTTTTTAGTTTTACTAGAAACTTCAAAACTGTCTAAAGAAGTTTTGTCTAGAACATTCTCCACAGGGAGCAGATAAGAGTACTTCTTCCCCCATACTATAGTCAGTTCAATATGTGGCTACATTTTTTTTATCTAGCTAATGGAACAGGAGGAAGGTACATGTCAAGCACTGAGTCAAACATGATTAGATAGTGTGACAGAGGATAGCCTGGACATGAAGTCAGAAAAATAACAACAACAACAAAACTAGTTATGCTCATCAGAGATAGTCTATCTGAAAGAAAGATGCTTGTGCTGTAACTAAACTATGGCAAGGCATGATAGTTAAGTTTTCATTTACTCTACTGAGTCATGAGGTGCCTCGTTGAACATTATTTATAGGTGTGTATATAAAGGTATTTACACATTGTGGTTAGAATTTGAATTGGTGAACTTCAATATTCCACACAGTAAGTGGGCATCATCCAATCAACTGAGAGCCTCAATTGAGCAAAAGAGAGAGGAAGGAAAAATCCATTCAGTTTGTTCTGCCTCACACTGTTTGAGATAGGCCCTCTCACCTTCTGCCCTTGGACTGGAATTTATGCCATCAGCTACCCTGCCTTTCAGGCCTTAGGACTTAGGCTCAGTTACACCACCAGCACTCCCGCTTCTCAACTGAAGATGGCATGCTGTAGGACTGCTTGGTCTCCATTTAGACACCATGTGCAGCAACTCTCAATATCAGAAGCTCCTTTTCTTAATATTATCTTTAAGCAGTTGTACAAGGGAGGTGTCATTGTATGAATACAATGTACTTTCATCTGTGTCACCCACCCCTTCAACAATCTCATCCTCCTTTGACCTACCCCTATAGAATCTTCTTTTACATGTATTTTATATTTACACACATACAAATTTGTCTGGATTTTATATTTATACACATACAAATTAGTCTGGATTCTGTTTTGGGTGAACCCAAAAAAATACAGAAAAAGGGTCAGCCATACAAAATGAAGACAAAGATCTTAGTATCATATTCTTGGTATGTTCAAAGAACAGAAAGATGGCTGCTATGGATGGGGAATGAGAACCTAGAGATAAGAGACGAACAATTATTTAGAGCATTGGGAGCTAAACCATGTAAGATAATACGACTAAAATAAAAGAGTCAAGTTTTTATTTATTGCAATGGGACTCTTTAGGACATTCTTAGGCCAGAGAATGATAGGGTTTCAATATTTTCTGAGAAAATCATTCTGTGTGCTATGTAGGCAATGATCTGCTGGAAGGCAGTGCAGGAAGGAGACAGACAAGGCAAGACTGGTAGATCAATCCAGATGAGAGACGCAGGTATATAAGAAGATTCAGATTTCAGGACATATTTCAAAACTGTGGGATTGGTGACAGCTTAGATATGAGGAATATAAAGGATTGATTATTGCATTTTCCAGATTATCTGGTAGACAGTTGCAGCTTTTGGTAAAATGAAGAATTCTGTTGTGAACACTGTGGTGAAGACTTCTAATCGCCATCTAAAACCGAACTTCAGCTAAAAGACATTTCCCAGCTTCCTTCTACTGCTAACTGAGGATATTTGGCAAGCTTCTGAACAATAAGAATAACCCCTGTTTTCACTGTATTTGATGTTGGTATAATTTGTGGAGGGGAAGGAAAAAAACAAATTGTTTACATAGGGATACAGGTGGACCCATTGCAACAATGAGATGTACGAGATGTTATGTATAAGAATTTATAACTTTGTGTTATGTCGAAAAACGAACTTTACAACTTTGGTGGGGCGGGGGAGGATTGGGGGGTGGTATGGGAAAGGATGGAAAGGGGAAACAAAGGAGGAGGCAACAATGCTTGATAAGAAATGTACTCATTACCTTGCCCATGTAACTGTAACCCCTCTGTACAGTATCTTCACAAATAAAAAAAAAGAATAAATACAAATGTTTGACAGAATTTCTATAACTGAAAAGAGCTAATTCAGCTCAGAGTTAAACTTTTTTGCCTTATGCTCATCTTCTTTCCTGTCTCCTGGAATGAAGAAGATGACAGGACCTCTAGCAGCCATCTTGAGTCACAAGGTTGACCTCAGGGATAAAACTCAAATATTGAAAATACAGAATAAAAAGTTTAAATAGAGGGCAGACCACTGGAGATTTCAGAGGATAGTTCAGCTTTACCTCTAAATTTCTCTTAAGTAGAATAAATTCTTGCACATTTGAAGTATTTTGAGTTTCTTTTTCACTCACACAAACAAACCAAATACTGACTGATGCAGATATATAAAGATGGATATGTAGTGCCTATCAAATATCCCAATGAGACAGAATACTGAAAACTGAAAAGAAAAACAGAGAGAAGTTGCCAGAATCAATTGTTTTCAATAGCACATGGAACCCAAAATAGCCCCACTGCATCCAATACAAGAATTAATTATCTTCTTCATAAAAATATCACTACATGGTATTAGTATTATGTCACTTGTCTTACTTTTTTATAAGACAATATATTTTAAAGTATCTTCATTTGGTTCCTTCAGCCTTAAATTTATTTTTAGTATATTTAATTGCTACTCATATAGTTGCTCTTACAATTAAGTATATGCTGAGCCTCATTTTGAATTCCTATTGTTCACAAGGTAATTTTAGATTTGTTGTTGTTTTAAGGTGCTATAACAGAAAAAGAGAGTATGTGGTATAGACATGCCATGGGGAAGCCCACAGTCTAGCCTGTGTCTGCCTCATTACAAAGCTGTGCTTTTTAAGTAGTAAGACTATAAGGTTTTAAGTCAAAGATTTAGTGCCAAGTCCTTATTTCCTCATTCTTTGGTGCATTTTACTTCCTCATTCATTTATAGCTCTTTGCCTCCATTTCAAAGTCAGGCAGGTTTTAGTTCAGTTTATCCTGAAATCTGCAAACTGTATAGACCGAAATTTCCTGCCAGCTTTTCTACTAACCTGTACCTATTCCCTCCCTTAAAGAGGTCACCCTAACTGCTGTTAGAGAAAAGAGGTGACAACCACTCATGCTACTTCCTGTTGACTTAGGAATGTCAAAGGAGAAGCAGCCAGTCTAGGAATCCTTTGCAAAGGGCTGGGGTCTAGAGAGCCTCTATAGGCTTCAGATTATGCCAGGTTCCGTTATCATGATCACTAACAATTTTTGTCAATTACCTCAGTATACAAAAACAAAATATTTTGTAAAGAAAATATGCTGTATCTATCGCTTTTCCTCAGTTACCAGGTCTATCATCTGATAAAAGAAAATCTGATGGGCAATGCAAATCTGGTTGCTTTTAAAGTCAAACTAACAATTGGTTTAGATGGTCCTAAGTAGTCAGAAACTTTTTCCTTTCCCATTGTTACTGAAGTACAATATATGCACTGTAAAGTATATAGATCTTTAGCCGTCATCTTGATTAGAGTGTCCTAAAAGAGAGAGCCCTGTGTAGCCAGCACCCAGACTAAGAAATGGAACCTTTTCAGCATTCAGAATCCTCTCTTCTACCCTTCCAGTCATTACCCCTTTCCAAAGAAAGGAATCATCCTGACTTCTGACTCCAAGATTCATTTTGCCTGTCTTAAATCTAATGTAAATGGAATAGTTCAATGTACACTGTTTCACTCCATATGGTATGTATCATATATATCAATATTGTTACAAGTAGCCATAGTTTTTCCTTTTTTGCTATTATTGTATTTATTCTTCCATTCTACTGTTCATGGACAATTGGTTTTAAATGTTATAAACAATGATGCAATTTTTTTATTGTAAAGGTGATGTACAGAGGGGTAACACTTAAGTCAGGAATGAGTATATTTCTTTTTTAACAGTGTCACTCCCTCCCTCATTTTTTCCAGTCTTTTTCCTCCCAAGCAATAATATTCTTATGCAATTATTTTAATATATACTACGGGAGCTATTTTTCCAATAGTGGAGTTTTACAAGAGTTTTCAGCTCTATGAAAATGAGTCACCTATTTTCTGTTCACAAATGTTTATATCCTAAATTCTAAATATGCTATGTAATATCTTAACTAATTTTCTAAAATATTATCTTAAATCTCTAGTTCTTTTGGAATAGATTACCTTTTCCCAATAGACTTAGAAAGGCACTTAATTTACTCCTATACTTTCTAATTGTATGTTAGAACATCTGAAAACAAGTAAAACAATAAAATTAACTTTTACAGTAAAATTACTTTAAAATGGAAATGCAGCAATAAAAATCATCTTAGTATGATTTTTTTCTCTTTACATAAAAGTAGATGTTTCTTGTGCTCCTCCTGAAAAGTCGTAGAAATAATACAATCTATATTTATGCATTCAAATGTATTTTCAAGCATTTCACTGTTGGAAGAAACTTAGCAGTTATATTTTACTCAAGGTCTCCTGGCTGCTTTATGAAAAAAAAAAGGAGGAAAAAAATGGGACACCTAATTTCATAAACATTAGATCACTATTCTGTTCATAAATAAGCACTGCCAAAAATGATTTATAATATAAAAAATGTTATTGATTTAGACATTAATGCTTTTGTGGAGCTTCAATCCCTACAGTTGAGCAATAATTCTTCCCCTCATTATAACACATTTATCCATTCCTACATTCAAATCCCCTGAGCTTTTATGCATTCTATCTCACTGCTAGTCTAGCAGTGTTTGAAAACTAAATTATTTTGAAATAAATATAATTGTTCCAAATTAGCATGTTGAAAAACCTTGTATCTCTTTTAAAAGTTAAATACTAATTACTTCACATTCACATTACTAAGCACCTCATGTTCCAGACTCTGTATCTTAATTAAACTGTAGGAACTAGTGGGACTAAAGGTTTCCATAAACCTTCAGTAGTAAAATAATGTCTAGCCTTCCAGAAAGTTGAATACAGTTTTGTGCCACTTCACAACAGAGATCCATTCTAAAAACTGTGTTCTCAAGTGGATCTTCATTATGCAGACATAAGAAAGGGCACTTTTACAAACCAATATGTATATTACTTAGCCTACTACAGATCTAGGCAATAAGGTACAGTCTAGTGCTCCCAACCTAGCCTTCCAAGTTATTGTGCTGAATGTCATAAGCAATTGTAGCATAGTGGTATGTAACCAAACATGTAAACAAAGAAAAGGCATAGTAAAAATTCTAGAAATTTTTCGGGTCCATTATAATCTATGAAACCACTGCTACCTAGTTGATTTTTCATGGTAAAAATGTCATCTGTGTAAGATTACATGAGTTTGGGCAAAGAGATTTCTCCATATTCACCAGAAATGCTTGGAAAAAAATGAAGGAAAACTACATGAATTTTCAAAGCCCACTATTCCTAACCAAAACAAAAATTGAAAAATTAAAAAGTTGACTCATGAATTAAACAGACAGCCCTAAATCTATTAAAACTTCATCAAGAATTGGTCTACTCTGCTTCAAAGTATAAAGAAACATAATGTCCTTTGAGTCTACACATAACAATGCCTTTCAAGTTAATCAACTGTTTTTTATGGCAAAAAAAATTTTTCATCATCAAATTTCATTATACTTCCAGATATAAACAACATTTAAGACCAGCACACTAAAATTGCTGCCTCATACCAGCTTTGGTAGACAACACAACCTGGATATCTGCTAGAACATATAAGCATTTTAGGGATTTCTGTCCTATACTCTATACAAACAACAGACCTCTCCTCAAATTAAAATTTTTAACTATCTGAACCTGAAAATTCTTAGATTTGATGGAGTAAGAACCTAGCCGTTAGACAAAACCACGTTATTAGTAAGAAGATTAACACTTGAAACCAGTTTCAAATTCGGAAGACTGCAGTAATCAAGCAGGTAAATAATTGCTAGGTCTGGACATGAGATCATGAATTCCTTGTGAGAGTGCCTTGAACTCCACCAAGCTGCAGAAGGAAACTGTGGCCCAATGGGAGGAGAGTAGCTGCCCCTCAACTTCAGCCAATTGTTCTCATATCTTCTGATTTCTCCAAGCAAGCCAGAAATACAGATTCGTATGTGAAATCTTCTTATTAAAATGTTGGCAGAGAAACTTTAAAAGCACTGCATGGGCCAAATAAAACATGTCTGTGAATAGGATTCAGCTAGCTGGCTGCCAGTTTGAGGTATCAGTGAAACTAGAGAAAAAGGAAAGAGTACAGTATTATTTTTCTCTCTTCCAACCAAGTAATGCACAATCCTGAAAAATCACTGTTAAAATCTAGTTGAAGAAGATTCTTTTTTAATGATATAGAGATTTCAGTTTGATCCTAAGGGAGACACTACTTTTCTGCCATCCCATTTTGTTTTTCAAAAAGCATGCTCTCTTTTTATCTTTGATACCATAAACACACACATAGTTTATAAGCTTGCTGTATTTGCCAACTGTTTACTTTATGCATGCTGGCCAGATTGGCTTAATGAATAGCAATTAACTTTAAAAAAAAACTGGTAAGGGTAGAAGGCCCACCTGCCCTTTGAGGTCATTGAACAATGACCTACACATACACATAAATTCCTGCATATACATCATGCACGCACACACACACACACACACACACACACACACACACACACATGATATTGAATCACAAATACGGGTTGAGGTGCTTCTATCATTGAGTTGAAATGTATTCTGCTTGTGCACAGCAGAAAATGGAAATCCAATCAAAACACATTCATATTCCAAAAGATAAACTGACCTTAATCACAGTTGTCTTTGCTCGTAACAAAAAACAGAATGCACTTAACTGCAAATTGTTCTCCAGGATCTGAAATAATTCATTCAAAGTCTAGAATGGTCAATCTCAGTTACAAGTCAAATGCTGCAACAAGGCTGCCCCTGCAGGCTCCTATGTAGTCTGTGATAAGGTACAAAGGAAGTGTGGGAACCAGAGAAGAACAAACAGCCCAAACTTCTGGTGTATACACACAGCTCTAATAATAAAGAATGCTATTTTTTATTGACTATTTGCAGAGCAGTCAAAGAGGAAGACAAAATTTTACATTTTAATCATAAGATTAAAGTACTCTACGTAAACATTTTAATAACACAGATATATATTATGGTCTAAGAAATATCATCTGCTTCCATCTTTGTTACCATAAACATGAATGTATTTTATAGGCTTGCTACATTTGTAAACTATTTATCACTATCTTTAACTTAATGCATGCTGGTCATGTTGGCCTAATCAATGATTCTTAACATTTTAACAGACTTGGAGACCTAAAAAAACTATTTCACTTATATTTGTACATAACTTTTAGGGGTTCAGGGATCCCTGAAGACATCCACCTAAGGACCTTTATTTAAAATTCCACTGTCAAAATACTAAATAAGTTCACTTACTCTAACATTCCCAGAAAACACTGAAGGATACTCTTTTAGAAATTGAGTCAATGCACTTCCATGCATTTCCTCTTTATTCATACACATTTCAATAACTATGTTTTGAAATTACAATCAGGCTTGGGTTGAATAATGAGGCTACTAGATTGGCTAAGAATGGATTACTATCACTTGCTAAAAAGTGTATCTTTTTTTTTTCTGAACCACACACAAGTGTTTTTCCTTCCCTTTATTGTTAGATATTGCCCATAGCAACTACATGGTATGGGCTAATATTTTTCCATTTTACAAATTTTAATAGTATAATCAATTTTTAAGTCTATGAATAAACAGAGGGCCTGAAGATTTCTTACTTGGCTTTATCATGAATTTCTATTCTCTCCCACTTGAACTTCCATTTGTTTTCTAAGGAGTTTTTCCCATAAAGAAGAAGGAAATTATCTGTGTAGGACCTAACAAACAATAATTGTTAAGTATAATAGAGAACAACCTTAGTATATATCATTAGAAACACCAGATAATATACCAGTAAATACAACATACTGTTTCTGCATAAGGTTATATTATAGTCTCTTTCTATAACTCAATCTCATTGCTAAAACCTAATTTGGCCTGATCCCTATTTACAAACAAGAGATTATGTACTAAAACCTAATAAAAAGAATAAAATGATGCAGATATCACATCTGAAAAACAAAAATGTCAACCTTGAGACACTGCATGTATTGGTATCAGTATTGCACATTTTGCTTTCCTCAAAAAATTTAAGTTCATTTAAATATCTACAAATGACACCAATAGCATAACCTGATTTAAAAAAATAATACCATGTGTTAAGGCTCTACGCAGCCAATTGAATGATGTGATGGTGTTAGAATATGTCTGAAATAAATTTATGAATGAACCCAACAGACTAACACTTTAGATTCACAAACAAAGAAAGCAATATAAAAATGAAGAAACTGCCAGGCACCAGTGGCTCACACCTGTAAGTAATCCTAGCTACTCAGGAGGCTAAGATTTGAGGATCATGCGGTTCAAAACCAGCCTGGGCAGAAACATCCATGAGATCTTATCTCCAATTAACCACCAGAAAACTGGAAGTAGTGATGTGGCTCAAGTGGTAGAGCACTAGTCTTGAGCTGAAGAGCTCAGGTACAGTGCCCAGGCCCAGAGTTCAAAGTCCCACAACTGGCAAAAAAGAAAAGGGAAGGGAAGGGGGAAGGGAAGGGAAGGGAAAGGAAGGGAAGGGAAGGGAAGGGAAGGGAAGGGAAGAGAAGGGAAGGGAAGGGAAGGGAAGAGAAGGGAAGGGAAGGGAAAAAGAAAAATGAAGTAATCACTATAAAGCTTGGGGCTGGTCCTCATGCCTGTAATTCTAGCTACTCAGGAGGCAGATATCTAAAAATCATAGTTCAAAGCCAGCCTAGATAGAAAAGTCGGTAAGACTAATCTATTAGCCACCAAAAAAAACAGAAGTGGAGCTGTGGCTCAAGTGGTAGAGCACCAGTGATAAAGCAGAGGAACAGCAGAGGAACAGGCCCTTGAGCTCAAGTTCCATTATTGGAGGGAAAAAAAGCTTAATGAATTATCTACGATGTGTCTGTATCAGGGGAACAAAACAAAAGAAGTATATTCAGAGTTTATCCAGCTGCCATTTTTAGATATTGTTGTTTAAGTTTCAGTGGGGGGAAATCTGTTCTATAAAAAATGTAAGGTTTCCTAAAGTTAGGTTAAGATGTCATAAGGGGAAAACTGTAGGGAATCTGATCTATCAAGTCCTAAATAGCACAAAATGCATGTGTGTACATTTCAGATTTAGAGACAGATATGCCCTCCTACATGACTATCCCAGCTGGATCCACAAAGCTCTCAGCAAACCTCCATTAATTCATTCATTAAACTGTGTTATATGTCTGGATCCAGCTCTCGAGAGGCAATGAAGTACCTGATGCTCAGCAATATTTGTTGAATCACTAAGTTAAGTAATACCCTTTTCCCTATTGCGATTAGCCACAATTCTTATATATAAATTTAACCTAAAATATTTTATAGCTAGCATCTGTACAAGCTCATATAAAACTTTTTTCTCTAAGAGACCAAGGTTTCTGGAAATTCTGAAGTATTTATGATTTATCACTGTTCTATAATTAGACAGTTCAGAGGAATTTCAAATGAATTGCATTCCAGTCCCAGGCTCAGCCAAACATTTACACTCCCTGTGTCTATTTTCCTTATCTGAACAATGGAGACAGCAATACCAGCCTGTCTCCCACATCTGCTGTAAATAAGAACTAATAAAATTTACCAACTATCTAGAAAAGATTTAAATGACTTAGAAAGTTTATAACAATAGAAGCAAAATAAATGCTAGCAATCATCTTTAAAGTCAAGAAGAAAAACAAATATATTCTTAGAAACCATGAATGGATGACAGTAAAGCAGATCATGTTTTCGGAAGACACAATAGAAACATTGGTTGGTATTTCATAAGCAAAAACTTGTGTGATAATTGTTAAATTTTTCATATTAAAATGCATCGTGTAGAGAACAGTATGTTTAAGACAAAGGCAACACAGTGCATTCTTTTTAACTGTCTACACAACCTCCAGGCATCATAGAATGAATACCTGCAATCCTTAATCTCAGGAAGCAGAGGAAGGAAGTCTGTCTGAAGTCAACCTCAAGCAAAATCATGATACCCTATCTGAAAAAGTAGGACTTCAAAGCAGAACTGGGGTATGGCTCAAGCAGTACAGCACTTGCTTAGCAAGCCCTGAGTTCAATCCCCAGTACTAGCAAAGAAAAAAGGAAGGAAGGATGGAAGGATGGAAGGAAGGAAAGAAGGAAGGAAGGGAGGGAGGGAGGGAGGGAGGGAGGGAGGGAGGGAGGGAGGCAAGCAAGCAAACAAGCTCTTCATTGCCATCCAGATCAATAGAGTACTTTGGTTCCATTTCTCAAACAACCCCTTCCTCCTTCCAAAAGTTACAAGTGTCCTGACTTCCTGATGACACTATGGCTTCTTACTGTCCTAATTATCCTCACAATAATTATGTATTTGTTGGACTTCATATAAATAAAATCATAATCACATAGTGTATTTTGTTTCTTGTTAGAATTCTTGCATCCAACATTATGTTCATGACATTTATCATATCATTGAACATTTACTCATTTCATTGCTGCACGGTTTTGCATTATTTAACTCAGTCTTAGTTAATGTTTTAATTTGTTTTTTGGGTTTTTTGGGGGGAGGCTGATCAGTCATGGGGCCTGAACTCTGGGCCTGGGCGCTGTCCCTCTGCTCTTCAGCTCAAGGCTAGCACTCTACCACTTGAGCAATAGCCACTTCCGGCTTTTTCTGCTTATGTGGTGCTGAGGAATAGAACTCAGGGGGCCTCATGCATGCAAGGCAAGCACTCTACCACTGAGCCACCTTCCCAGCCCTGTTTTAGTTATTTTGATATTTCAAACTTAAAGTCACAAAGTTTATTTCTAAGCCCTAGGGAACAGGCATAAATACCCTGCATGCTGTCAGTGCATGTAGAACCTTGGTTCTACATGCAAATGGAGTCAACACAAAATTGTTATAAAATATTACTGAGTTATTCATTAAAATAAAATATCTGAATAAGAAATCTTTGATGTCTAATGTATGCTTTTTTGCCTTCTTAAATTTTGGCAAAAGCCAATTATAGGATGGCTGTAAATATTACAAACTCAGAAGAATATGTCCCAGGAAGGAAGTCCCTCATCACTAAGTGATGACTGGTGTAACTTGACTACACCTTCCCCTCCAAATACTTCATATGACTCTTCTGTTGGCTTCAGACATTGACCTTCCTGCTGACTATGTAACCTAAAAGCTCATCAGAGAGAAAGGTGTCACTTCTTGTCTGCAGGCTCCACCTACAACACACTGGGGTTTTTACTCCTTCCCAAAAAAGAATATGTGTTTGCTATATGTGTATTAATAGAGAAATGTATGAATAATTTTATAGTAAACAAATGTCTTGGAATAAACAAAACTTTGTGTTGGGTAATTCTATACAACATAACTAATTTAGAAACTTTCAACATGCCATCACTCTGCTGAAGCTAGTAAAGTGACTATTACATGATACATGGTGGGCCCGTGGGTGTTTTGTTTTATTTTTGTTTTAGACCCTTGTTAACTATGACAAACCTAAATCTTTCTGTACTTCCTTTTTCTGAAGAAGGCAATGAGGTAATAGTAATAGTTCCTACCATACCATGATCATTAACTGAGATCATGCATACGAGATACTTTGCAGTAGTAGTTTTACCTATTAAGATCCTAATCCCTATTAGCAGTTAACCAAATAATTGAACTCAGCCTATCATCCAGCAGTCATTGCCTTTTTTATTTATCATATGAAAGCTTTTATTCAGGTCTATCTTACATGCATTACAAATAGAATAGACAAAAATAGCAATAATAATAAAGTAATAACTATTATGACAATAATCACAAAAAAGCTAAGACTTGCCAGACACCAGTGGCTCACAGCTGTAATCCTAGCTACTCAGGAGGCTGAGATCTGAGGATCACAGTTCAAAACCAGCCCAGGAAAGAAAGTCCATAAGACTCATCTCCAATTAACCACCAGAAAACCACAAGTGGCCCTATGGCTCAAGTGGTAGAGCATTCACCTTGAGCTGAAGAGCTGAGGGACAGCACCCAGGCCCAGAGTTCAAGCCCCATGACCAACAACAACAACAAAAAAAAAAAACTAAGAATTAAAATAACCTCATTTAATTTTCTTAATCATCCAGTAAGGTAGGCATTATCATCATCACCATCATCCCCATTTTCAGATGAAGAAACTGAATGAAGTCTAGAGGGACTGAATAAACTGAGCAAGATCACAAACTAGCAAGAGGTACAGCTGGAATAACAAATCCAGATCTGTGGCACAGCCCGTAACCATCAGGGCACAATGTCTACCAGAAAAGAATATCAATCATATTTTTCATATAAAACTCACGGTTGGTATCAAAGCCCATAAGAGTTTAATGAGTGAAAACAGAGGGGTTTATAGGGAATAAGAAGATGGAGAGGAGGAAGAAAAAGAGGAGGAAAAAGAAGAAGAGGAGAAGCAAACAAGTCAATGCTAGGCCACATATGCCTTCTAAACTTAGTATAAATGAATTAATAAAATAGGCGATTAATATTACTGATTTTATTTATTTAATTCAAATACCTTCCTCTACTTTCATGGAGCAGGATATTTTTTACCTAAACTTAAATTAAGTTTATGGAAGGACCTAATAAACTAAGCAGAAAGTTCTTGGATTAAGCCAGGATGATAAAACTAACAACTAACATTTTTATGTCATTGTGCAATGTAAATATTAGTTAGCAATTCTCACAGTTATTAACCCAGCCTCAAATTTAACATTGAAGCAATAAGATTATAACACAACTGAGCAAACTTGCCCTTAACTAGGAGTCAGAGGAGCTAAGAACCTATTTCATTCAGTTTCTTGCCTACTGAAGACATGCTTCCTGGGAAAGCCAGGCTCACAAGAGCTGATTGGCTAAAAGAGCTTCGGAGGTCCTTTATGGGATGATGGTCTATAATGTTAGCTACATCAATGTGCAGTTCCAATTATCTTTTCATCAGTTTAGGCATTAATAAACAAAATGATCTGCTAAATTAGAGATTTCTTGGCAAAGAATGAACAGACACTAGGCAGTACACCTGACTTAGATAAGGTTTTAGATTTTTTTTAATTTGTTAAATTCTATTGTATTGTAAAGATGATGTACAGAGGGCAGGGGTTACAGTTACATAAGTCAGTTAGTGAGTACATTTCTTTTTGATCAGTGTTACCTCTCCCTCATTCTCTCCCAGTTTTTCCCCTCCCAACTTTCTTCCCACCCCCCACAAGTTGTATAGTTGATTTCCAACATAGTGTCTAGTGAGTATCACTGCTAAATTGGTTCACCCTTTGTCTCACTGTTCCTGTGCTTCCCCTACCCTGTCCAAATCAGATAAATTTATATTCAAGACAAAGGGTACAGAAATCAAAAATAGCAACAAGGAGGAATAAATAAAAGGAAAAAAGAACTAAAAAATAAACTGCAAACAGTACAATAAAAAGCTCCATTTCTTGGAGTTCATTTCCATAAGCATTATTTTATATGATCATATGTATGTGGCTATTGAACCCTTGTGATCCTCTCCTAAGAATATCCTCCTTCATTCTCAATGTGTGAATGTTTAGAATGCAGTTTAAGTAATCATGTCCATGTGTAATTATTTGTCTTTTACTATCAATTAGGTTTACTTGCAAATTTATAGGCACATCCTATTACAAATGAGAGAAACCATGCATTGTTTTGTATTGATTGGGTTAGAGATGAGAGTGCTAAGAAGACTTCCTGGGAGGATTACACTTGAGATGAATCAAGTGCTTAGAGATTAACAGCAAATGTGACCAGTTCAGTGTTCTGGCTGTGAAAGAGTCCTGAATGGTAATTTCCATGGCAATACGGGGACACTAACACACCACTGTCAGCCACCCTAGGTGGGAGTCTGGCAATCTCCTTGCCGGGAAAGCACCCAGGTGCTCATTAACACCTGAAGACCAGCCCCTCCTCAAAGAGCCTCCAGCCTCAGAGAACCATTCCTCCCCCTTCCTGAGACCCTTACTCTGGGAATGGGTCCAAAAGAACCCAGAAGTAGATGATCATGGGCTTCTCCCCAGATTCAGCACAGGACCTTTTTAGCATCACATTAAGCAAGTACACAGCTTTAAGGCCCTCTCCCCGCCCACCCACAACTAACTCTGAAGAGTAAATTAGAGTCCGGAAATTTGAATGTCTCCTGTTCTTACTTACAGGTAAGTGTCAGGCCTCTCTGCTTAAAGCACTGTGTCTAGGAAAGTATCCCTACCTCTAACATGGGCCCAAATATAGAATTTTACCTAAGTACCAAATGTTCCCTCTTGACCACATACTCTTCTCTCTAGGAAAGCAGTTCCTGTTCAGGGATAAGCACATGAATCAGGAAGATGAGAATGAGGAGGGTGAGAGGGTAAGAGCAGCCTGGTCTCCCTCAACCCCAGACCACCATATTGTCTCACAACTGTTCTAGGAAGAGTGTTATTGTCATCTCCTACCTCAGTTCCACACTTAACGAACAAGAGTTCTATAAGAACACAAGGAAAAATGTGGGTACTCAAGCAACACAAGTAGGCCCAGGCAGTTGAATCTGGATGTTTGGGGAATAGAAGAATGACCAAACTTTTTATTTTCTTGCCTAACAAATATGGTGACACTGAGTCTTAGAACCATGAATTTAGGAGTCACTATCATACTTAGGAGACCTATGCAGAGATTCTCAGTCACATAAGACATACCTAAGGATCATATCTTGATTGCATACTTCTAAGACCTTATACCAAATGATTCAGATTCAATGGGCCTGTGGTGGTCCTCCAACCCCAGGGAAAAGAACTAGAGAATGGATGGCTTACATAAGCCTTTAACCTATCTATTAACCAAAAAAGGTCAGCCTGGATTGGCAAGATGTAGGACTAGCGGAGGTTGCCAGTCGGCAAGTTCCTGAGGGCCTCTGTCCCATCCCCCTCAGGAATCAAATGAACTCATGATGCTAATGAACCAGACCAGAATTCACATCAGAGAAAGCACCAAAAATGAAACATCCCCTTGGAGTTTAACCCAACTTCTGTATTCTTTATTCATTCTACTTCTTGCATAAGCCAATTAAAATTCAGGAGGTTTTTTTTTAATTTAATTTTGTTGTACAGAGGGGTTACAGTTACATAAGTAAGGTAATGAGTACATTTCTTTTCAAACAGTGTTGCCCCCTCCCTCATTTTTCTCCCCCTTTCCCTCCACTCAACTCCCCGCCCCCTTAAGTTGTAAAGTTCATTTCCAATATAGTGTCTAGTGAGTGTTGCTGTTGCATTGGTTCTCCCTGTGTCCCACTGTTCCTGTAATTGCCCTTTCCTTCCCAAATCAGATAAGCTTATCTACAAGACAAAGCAATCAGAAACAATGACCACAGGGAATAAACAAGAGGAGGAAAAAAAAAGAAAGACAAAAGAAATAACTGCAAACAGTACACTAACAAAAAAGAAAAATAAAACAACCACAAAAAGAACCCTCTTGTTTCCATATCTTGGAATTCATTTAAATTAGCATCATTTTATTTGGTCATAGTCCTCTGCTAGGACTATCCAAGGCATATAATTATTACAAATAAGGGAAATCATGGAGCCTATGTTTCTTTGGATCTGGCTTACTTCACTTGATATGATTTTTCCCAAGTCTTGCCATTTCCTTACAAATGAGGTAATGTCATTCTTTCTGATGGAAGCATTGAAATCCATTGTGTATATATACCACATTTTCTTGATCCATTCATCTACTGAGGAGCATCTAGGTTGACTCTTCGCTATGGTAAACAATGCAACTATGTTCACAGTTGTGCTAGTAGATTTAGTGTGGTCCAGGACATTTACCCAAATGATCAAAAACAAGGCCACATTAAAGGAGTTAAAAAAAAACATTTTACCTAGCTAAAGTTCAGAAGTACTAAAACCAGTTAACTCCAAACCTCCTTACCATACTGGAATTTTATTGTCTTTTTTTTCACATTTAAAAACCTCTTTTATAAGAACATCTAAAATGTATATGCATATGTATGTCTGAGAAGACAAAGCAAAGCTTTTTACATTTTACTTTTAAAGAGACACAATAGTCTGCAAACTTCTGGTCAAAAGAATGGGAAGGAAGGAGACCCTGGATATACCTCCTGATGACAAAGTACTTCAGGAGGATGGAGGAAGATGGGATTAGGGGTGTGGAGAACACACTATCTTTTTTTAGATGAACACCGAAAGCTATACAATTAAGAAAATAATAGTAGGGTTTTTAAATGATAATCTACACTTAGCACAAATACTCTAATAGGTAAATACTGCTGAACAATTTATGTAGTGATTTTTGTTGAGGGTAAATGTAGAGTTCTTTTATGTCGTTTTAAAACTAATTTTATTTTTAAACGAATCTTCATTTGCACAGCACATCAGACACACAAGAACCAGAGCATCAAAAACAGCAAGTGTGCGGGCAGGGGCTTGGCTTCTCATTAGAAAAAATATGTTTGGTTGGTTATGATGGGTAAAACAAAAAGTTACAAGAAGTACTACCCTTTGACCCCATAGGGGCCTTCCCTTATCCCATGATTCCATTTTGGGGAGTAGAGGTAGGGAGAGGGGCAGCAATTACAAGTGCTTTGAGCTGTCAACTCATGTTTTACTTAGACTTAGTAGGGCAAGAAAGAAGAGTGAAACCTTCCTAGTCAAGGTCTTAGAAGAGGCCCCAGCTACTGTATCTGTTTTAAAAGCTCTGGGGTAGCTCTTAGAGCTGATAGAGAACAAAATCCTTTTGGATTTTGAGTATACCTGGGTATAGAAAAGCAGCTTCTTAGTAGTGCCTGTAGGATCAGAGGATGATCCAGAAACACCCAAGCCAAGGGGGAAAGCAAGTGCTGTTTAGTACCAATAGGTTCAGGTTTTTCTCAATGTGGTCCTCTCCTCTAGCATTATTAACCTTTAGGGTGTAGGAATGGAGAGGAAAATTAATTAAACTCAACTGTCTCAGACAGGTTTTCTTCTTCTTCCTCTCCACTAGCTCCAAGGTTTATTAAGTACCTAATGTCAACAACATGACCCCCTTCCCCTAGCCTGAATGGACCTTTCCCCGCACTGGCCCACACCCAGAGAGCAAGAGATAAGACTGAGAAGCTCCACTGGATCCCAGATGATTGAAGTTCTCATACTGAGAATGTCACTTCCGAAAGCTGTTTTCTGGGATAAACAAAGTACGTCGTCTTCAAAGTTTCCTGCCCAATCCTTCCTCCAGCAAGTATGTCACATCAATGGCATTCTTTCCAGGGATTTTTTTCAAGAGCAAGAATTTTATTGTCTTTCATATTTTTGTTCTGTTCCCTCTTTCTCCCTCCCATCACTGTGTCTTTCATATTTAATACAGTGTGGTTTCTACTGTTGGCGATTTCTGCTAAACAACACGTATGCCCAAAACCTTTTTACTAAATTAGATAGAAAGTTAGAAAATAATGTTGTGGTTTTCTTTCATATGAGCCCTGCTGAATTATGCAAAAAGTCTCACTATTGCAACATGTCTTCTGTTATGGCTCATTGCCTGCTTTTACATGTCAGATAAAAATCACCAGTACCAAGGGCTAGGTAGAGATTATCTGAATACTAGGATAACATCACAACTCCTGTCAATCCTCTATCTGTCCCCAATGTTATTCTGTCTGCATCAGTGACAGCTCTGCAAAGAAATGGCTTTTACATAACTCTCTGTTCTCCTTAATCACTGTACCACTGGCAGCAGTTGCCACAATTATCTTGAAAAGGGTCTGGTCTTGATACCTTCTGACTGCTTCTTCCTTCACACAACTCCTCATCCAGACTTTTAAAGAACAAGTATATGACTTTGAAAGTCAAACACTGACAGGCATGAGGCAAGAAACAATATTATAAACAGAATATACACAAAGTGAAAAAGCTGTTTATATAAATACCAGTGAAAATAATCATGTTTTCTTCATTCCTGCTCAGAGGCACAAAACACAAAATATAAACTCCGGGTAGGTCAGAGGAGGTTATAATTAAGTTCCTCTAAGGAATATATTGCCCTTAAAATAATAATTCCATTATGCACATTAAGGAATGGCCTACATGAGGGATGTGTATGTGTGTGTGTGTGTGTCTGTCTGTGTGTACGTGCTGAAATCAGACCCAAGTGGAGCACATGCTAACCATGAACTCTAACACTAGACCATATCCTAGCTTGGGATGGTACTTACAGAAGCAGATCAAAATAGGGACTTTTAGCCGGGTACCAGTGGCTCACAACTGTAGCTACTCAGGTGGCTCATTCATAGCTACTCAGGAGGCTGAGATCTGAGAATCAGTTTGAAGCCAGCTCAGGCAGAAAAGTTCCCATGAGATTCTTATCTCCAATTAACCACTCAAAAACCAAAAGTGGCACTGGAGCTCAACTGGTAGAACGTTAGCCTTGAGTACAAAGAGGCTTAGGGACAATGCCCAGGCCCTGAGTTCAAGTCCTATGGCCAGAAAAAAAAGGGGGGGGACTTTTATACCAAACAGTACAATGTTGAATTCTGGCTCAGTCATTTAACTACTTGGTCTTTAGCAAATGATCTCTCTCTGATGAGCCTATGTATTGTCTTACTTTTAAATGACAATCTCTTCCTCAAAGACATAAGTACTAGAGAGGAGATTGGTAAAGAGCACATTGCATTGCCTGGTACATAATGGCACTCAATAAATAGTTTGAAACTTTCTCACACAATTATCAGTTTCTTAAATTAAAATGAGATGAAAACCTATTTTTCCAATAAGCTTAACAACTTAAGTATTAGTAAAGTGTATAGTTTCTTGGTGGGTTTTTCTGATAGTCTATTTTCCTCCCCCTCAGAATTTGCTACTAAGAAATTGTATAACTGAACCAAGTCTGTCAAAATCATGTATATAATAAAATAGAACAGATTTTTCATGGAGTTCTTGGAGGGGATCTCCAGAGAATAAAGTTATGGGGGGGGGCGGAACATAAACAACAGGAAATCACTTACCTGATCCCATAGCCAGTTCAGTCTCTAACCTGCTTCTTGGCTAGATTCCACTTGGTTGTGGTTGCCAGAAAAGCAACAGAGCTGATAAGAAAGATACTGCACTAATCTACCATTAGTGAACAATTCACTTGTTGATAAATACCTAAGAATGTATGTACGAACAATTGTTCATATTGGAGCACTATTCATATGCAAGCATAGGCAAAGTACCAGTTTGGACACAAAAGGCTCAATAGCTAAGATTATGCTCACTTTAATGAATAATGCAGTGATAAGCAAATGGTTAGCCTTTTCAGTTACAGTCTTTGCCCCTTGTTTTCAGGTATTACTTGTTATTTTGCCTATAGGAGAAATTGCGGTCATGTTTTGGGTATATGATACACTCATACAAAATATTAGAACAGTTAAAAAGATAGGAGTCCCAGACTGGAGAAGATGGTCACACCTATAATCTCAGCACTTGGAAGGCTGAGGCAAAAGGATCACAATGATGAAGCCAGGCTGAGATACCTAAAGAAACCTTTTCTCAAAAATTAATTTTTAAAAAGGTAGGAATCCAATTCTCAAATTGAGAGAGGTATCTCTAAGGCATGACTGGTAAGGACATTTGCTTGGAATGGGGAGTCATGAGGAAATCTTAGAGCACAGTAGGAAAGATGATAATGTTTCCTAACTACTCCTTTGAGGACCCCAATGAACCACAGAAGGAAGTGCAAAGTGGGAGATCAGCAGAAACTAGCCTCATTGCTACCAGTGAAGTCTTTACCATATTAAGTTCTCATTCACAAGATTATGCAAAAAACTGATGAAAATTAAAACCAAAGGTCAAAAGCAGTATTTATTTTACAAATATCACTAATTTTCAGTAACAACATAATATTTGACAGTGTTTTCTGATGTGATAGCATGGAAACCAGAGGCCTTAGAGTCCCTAAAAGAGTCATGGATACTAAAAGTAACCGATGTAACAATATTTGCATAGTTTCTGACACCACAGAGCACAAGTAGTCCATTAATCAACAAGTATCTACCTCAATTTGTATAGAGCTGTGAAAGACTTACCAGTAAAGAAATATATGAGCACATTGGCAATACCCATCAGGTCAAAGAGGAAATGCAAGAGTCAAAGAAGTCATCACAGAAATCCTTCTCTGTAGCCTGCTAGTTCTGCAACAAAGCCACAGCACAATGGTACTGTGCAGTGAGGGGTCATCATTCAGATTTCACCCTTTCCTCCAGACTCAGATCAAGGGCTTCCTACCAAGGTCAGATTTCCTGTTTGCTAATGCATCTCAGGTCATTCCAGATACTCCTTCCAATCCATTAGTGTGCAATATTGATTTTCTAGACCTACTTCAGTTTTGTGAACTTATGTAAGTCACTTGAGAATTCCTAAACAGTGATCACTACGGGGTTAGTCTAGAAAGCGCACAGAGTGTATTAATAATTACACCTAATGGTTGGATTCAATTTGCATTCTCCCGAGGCAGATCCCAAGACAAGAGTTCAGGTGTAAGTTGTTCATGTGGGAATGGTAGAGAACAGTGGTCATGAAGTGGGGAAGGGAGACAATGAGTCATAAGAAATCAGCTGATGTATGTATAATGTACTATGTGATTTTTTTTTGTTTCTTTTGTATGTTCTTCCCCCATGGTATAACCCCTGTTTTCACTGTATTTGATTCTGGTGCCCTGCATCTTGTATATACATTTTTCTAATTTGGAGAGGGGAAGGGAAATAACAAAATGCTTAAAGAGGGATACAGGTTGACCCATTGTATCAATGAGACGTACAAGACACTATGTTGAAAAAAAAAACTGTACAACTTGGTGGGGGAGGGAGGATTTGGGGAGGTGGAGAGGGAAGGGATGGTAGGAAAAAAACAGAGGAGGAGGTAACAATACTCGATGGGAAATGTACTCATTACCTTACTCATGTAACTGTAACCCCTCTGTACAGTATTTTTACAATAAAAACATATATATATGATATATATGTATGTGTATACATATGATATATATGTGTGTGTGTATATATATATATATATATATATGGAAAAAGAAATCAGCTATAAGGGTAGAAGCCAGAATCTGAATTCTATATTAAAAACAAAACAAAACCTTGAGGAATTGATGCAAGGAACAGCTTCAGAATCATCTCATGTGAAAATGAGGGAAGTGACATATCATATGCGCCAGATCTAATGAGTTATTTGATAAGGGCTTAGAGAAGAAAGAACAATAATTCCCCTAAATGACCTTCCGACCATGGACAGAACAGCCTTTAGGAGTTGGTGAGTGTTCAGATACAGAGATGTAGATGCCAGAGCTAAACCCAAACCAGAGAAGGAAGTTCCCAGCAGCTTCTGCCTCAACCACATTCAGGTAAATTCACTCTCATCATGTCTGCCCACTAGAATAAGGGATCAACGAATTGGATGTGAAAAGAACTAGGAGACATTAAAAAAAAAAAAAACTAAAAACTTTTTACTTGCTAGAGAACATGTTCAGCCAATACAAATGTTCAAGATATTTTTAGTGTGTAACCTAAGACAAGCTATCTTGAATTACTGCTTTGCTATTTGTTATGCACATTTCCTAATCTACAATATTTAAAGTATTACGATAAATCATGTGAAGCATGATGTTTCATTCCATTGATATGTTTCATTGACTTCAATGTGCAAATTAGCATTTCCAGTCTATATTTAGGCTTTTGTTTTAGTTAATTTTGTTCAGAAAAATTGAGGATAAACACTGAGGAAATAAAGTCCCCTAATTCTAAACATCTATCTACAACAGAAAGTCATTTGTCCAATATTCCCAACACCATAGAAGATCATGTAAGGAGGGACAGAAAGACATTTCAGATCCAGTTCCCAACTAGGAGCTCACAATCCAGTGGGCAGAAACGAGTACAAGGAAGATAAGAACATAAACTATGACATGGCCATAGGAACAGCAGGGACTCAGAGAAGAACCAGAACAATATGGGCCATACCCATTCAAAAGAAGGAAGGAGAAGAATGGTGAGTCCTTACCTGGTCCTTTAAGAATGGTAGAATTAGGGTAGAAAGTAAGTTAACCATACATAGTAGAATGATTTCCCTCATTCTTAGAAGTACCTCTACTCACCATGTCCATGATTCCATTCTCTGTGTTTCCTTCTCTCAGTCTTTGTTTTCCTACCCCTCTGGGGTCATTCCTTTCCTGCCTCATGTCTTTGCACTTCCCATTTACTATGCTCACATCATTTTCTAAACATACCTTAAAATCAAAGGCAAATATTAAGTAGAGACAAATGTTTTCCCTAGTCGAATAAAATTAATTACAATCAATAAGAAAAGACATGAAATCTCAAGTGTAAAAGCTCTAAATATTTAAACCACTGACAATAGAAGGGATGTAATTGGCAAAATAAACATACAAAGATACTTTCTCTCACTAATCAAATAAATAAATAACAAAAATAATATAACAGCCAGGCACCATTGGTTCATGCCTATAATCCTAGCTATTCAGAAGGTTGAAATACAAGGATCATAGTTTAAAGCCAGCCCAGGCAGAAGTGTCTGTGATACTCTTATCTCCAAGTCAGTCATCAAAAAATAGGAAGTGAAGCTGTGATCTAGAGCTAGCCTTGAGCAAAGAAGCTCAAGGACAGTGCTCAGGCCCTGAGTTAAAGCCCCAGGACTGGGGCAGAGCGATCATATATACATATAAGTTATATATTAATGTGTATTATATATACATTATACATTTTTTCTTATTAATTTATTGTAAAAATGTTGTACAGAGGGGTTACAGTTACATGAGTAGGGTAATGAGTACATTTCATAGCAAGCATTGTTACCTCCTCCTTTATTTTCCCCCTACCATCACTTCCCTCCCCCCCTTCCCAACTCTACTGCCCCCTCACCCTGACATTGTAAAGTTCGTTTTCAATAGTGTCCTGTCCATCTTGTCGTCACAATGGGTCAGCCTGCAATCTCATTTAAGCGTTCTGCAATATCCCTTCCCCTCCCCAAATTACAAAATATATATACAAGGTGCAGAGCACCAGCATCAAATCCAGTGAAAACAGGGGTTATACCATGGGGGAAGAACATACAATAGAAACCAAAGAATCACATAGTGTAAACATAGCAAGAAAAAGAAAAAGAAAAAAAAAAAACCTCTTGTGTCCCTGTCATGGGGTACATTTTGCTTAACATTATCTCATATGGTTGTATATACATAGCCTTTGGCCTACTCTGCTTGTCCTAGACATGTACTATCACTGAAAACAAGGGAAACCATGGGATCTATGTTTCTTTGGGCCTAGCTTACTTCACTTAAACATTATAGCTTTTTAATCTACCGAATTTGCAGGAAGGGGAGCTTTTGTAAATTGTAATCTCTGGTAGCTGTAGAGAATGTAGGAAATTTTGTGCACAGGCCTTGCTTCTTGGGAATGTATTAAAACCTCTGTGAGGACAATTTCTCAATAATCTTAACATGGAATATATACTCTACAATAGCCAAGTTGCACACTGCTTATAACACTAAAGAAGAGAAAAAGGAAATCATTAAATTGTAATATCTCCATATCACAATTCTATGCAAAATATATGTGAGCAAGAAAAGAAAAAAAAGAAGAAAATGTCCATTATTATTTTTATTTCTTTCTTTTTTTTGCCAGTCATGGGGGCTGTACTTTGGGCCTGGGCGCTGTCCCTCAGCTCTTCAGCTCAAGGCTAGCATTCTACCACTTGAGCCACAGTGCCACCTCCAGCTTTTTCTGCTTATGTGGTGCTGAGGAATAGAACCCAGGGCCTCATGCATGCAAGGCAAGCACTCTACCACTGAGCCACCTTCCCTGCCCAAAAGTGTCTATTATTTAAAAAAAAAATCTTGCTGCTTTTTATCTTGATTACCACATTGATTAAGGCCTAAAGTACAGTCTTTATCCAGAATTGAGAGTCTCTATGCAGTGGACTCAAGATCTAACTAAATAAAATGGCTTAACATGGCTCAGCTTAAGGTGCAATTAGTACTAGAAGCATTCTAATACCTCAGAAGACAAGCATTTGGTGTACTGCACTTTCAAAAAAAGGTCTCAACTCTCTATTATCACTGACTTGTGTCACAGGATTTTATGGCTTTTAGAAAAACTAGTGGCATATGAATTCACATTATTGCATATTTATTATGTCACCATCATGAGTGGGAACAGAAAGTATGCTTAACAAACTGAGTCCATTCTTTAAAAAAATAAAAACTACAGAAAAATTCTGAATAAAAAATACAAAAGTTGCTGGGCGCCAGTGGCTCATGACTGTAATCCTAGCTAATCAGGAGGCTGAGATCTGAGGATCACAGTTCAAAGCCAGCCAGGGCAGGAAAGTCCGTGAAACTCTTATCTCCAATAAACCACCAGAAAACTGGAAGTGGCACTGTAGCTAGAGTGGTAGAGCGCTAGCCTTGAGCTGAAGAGCTGAGGGACAGTGCTCAGGCCCAGAGTTCAAGCCCCATGACAGACAAAAAAAAAAAAATACAAAAGTTAATATGAGATTGGTTGTCTCCATTTTTTGGCTTTCTGTTACGCATAAATGCTACCTAGAGTTTCAAGGATAAGGTAAAGATAACTTCTATGTGATACATTAAAATTAATAGGGCCAAGGGAGTAGGGAAGAGACACTAGGAGACCTCTCAGTGTCATTTCAACCCCAATATCTATTGACAATCATGATGGTCAAGTACACTACTAAGCACTATTCTCATAGTTTTCCTTGTATGTCTAAGAGGGAATCAGAAATGTAACAGACAATCTACATCTGTCACTCAGAAAAACCAAGTCTCCCTGTTGTTATATAATCTGCTAGAAAATACAGAGAAAGGCGAGTCTTCACAAATACTAGCACATCTCCAAGAGTTTAAAATGGCATTAATCTCTTAAAGACAAAGCCATCCATGCAAAAAAAAAAAAAAACAAAAAAAGGAGTCATATCTAATAGATCACTTGTGAGAATGCTTTGCAGGAAACAAAAAGTATTCTGACATTGTGTCTCATATAGAGAAGTTAATATTAAATTTACAATTAATAAAAGTTTCATTTAAACAAGGGGTGACTTAAAGTCCCAGTTTGTCTACTCTACCTGGTCTTCCAGTGAAATCTTTTTCTTGTCACTTCCAACAGTGTCATGGTTTAGATAATTGATTTTATCTTCACCTATTTATACAGTAATCTGTGACAATAAAAGGAAATTTCATAGTATCTGAGTGTGTATTGCCTGTAAACTTCTTAAATAAGCCAAGCTGGCAAGAGCTCATTCATCTCTGGCTTGAATTTTATAGGTAGAACAAATTAGAATATCCATTTTAGTTTTTAAAGTAATATATCAATCATATCCAAAAATTCTACAGATCATTGACATATGACAAGCTACTCCCAAGCATACACATTTATGTCATATTTATATATCAATTATTAGACTAAATCATAAGGCTGTCTTTAATAAGTGATTGGGAAAATGATACAACTATTTTGACTATTTTTTTTATTGTGAAAATACTGAACAGAGGGGTTACAATTACATGGGCAAGATAATGAGTACATTTCTTATCAAGCATTGTAGCCTCCTCCTTTGTTTCCCCTTCCCATCCTCCCCCCCACCCAACCCTTCCCCCTTTCCCCGTCCCCCCACCCCCCTTATCCCGCACCAAAGTTGTAAAATTCATTTTCAACATACTGTAAAGTTCGTTTTCAACATAACGACTTATACATCTCATTGTTGCAATGGGTCCACCTGTATCCCTATTTAAACGATTTGTTTTTCCCCTTCCCCTCCACAAATTATACCAACATCAAATACAGTGAAAGCAGGGTTATACCATGGGGGAGGGACATACAAAGCAACAAAGAAATAATCTTATAAACATGTTAGAAACAATCGCATGAAAGAAAAAAAATACATTTGAATACATATCTTAGGGTTCATTTCCCTAACATCAACTTATCTGACTTTTTCTGCTTGACTCAGACATATACTAGTATTGCAAATAAGGGAAACCATGAGACCTATGTTTCTTTGGGCCTGGCTTACTTCACTTAATATAATTTTTTCCAAGCCTTTCCATTTCCTAACAAATGGGGCAATGTCATTCTTTCTGATGGAGGCATAGAATTCCATTGTGTATTTTGACTCTTTTTAAACATGTTACAGTTTCTAACGGAGAAAATATTTTAAGTTTTTCGGATGCATTTCATAAATGGCATCAAATGAGCATAATAGCATCTGTAAAATGGGAATAATATTATTGTTAAATAACTATGTGCAAAACATAATTACTTAGCAATAACTAGTGATTAACAAAAGCTTTCAGAAGTAACCAGAGTGCAGATTCTGTACATACTTACTCAGCAAATAATCTAAGAGCAAAACTACTATACAAAACCTTAAGACTCCACAAAAAATAAGTTAAAATTAGAACCACACTTAACTCAAGATGTTAGAAATATCCACGTCCATTTTAGGAATATACTAGTATATTATACGTGGGACAGACCTTGGATGTGCTGGGCTTTCCATCACAGCTTTGCCCTGCTTCTCCAGCTCCCTTCTCTTTAGAATCTCCTCTTCTCCAGCCTCAGGCTATGGGGGTTATGAGAAAGAGCTCTGATTTGGCTCCAGACGATGGACATATGAAGCATGAGAGAAGCCTGAAGCAATCAACATATTCCATCCTCAGGCTCAGACCAGTGAGTCTGGATGGGATAGACAGTGACTCACAAAATCAAGCAGGCCTAATCCAGAGCTAATCTCAGGTTCTTTTCCTGAGTAAGCTTCCTTTTCCAGTGTACTTAAACCTAGAAGATATGAAGGATTTGAAAGACAAAAGGCAAATTGTTCCCCATCAAATCTGAGACTGTTGCCAATACAAATGAAGGAGATACAAAACAGGAAGCAAGAAAAACTGAGTCCTTGTTACTTATCAAGGCCATTGTACTCAACTGTACCAAAGCATCTTCCTCTTAACTCTCCAGTAATTTCCTATTTTGTGTTTTTTGCCCTGTGCAAAGAAGCATCCTTAATGGATAAAACCTTAGTAGAAAGAAACTAAATGTCAATTGATAGCTTAAATTTCCTTGTCCTTCTATTTCTTAGATTTCCTTGTCCTTTTATTTCTATATCAGTTTTCACTTAGTAGTCTTAACAATAGTCATAAAGTCAAGAATTTTTTGAATTTTTTTTTTTTTTGGTCAGTTGTGGGGCTTGAACTCTGGGCTTAGGCCTCTGTCTCTCAGCTCTTCAGCTCAAGGAGAGTACTGCTTGAGCCACAGTGCCACTTCTGGTTTTCTAGTGGTTTATTTGGAGATATGAGTCTCACAGATTTTCCTGCCCCTGCTGGCTTTGAACTGTGATCCTCAGATCTCAAACTCCTGAGTAACTAGGATTACAGGCATGAGCCACCAACACCCGGCAAAGTCAAGAATTTTTTTGTGGGACTGGGCATGTGGCTTAGTGATAGAGTTCTTGCCTAGTATGCGTGAAGCCCTGAATTCGATTCTTCAGGACCACACATACAAAACTTTTTTTTTCATTATTATTTTTAAAAAAGAATTTTTGTGTGTGTGTGTTCTAGTAACAAGGCTTGATCTCTGACAGGCACTGCCCTTGAGGTTCTTTGCCCAAGGAAAGAAATGTTTTTGAGCCATAGCTCTACTTCCAGCTTTTTATGGTTAACTGGAGATAAAAGTCTCATGGACTTTTCCTGCCAGGACTGGCTTGGAACTACGATCCTCAGATCTTCCATACCTAAGATTACAAGTCAAATAATTTTAATAATAAACATTATTGTCAAATGTTGAAAGAACAAGTGTTTCAAAGTAATCCTCCCAATAATTGCTTTTAGTTGTGATGTTGATTAATAAGATCATTGCTGCACCAGGAAACATTGATGACTTTCCTGACAACTGAACAGGCTTCAAAAAGTTATAATTGCTATTGAAATCATTAAACATAGTGTGAAAGAGTCCTAAGACTTCGATTAATTACTCAATTAGTATATGATTAATTAGCAGTTATTAAGGAGGGAAATCTTAGAAATTTGCTTTATTAGATGGTATATGCAAGCTTCTAAAGTTAAAAAAAGAAAGAATAAAAAAGAAAATACAACAGCCAGAAGGTGGTGCCCCATATCTTTAATACTAGCTACTCAGGAGGCTGAGATCTGAGGATGACAGTTCGAAGCCAGCCCAGACAGGACAAGTGTAAGAGATTCTTATCTCCAATTTACCAAAAAAAAAAAAAAAAGGAAATATAGCTGTGACTCAAGTGATAGAGCACTAGCCTTGAGCCAAAGAGTTCAGAGACAGTATCTAGTCCCGAGTTCAAGCACCAAAAAACAATTTTTAAATACAATGCTTTATTAATAAACTGATAGACATATTCCTTGTTCTATATTTTAAATTATTAATACACTTCCATTACAAAATCAAGTTTCCTTCAGCAAATGATTTGATCTAAAATGAATAAAGGAAAGACAAGGCATTTCAATGTCTGATGTAAATTTTTTAAGTAAAATACCATAAATGGGTCTGGGGATTTGGCTCAGTGTTAAGAGTGCTTGCCTAGCATGCATGAAGCCTTGGGTTCAATTCCTCAGTACCACATAAACAGAAAAGGCCAGAAGTGGTGCTGTGGTTCAAGTGGTAGAGTTCTAGCTTTGAGCAAAAGAAGCTCAGGGAAATGCCCAGGCCCTCAGTTCAAGCCCCAGGATTGGAAAAAAAATACCATAAAAATGTTAAACATTCTATTTCAAAATGGTACCACCTGGTTAAAAATTAAATGCAACTTAAACACAGATTAAGAATGTACAAATAAGTTTCAGATATGTATGTAGAAGCTTTATTTATGGACACTTTTTCTCTTCTTCCATGGAAGACTCTTCACTTGTTGGTTATATTTAAGCAAAAACAAGACTCAAGGTAGGAAGAGGAAGAAGAATATTTTAAAAACATATTTCTCAGTCTCCTATTTCAAGCACAGAGTTTATGTTAAATTGTAAATAGTTACAATTCTTTAGAACTCCTTCTGTCAGAGAGTGTGGATCTACTTCTCTACCTCTTAACTCCAGGATGACCTTGTAGTTTGCTCTGACAAATAGAATGAAGCTCAGGTGGCATTATGGGAGTTCTAAGCATTGCTCTCAAGAGACCTTGCAGCTTTCACTACCTCCAACTTAGAACACCATGCCCTTGAAGAACTCTGCAAAGTCTGCTGGAGAGGCCCCGTGGTGCAGAAACAAGGTGCAGATAGCAAAGCAATTGCCAGAAAGATGAATGAGGCCAACTAAACTATCAAATCTCTGTCAAGCTACCAAGTGACTACAGCCACAAAAATGAACCCAGGTCAGAAGAAGAAACAAAAGAATCACCAAGCCAAACTCAAATGAAAGTAACTGAACAAATAAAATAGTTGTTACTCTAAACCACCAAGTATTTAGATGGTTTTTTGACAATAAATAACAAACATAATGTTTTACATAGTTATTTCACTCCTTAAGAATTTTAAACCAGGGTAAAATCAGAGTTTGTCAGGCATGAAACTTACATGATTTGTAGCTCTTTCTTTAGGAAAAGTAGTGCATGTAACAGAGCAATAAGGAAATAATACAAAACTACATATATACAGGAAGTAAACAACAGTACTAAACCCCAAAATCCATAAGCACTCTAGAGAAAGTGTGATAAAAGATAAGGCAAAATGGAAAGAGATAACAAGCTTAAAGAAAACTAAGGGCCATGTGTACTCGAGACTTTGGGCCCATCCCGGGGCTTTACTAATGATACTTCACTAACTTCACAGAAAATTTTACTTCAGTGGTTCCCATAATACATAAAGTAACTATAAATCTGAGCACATTTATATGTGGGTACATGGTAGTGAAGCTAGAGAGGCAGGATTTGAGCTTAGATCTCTTTGTTTCCAAAACATATGTTCTCAGCATTATTCTCAGTGTTTCCCATTTTCATTTTTAACTTTTTTATCTTACTTTACACCAAGATTTATATCAATGGAGAATTCCTCCTTCAATATCGCAAAATATTGTCCAATACTTCTCCAAATACTTTCCAAGATCTCCGTGGAAAAGGAAGTGCACTAAAGAGTTTATGGGGAGGGGGCGCGTAAGGGGGTGAGCGGGGAGATGGGAGGGGATGGGAAGGAGAAACAAAGGAGGAGGCAACAATGCTTGATAAGAAATCTACTCATTATCTTGCCCATGTAATTGTAACCCCTCTATACGGTATTTTCACAATAAAAAAATAATTTAAAAAAAATAGAAGAGTTTATCTGGCCAGGCACGGGTGGGATTACAGGCTTAATCCTAGCTACTCAAGAGTCTGAGATCTGAGGATCACAGTTCAAAGCCAGCCCGGGCAGGAAAGTCCGTGAAACTCTTATCTCCAATAAACTACCACTGTAGCTCAAGGGGTAGAGCGCTCGCCTAGAGCTGAAGAACTGAGGGACAGCACCCAGGCCCAGAGTTCAAGCCCCACGACTGACCAAAAATAAAAGTTTATCTGATCATTTCTTGTCTATGTGGTGTGCTTAACTACCCTAATAAAGCCCTAATAAGAAGCACTGGCTTCTGACTAGAGGACTAAGCTCTGTCAGGGATTCCTTTGGCTCCTTTCTTTTAGAGAATCCCTTTCACCAAATGCAGGTCCCTCGTGGGCAAGGGCATAGAATGTCAAACACAAAGTATAACTAGTTATGATGCGCTTCTACCTATTGTCAGGCCCCCTCTTCTGTATTTACTTTCATTTATTCCCCAGCACTCTCATCTCTCTGCCTTCTCTATTTCAAGTTCCTTCATGCACATACTTTAAAAAATGCCTATGCAGAATAAGCCAAAAATAGTCAGATATTAATAAATTTCTAATTAATATTTCGGTGTTCAATTATATCACCACCATTCTGCCTCATTCCAAATGACCTTCACTAGCAAATGTGTAACTCATTACTACCCTGTAGAAACCAGATTTCTTCTCAATTAATGTTTACATAGACTGTTTATTTGCAAGAAATTCCTAGCTTTTCACCTCACTAAACAGCTTATCATTTGTTTTGCAGCTCAGTCTCAATGTCAGAAGTACACCGATCAGCAGTACTGCGGTAGTTTATCAATGTACCTCTATCCTACCACAGAACAAACTTTCTTTGTAAATTTTAAACTTGGGAGAAAAGGGAAGCTGCTGGGCAAAATAGCTGATGTTCTCTACAGAGATTGTACTGGTGGTGATTTCATTGTCAGGCAGCCAGGTTGGTATAGTAGAAAGAATACACAAAGGGATCTGGGCTTTCAACTTTTGGCCTAGGTGATGTTTCTCAGAGGCTCAGCTGTAAAATTCTATGAGCTTCCTCTATTATCTTCACTAAAGTGATCTTTAAAAAAAAATTCAATGCTCAACAAAGGGTATTTTTAAAGTATAATAATTCTAAATAGACAGTCTCCTCAAACTTGGCCCAATTTAAAAAATCTTCAAAAGATTTATCAAAGGATATTTCAAAAACTATTTTTAAAAAACAACAGAACAAAGATAATGGAAGACTAAAGTAAGTAATAAAGCTAACTCACAAATAGTGTAACTAATGGCAAAATAATGGCTCGTTTCATCTTTACACACTGGTTATAAAAACTTGGAAACAGTAATGAAATGTCCTTTGAAATAGTTTACACATTATATAAACCTCTGGACTAGCTGTAATTTCAACTTTGAAGTAAAGTAGCTCAAATCTGAATTTTAGTAACATTCCAAATGATTCTTCCTTTCCAGAATAAAATATAGTATTTAGTTGCTAGCCAAAATTCATGTTTACATCATTTGTAACTGCATACATACAATAAATGAAAGATGTTTGACAATAAGATCTTGTTAAAAATAAGTGTTTCTCTTATTTTTTCATGCACATGTAGCTTTTGATATTGTTTTTGAAAAGTAACTTTTACAAAACTATGATGCTAGGGCTGGGAAGGTGGCTCAGGAGTAGAGTGCTTGCCTTGCATGCACGAGGCCCTGGGTTCAATTCCTCAATACCACATAAGCAGAAAAAGCGGGAAGCGGTGCTGTGGCTCAAGTGGTAGAGTACTAGCCTTGAGCTGAAGAGCTGAGGGACAGTGCCCAGGCCCAGAGTTCAGGCCCCCCGACCGACAAAAACAAAAAAACAATAAACAAACAAAAAACTATGATACTAAAAAATTTAGTGTCACTATGACATATCACATGTCCAATTCCATAGATTAGTAAACAAATGTCGTGCATATGTGTGTCTTTTCTAGGATCAATATATTAGGAAGTACAACTAAACAAATCAAAACTGTCTGATGTGTTCTTAAAATCCAGTTCATAATCACTTGAGAAGATAAGGCTTAGGGGATGGAGATAATCCTTCCTGTACAGATGGTTAGGTTCTGTTTTAAGGCAAAACGAAACAGCCACATGCAAACAAATGCCCTTAGTCAGTAACATTGTGCTCAAATGGCACATTTGCACACCTAATTGAGCAGCAGAGGTTAACCAGGACTTTTATCTTTCGGTAGATCAAGAACACAGATGCCAATTGTTTAGCCACTGAGTTTGTTTTCGACTCCAAACAGACTAGCTGAGGTAGGATGAGTACTTTTATTAAGGAAGGCTAAAATGCAAAGATTAAACAAGGTCTCATCCAAATGGGAGTCTTGGGACATTGAAGAATATCCAGTGGGCAGCCTATATTATGAATAGAGTTGGGGAAAGGGTTAATTAAATTCTTGGCCTTAAAAAAGATGTGACAGCAAGTAAATTAAAACTAAGCCAACAAAGGCTACTCCAGAGAAAACTTATATCGATAAGTAAGGTAGAAGCCCAGAGCCAGAATAACTAGACTACTGGTAAGACAAGGTAAAAAGAAAGTGATAACATAGAAGTTTGGTCACAGGTAACAAGAAAAGAATCTATTATCAAAAGCAAACACAGACACAGCCAAACCAACCAAAGTTTGAGTTGTTCTGAACAGCCAGATTAAGTCTCTTAAGAACAAGATTGGTGGTACCAAGACCTAAAGCAGATTTGAAAAAACAGCTTTGAAAAGAAATAAAGAGTGAGATTTAGACAGATTGGTGGAAAGATTAGAAAGGCATTTCTAATGAGAACTAGTCACAAACAGGCACCAGGAAATGAATACAGATGAAAGGAAAGATCTTATGCCTTTCCTCCAATGCTTAGCTTATCAAAATTCCTTCTCTATTTTCCTTAAATTAAATGAGAAAATCAATTTACTAACCTGAATACTTATGAGTTGTATTACGTTACTTGCTGTCACAATATTAACTGAGAGATTCCACTAACAGAGGGATGTCTTCCTAATTTAGTTATTCAAAAGAACATTCACAACAACCACAGGACTAGTACTAAAATTCTGTCTTTAATATGGGTAATTTTCAGCACAGGCTCTAAACCAAAAGTCAAAGGAGAGGGAAAAGGTATGGCATTTTAGTATCAAAAAAAGAGATAAGTTATTCAATGGGCCCCAGTATGATAACTCCAATAACTAAGTGCTAGTAATTTCAATCCCTTAAAGAATCTATGTCTGCTCTCCCTTTCTCCTTTATAATAACACTCAAAAATAATTTATCTTTTCTACACTGTAGGAAAAAAACTATACTATAATGTCCTAAAATTCAAATATACTGGTGTGGCCCTTGTACAGAAGTTTTTCATTATATACATATTGCATTATACGTGTTACAATAAATTATGGAATCCAGAAAACTTGGTTTCAAATTCTTGCATAAATACCTTTTCAAGAATTACAATGCTTAATAAAAACTGTAAGATATTGCCCTGGAAACTAAACAAGTAGGAAGACAACAGTAAGTCAACAATCTGGAAAGTAATTTTAGATTTAAAAAAATAGCCCATTTCTTTCTTTCTTTCTTTTTTTTTTTTGGTCCAGACGTGGGCCTGAACTCTGGGCCTGGGTGCTGTCCCTCAGCTCTTCAGCTCAAGGCTAGCGCTCTACCACTAGAGCCACAGTGCCACTTCCGGCTTTTTTCTTTTTGCTCATGTGGTACTGAGGAATCAAACCCAGGGCCTCATGCATGCAAGGCAAGCACTCTACCACTAAGCTACCTTCCTAGCCCCAATAGCCCATTTCTTTACTTTTTAAAATCCAGGGATCACTCTATAGCAGAGAGAAGTCCCGCTCAGGAAGAAATTTATATATATATTTAGACTAGCTTTATAGTCCACTTGCAGAAGAAGGTATAGTTAATCTCCACCCCATACTGTTGCTGATTTTATGTACTCTGGGACTCACAAATAATGCCTGTCAATACAACCTTACTTCAGTTCAGAGCAATCAACAGAAATTTTTGGTGCACCCCTCTTCAAATCCTGGGACTTGAAAGTTATTAGTGTGCATACGAATTTTCTAAAGGGGAAAGGGAGAGGGAGTAGTTGGGGAGGTAGGGAGGGAAAGGATGGTAGGGGAAAAACAAAGGAAGGGTAACAATGCTCCATAGGAAATTACGTTACTCGTGTAACTGTAATCCTCTGTACAGTATCTTTACAATAAAAATACATTAAAAAAGAATTTTCTAAGAAGAATTTAAAAATATAGATTCCCCAGGCCCAGAGACTGTCAAGTCCCTGAAGCTTCCCTAAGATTCTGATGCAGTTGGACCTAAGGAACTGGTCTCCATGGAACTTGCTACATATGCACTTTCTGTATCTGTGTTTCTATTTGGTCCCCATCCCTGAGTCTGCTACTAGATACTATGTTACTATTAGTAAGTGACTCTACAAACAGGAGCTAGAAGAACAAGAGGCCATGGCCTACAGTGTGGTAGGTGCAAGGATAAAGGCGTATAAAGCACAAAAAGGAGCATGTAACATAGCCTGGGTTGAAGCAGGGACAGCTTCCACACAGAGGCAGAGCCTGAACAGGTATTACAGAATATGCAGATGGAAGGCAGGCAATTAGGGGCGACTCAGAAAAACAGGAGCAGAGACAAAGTGAAAATATCAAAGGTTGGACAGGAATTATATATTGTGTTGCTACAGCCTGTTTTTTTTTCAATTTTTTCATTATCTTTAAGTAGTTGTACAAAGGGGTTTGAACTTGTCAATTTATGAGTACAATGCATCTTGATCAGTGTCACCCGTTCATCATTCTCCCCCATCTCTCCCAACGCCACCCATCCCCTCAATTTCTCTAGTTTCTGCTACGGCCTCTAGAGATAACAAATTTTTCTGGAACTTTGCCTGCATTATCTCTAACCTTGGTAGCTTACTTCATATTAAAAGGTCATTCTCCTATTTTACATATATGGAAAGGGAGGCTTAGATTAAATGTTGTCCTAGGAAATGATATAACAATTTCTCTAAAAATAAAACACAGAATTACTGTTATGCAGCAATTTTACTTCTGGGTATACCAAAAAAAAAAAAATCAAAAGCAGGGACTCTGGTAAGCCTGGTGGTTTACACCTGTAATCCTAGCTACTGAGAGGCAGAGATAAGAGGATTGCCATTCCAAGTTAGCCTGGGAGCCTTATCAAAAGAACAAGCCAGGCATTGTGGTATATGCCTGTAATACCAACTATGTAAAAGGTAAATGTAGGAGGAGGATGGCACAAGCTGACACAAGCAAAAGCACATGATCTTATGTGGAAAAATAACTAAAACAAAAAGGGCTGGAGGCATGGCTTAAGTGGTAGACCATCTGCCTAGCAAGCATGAGACTCTACATTCAAACTCCAATACCACCATGAGGAGGAGGAAGAGGAGGAGGAAGCAGGAACTCACACTGGTATTGTATGCCTGTGTTCAGACAGCATTATTCACAAGAACCAGAAAGTAGAAGTGTTACCTACCATCAGATAGGTAAACAAAATGTGGCATATGCATACAATGGAATGAAAAGAAAGGAATTTCTAACATTGGGTAGAAAACTGGATGACCCTGGAAGACATTATGGTAAGTGTAATAAGGCAGCCATGAAAAGACAAATATTGAGTGTACTCAAATTCACAGCAACAGAAGTAGAATGGTGGCTACCAGAAACAGAAGAGAGGGAAGAATGGAGAGTTAACAGTTAAATAGTTAGATTTTTTTACTTGGGAAAGATGAAAGCATTCTGGAGATAGATTATAGAGACAGCTGCAGAAGAAGATGAGCACTTAATGATATGCACCACACTATACACTTAAACATGATTAAAATAGCCCATTTTATGTTATGTATATTTTACCACAAATAAAAAAATTACACACATGCATGTATGCACATGCACCATACACACAATAGTGGCTACACTGGCATTCAAACCCATGTCTGCTTCCTAGAAAGCAAAGTTTTATCCACAGTCCCAAAGCTTTTTAAAAAAAGGGCTCAATCAAAGCTTCTAGCAACTCCCCACCACCTCAGCATCTTAGTATTATTATCAGTGACTGGCATCCATCAACAACTCTTCATATTTCAGCACGAAAAAATAAATAAAAGCAATATCATAAAAAGAATGGAATTTCAAAAATAAGCTTTCATAGCCTCCTTGGGTGTGAAAATAATGCCAAATAATGCAAATGAATGAGCACATTAAGTCTTCTTAATGATTGTTATACCATTTCAAGCACACATTTTTTTTTAAAAGCCTAGAAAACAAGTAACAGTTATAAAGGTGATGAAGTAATAGGCAATTAACCAGATTTCATGTCCTACACTTGGAATCCTAGCTACTCAGGTGACTGAGATCTGGAAGAATCCAATTCTAGGCCAGTCTAGGAAAGAGATCACAAGATCTCAACAGAAATAAAGCTAGAAGCATCGGGACACATCTGTCATCCCAGCTACAGCAGGAGATATAAATAAGAGGATCATGATTCAGGCTGGGGAAAAAAGCAAGATCCTCTCTCTCAAAATAACCAAAGCAAAAAGGCTGAAGGTATGGCTCAAGTGTCAAAAGACCTTTCTAGAGAGCAAGTAACTTTGAGTTCAAATTCCAGTCAGATAAACAGAATGACATGACGATAATCACATGACAATCCACAGCCAAGAGTAGCACTGATGTGTCAGAGTCTGGCAGCCCAGGGCTGGCTGCTAAACACAGTGATGCCATCTCCCCCACCATCTTCCTTGCACCCTCCCCCACACTGCCACATTGCAGCTGTGTAGCGAGTTTGCCAGGAATTGAGAGGCACACTTCATTGAATGACATTTTGCCCTCATTCCACATGCTATTATACTCCTAACCTCCAACCATCACAACCCAACACATCAAAGACACAAAGCCTAGTAGTGAATTCATTCCCTGCATTTGCTGCAGCTTCAAGTACACAGGAAAAATTAAATGCTGTCCTCCTTATTTAAATATAAAAATGTGTCATTTACAAATTGTTCTAATGTTCACCTTTCACTACTGATAGCAGGTACAAATGCCAGGCTAGGTGAGGAGACCTTTATCACATTAGAAAAGACATAATCATAATATAAAATCATTAGGACTTGAACAAGGTGAAGTCAGGTGAATGGAACCAGGTGTCAGTTCTCCTACTGAGTCTTGTATGGATTTAGAGGATCCTTGAATGTCACCCAAAGTGGGATTTTCCCTGGGTTTCTCTGCTTTGCCTATTTCTGCCTATTTCCTCTACCTATGCCTATTTCTGCACCAAGACCTCTAGGTACATACAGAATGACAGGTTTGAAGTTGTTCTCCTACAGCTAGATGTCTTCACCTCCACTGTCTCTGCTACACACCACTTTTCCCAGTTCTAGACCCTTCTCTCATCCCTCATCTAATTCCAGGTGTCACTGGAAAAGTCTAGTTATTACTGGTGGTGGGAAACATTTCCCAGAGCAATGTTAAACATGGTTCAATTACTTTGCCTTCCCATAAATACCAAGTTCTTCAAATGCCTTTTCAAATGGAGACAACTGCAACCCATCAGAACGTTACTTTTCTTCCAGGCAGCTAGAGAACGAATACTTCCATCACTGTGCAGTAAAGGGAAATGTTTTCAAATTCTAGACTGGTTATTCTTTGGTATTCATAAGCCACTTATTACCAGAAGCATCTGTAGTCGTTTTTTAATTGTTTAATATATTTCTCTACGTAGAACTCTCAGATTCTCAAGTTTCTAGAAATTGTATCTTCATGTAATAGAAATCAAATTCACACTTGCCAAGCATGCATAAGACCTTGGGTTTAGTAAGACAGATGTTAGGGAGAAAAAAAAAAAACAACAGCTTTTCCTCTAATCTCCTATGTTGATCTCCTGTGGGTATGTAAATTAAACTGGCAAAAAGAAGATTAACAAGAAAAAATAAGCACTTTATTTACACATTTAGTGCTCCTAGTGCGCAGTAATAAATAACTCAAAGCGGCTATTAGAATTTAGAATTTATATACCTAATTTTGCAAAAGATAAATGAGGAAAGGTTCCTATATAAAGAACAAATAAGAGATTTTCTTTGGAAAAGGAGAACAAGGGATAAGGAAGTTTTTGACACTGTCTGTTCATGCAGAAGCAAGTTTGTCTTTCTACTTTCAAGGCCATGAAACTCCCCTGGAGAGAGAGCTGATGGCAGCCGCATTTCCCAGAAAGATCCAAGATATCTTCTTTCGGTTTCATTCTTTCTTTTAGATTTTTAAATTTTTATTGTAAAGATGATGTACAGAGAGGCTAGAGTTACGTAAATCAGGTAATAAGTACATTTCTTTTTGAACAGTGTCACCCCTCCCTCATTCTCTCTTAGTTTTCCCCTCCCCTCCCAATTTATATAGTTCATGTCTAGTAGGTTCACAGCTGAATAGGTTCACCATTTGTCCCACCATTTCTGTGCTTCCACTTCCCATCCCAAAATCAGATCGACTTATATACAGGACAAACTGTACAGAAATCAAAAACAGCAACAGAAGGTAATAAACCAAAGAAAAAAATGAAAGAACAGCAACAACAAAAAAAAGAACCACAAACAGTACAATTTTAAAAAAAAACCTTGGCTTCCATTTCTTAGAGTTCATTCTTGTTTAATCTCAAATGCCTTCTGGTTAAAATTTTATCGGAGCTGGATATGTAGCTCAGTAGTAGGTAGAGCACTTGACTACGACAGATGAGCGTGGGTTTGAGTCTCAGCACTAGAATACTCTAGTATTCCAAATAGGTTACTGTTCATGAAATGAAAACCTTCAACCTATACAATCTTTATATATTTTGTAAAGGGCTAAAAGAATGATTTAAGTTAAAGATTGATATTTTAATTCTAAATGAAAGCTCTTGTAAATAAGCATGAATCTGATCTTAATAAAGGTTTGAAAATTAAAAAAAAAGAAATGAAAACCTTCAATGGGTAGTTACAGTTGCTGCCTACTTGTTATGACCTTTCTTTTACAAGATCAGAAGAGAGAGAAAAAAGGTATAAGCAATAAAGTAATGTATCTCTGAAATCTCTGACCTTCAAGTTGGTTCCCTTTATGAATCCGACCTTCTCATTAACTAGAGGACAAAACTAACTTCTCACATTCCAAGGATTACAAATATTGTGAGTTTGGTCATTTATTTCTATATGTTTTCTCCACACACACTCACTGATAGTTATTAAGACAATTCTGATAATTACATATTCTGCACTCCAGGCAGAATCAAATCATTCTTGCATTCTTGGGGTTCATCTGTTCACAAAAACACTTAACTGCTTGGTGTCTGAAATGGAAATGGTTTAATTATCCTGGTACAAGTAGACAGAGCAAGAGAGAGACAGAGACACAGTGACAGAGACAGAGAAGAAGAGAAAAAAGAGAGATGGAGACTAATGGCTTAAAAGAAAAGTACTTTGGGGGGGGAGGAAGATGGGAAGGGGAAACAAAGGAGGAGGCTAGAATGCTTGATAAGAAATGTACTCATTATCTTGCCCATGTAATTGTAACCCCTCTGTATTTTCACAATAAAAAAAAAGTAAAATAAAAAAAGTACTATATTAGAGCTAAATAGGAAAAACTCTGATTCAACCCTAACATGCTTCCCGTAAAGGATATGTTAAAACACAAAAAGGTTAAATTACTTGTTCGAGGGTATACTGGCAGTAAGTGAGAGGGGATGTGGCATGTGTGTGTGGTATATCTGCTATGTGGCATATGTGCATCATGGTATATGTGGTTGGTGGGGGTAATATGGGGGTCGTATTGGGCAGGAGATGTGAGTGAGGGGTGTGGTATGTGTGTGGGGGTTGGGTGTGTATGGTAGATGGAGGTAGTTTGTGTGTAGTCTGTGGTTGGTATATGTAGTAGGTAGGTGTGTCTGGTGTGTGTGTGGTGAGTATGGGTAACTGTGATGTGGTGTGTGTGTGTGTGTGTGTGTGTGTGTGTGGTGTGCGGGAAGTAGTTTGAGATCTCTAATGGGAACATTGGAAATGTCTGCTCCAGCAATTTCAGACACATGCTTCAGCAGTCAGAGGCACTTCAAGAGCATCTGAGCCAACTTCAACTACTCACTCAAATGATGATCCGCTCTCACTTTAATGATCTCCCCAGAGAGGCTGCTTTTGACAGTTCACTGAATTGATTAAAGTCCAGTTCCCTCACTACTAGAGATGTGTCCAACCTCCTTTGTTATTCTTTTACCCTCTTGTCTCCTCAGTTTCTTCCCCTCATCCCTTACCCACCCACTCCATTGAATATTTCAAGAAAATATTATCTGAAGGGTTTTTTTAATGCCATACTTCTATATTTCTTAAAATTTCTTGCTTTGAGCGGGTATTACTTTTGTAACCAGATGAAAGCAATACTGCTATATTTTTTATTTTTATTATTCATGTCAAACTGGTTATCTTGCAATTAGTTTCATCATATAAATTGGTAAATGTTCCTTTAAAATTGATTAATGAAGACCTGAAAAAATCTTATTTTCTTTTCTACTATATTGTTGTGGCTCTCAAATTATAACATGAAAGAATGCCCAGGGTACTAGAAGCCCACTATTCCTTGTATTTTCTAGCTCTTGCCTGCACCTTCACTCAGCAATCAAACGAAGGCAGAAGCAGGGTTATGCTCTAAGCACTGTGGCCTTGGGAACAGAGCCTCACCTGCTTTTCAATTCCCGCAGGACAACACTTAGGCATCTACTCACTTAGCACCTGGAGCATAAAGCATAGCTTGAAGTGTATCAGAATATATGTACACCTGAGGATTGTACATCTCAAGCAGAGGTTAGCTACTAGGACTATTACCTATTAAAGAAAGGAATTTTCCTCCTCTTCATCCTTTCTTCTCTCATCATTAATATGATAATGGACCTTCCTGCTTGCTTAGAGAAACAATCCTGCCTATGTCTTTCAAAGATATCTATTGTATTTTTTTCTCAATCTGCCCTTCTAGAGGATCTGCCTTGAATAATTTTCCACAAAAATTTTTAGTTTATTGTGACTATTTCATTTCTTTGCAATGTTCTTTCACAGAAATCCAGCATAGGTCCTGAACAAATGATTGTCCACCTTTTATCAAACAGACTTTACACTTGGCGAATCAGCAAGAAAAAACTCACAGAATTGGAACCCTATGAATAAACTATCATTATTTCTCCCTGTAGAACAACTCATTTCTAATCCTGAAGTGTTCCTATTCTACCAGGTAAATTGGATTTCTACTTTTCCTTTCCTCTCTTTGCAGAAATCCTTGTCTCTCTCCCTAACTCATTCTAGTAAACAGCACATCAAGTCAGAATTTCATGGTTAGCAAATGCCAACCACTCACCTGGGACCAGAGCCTGTGTGTCTCCAAAGCCAGTGCTTTATCTCTGGAGGAAACCATCTGCAAGCTTCCAAAGCTCACCAGTTCCCAAGGAACCCACCAGCTTCATTTGACTGAATCCACGGGTGTGCTTTAGTACATCTGTGCTTTAGCAAGGACTCATCCACTTTGTTCTGTGGTATGTTCTAAATAGTTGAGTCTACTTCAGTGCATTAGAAAACTGATGAGAGTTTTGTTTGATTTAGCTCTTTAGGAGCTGACATAGGAAAAAAATCTTAAATTGCACAGCTGGACTCTCTGAGTCAAGCAACCTAGCAACTGTCAAAATACAACCCAAACCACAAGGTGTTTGAAGTTATATGTAAAAAGCTTATTCTAAGACAGATACTAGCAACTTTTCCATTGTCAAACACAGCATGACATTTCCGCACAAATACAATGGGGAGCCAGCCTGGAGGGGAGGGGCAGGGAAAGGTGAGTATTTTGATGACCTACAATGTCTGAATGCTCTCCCTTGTGTTATGCAGAATAGAACATAAATGCATAAAGAGAAACACAGCATTAAACTTGCAGGTTTTAGTACAAGAGGAGAAAGTTACTGATTCTAGCTTCTATAAAATGTCAGCATCAGCAGGGCATGTTTGCATCAAAATGCAAGTTATCTGTATCTCTTGGTCAGTGATTAAATCCTTTTCCTAAACTCAAAACTCATGTTTCAGGGTTTGTTTGGCAAAAGAAGTTAAAGATCATTTGCTGACTGCGCTGCATGGGAACTATGCGTTCCAGAGATAAAATAAAAACCATTCTCACTACAAAAAAAAGAAAAGTATACCTTATGTGGAAAAAAAATAACCACTTGAAACTGCTAACAGAATTTGCCTCTGGGGTGCTAGAGATCTATTCATTTCTGTACTCTCATGTTGTTTCACTTTTTGCCCTGTTCCCTTGTTGTTTTACAATTCTAAAGCCAGCATTAAGAAACAAGAGATTTGAAGGCTGGACAGGTTTCATAATGAGATTATCCCTTTGGGCTCAAGAAAGGGAACATATTTGTGCTTGAACCTGCAGACAATCACAGGTTCCTACAGTAATCATTCCTCCCCAAGTGCTTGCTGACCAGATTAAAGAAATACAACTTTTCTCACTAAGACTACTGAGAAAATAAACTGAAGTTCTATTTTGAGAATTCAAAATACATACCATTCATGCAAACCAAAGAACACACACTTGCTGAATGACCCAGCCTGACTGCTTCAGTTAAAAAATTTAGATAAAGAAAAAGTATAAGCCTCCCATCAGCAATACACTGCATCTGTCCCCAGATCCTTCCCAAAGAACAGGACCTACTATACATCAACAATACATTAAACCCAGAAAACATCTTGAGGATCATCATCTATGTATGGCTGAGCTTTACCAACATTCCCTTTCAACCCACTGTATATAAACAACTCTTTCTTATCCTCATAGCCTAAACATTTCAACTTTTTTTTTTTTTTTTGCCAGTCCTGGAACTCAGGGTCTGGGAGTTGTCCTGAGTATTTTTATTCAAGGCTAGCACTCTATCTAACACTTGAGCCACAGCACCACTTCAGGCTTTTTCTGAGTAGTTTACTGGACGTAAGAGTTTCATAACTACATTACTCATGTTACTGTCACCCCTCTGTACAGTATTTTTACAATAAAAAATGTATTTTTAAAAAGAGTTTCACAGACTTTCCTGCCCTGGCTGGCTTTGAACCATAATCCCTCAGATCTCAGCCTCCTGAGTAGCTAGGATTACAGGTACAAGCCCCCAGCACCTGGCCTAAACTAATTTTCTCTTAACACTAACAAACCACATCATAATTACTATGTGAAATTGCTGGGCAATTGTTCATCACATTTTATATGTACATAAAATGAACTGTATTGTGTCTCTGGATTTATTTTTCATACATAATGATACTTTTGTATCATTTGCACTGCTTCTTCCTATTCTCTACTCCCTGCTCTTTACCTCCATGGTAATCATTTCATCTTTTATCTCTGTGCTTTTATTTAACATCCCACACATGAGTGACCTCAGTATTTTTCTTACTGTATGGTTTATTTAACTTAGCATAATGTCCAATTCCTTCTTTGTAGTAGCAAATGTGAGATAATAGATATGTTTATATATTCCATTATAGAAAGTATTTTACTACCTGTATGGTCCCATATAGAGATATTAAAAATATACTCTCCCGGCAATCTGCCTTCTAGTCATCTGAATATTCAAACAAAGTCCAGTATTTCCTTCCCACTACCAAAAGTATTCCCTTGGAATCTGGTTGGCTAATCCCCACTCTACACAATGTCCCTTAAACATAAAACGTTTTTAATTACAATGATCTTTATTCAAGTCATTTCCCAATTCTCCAGTACAGTAATTTTATCTAACTCATCTTTTATTTCCTGTACTTGACAAATATTTTGATCAAATGCCATCCAGACATACAATCTTTCCAATGGCTAAAACCAAACATTCCATTTTCTAGCCAAGATCAAAAATATCTGGAAAAGATATACTTACAACTTACTATCATTGTTAACAGCTTAGATCAGAACTTTGAATTTTACATACTTTTCCAGTTTTTCCCTGGATATTTTACTTCCTATTCTACTCCATCCTGATTATTCTCAGAGTAGACTATCTTCACCTATATCCTTCACCCTTCTTCTTTTGCTGTTCTTCTTTCATTGAATTTTCCAGTCTGTTGGCCCTAAAATTAGTCTCAAATGCACTGGGGAGAGAACTTTGTTTCCTCATTTATTCCTTTGACTATGCTCAACACTGGCATAGGAATTAGGAATTAGAAAGAGGAAATGAGAGCCTATGCACATGAGGTATATTAGAAAGTCCAGGGGAGCTAGATGCCAGTGGCTCATGTTTATAATCTTAGCTACTCAGGAGGCTGAGATCTGGGGATCATAGTTCAAAGCTAGCCTGAATTAGAAAGTCCATGAAACTCTTATCTCCAATTAACTACCAGAAAAGCAGGAAGCTTAAGAAGCACTGTTGTGGTATTCTATTGCCTGGAATACCAATTCAAGAAAAGGCTGACCATGTCTGTATTCCCTGTACCTCCACACCAATGAATCCCTTACTCCCTCTTCACCTCTTCATGTCCTAACCAACATTTCTCTGGACTTTTATCTCATTTCTCAACATTCAGAGTCTACTTCAGAGTTCCTTATTTGTTCCTAGTCTACTTAAGAAAAAGGTTACATATTCTTCCCTTTTACCCTTTCACCTTTTGAGAATCCACTGAATTGTTCACTTGGATGTGTACAACCTATGTGTTTTATATATGTGACCGTTTTGTTAAGTTTATTAATCAAATAACAATAAGAAGGTCTATCAGCTTCACCTTAATGAAAAATTATTCTACAGAAACTAGGTCTAAAACTCTTGGGCTAATTTCTAATTACATAAAACTTAATATGAGACCAAAATTATGGCACAGCCAATCCATGTTCCCCAAGCACAAGTAATAAAATTACTAAATGAAATGTTACATTACCTAGTAGAAAAAATAAAGATAGGAAGAAAGAAAGAAAAAAAAAAGAAAGAAAGAAAGGAAGGAAGGAAGGAAGGAAGGAAGGAAGGAAGAAAGAAAGAAAGAAAGAAATACAGAGAGACAGACAGACAGAAGAAAAAAGAACTCAAAAATCCAGGCTTAATGTTAGCATTTTTTATGAAGCTGAAAAGGGCACAAACTTCCTTTGGCTTTAATTCAACTATTAAGAGTAAGTTTCTAGCCGAACATGGAAGTGCAGGTCTATAGTCTCAGCACTCAGAAAGCTGAGGCAAGAATATTATGAGTTCAAGACTCAAATTGACCTTGAACTCATAATAACTTTCTATAGTCTTCAACAAACCTTCTAACACTGTTCCTCACAAAAATAAGGTAAAGTATAGGTTTATTAAAGGTGAGAGAGATTAAAATAAAATGATGGACAGACAAGAAAAATCAAAGCCTGCAATTTTGAAGCTGGAATATCAGTTCTCCTAGCTTACAAGACCTGCAGAGAGGCAGTTTTAAAGAGATGAAGTGGGACAAGGTTGAATACTGTTTATATTAACAAGACTGAACAATTTTAAAGCCAGTGCTAAAAGGGTCATTAATGTGAATGCTGACATCAATTTTGATGGATTTTGAGGAATGGATGTTAGACTAAGAACAGTAAAATGAAAGAGCATGGGAGAGCCATCCAATACAGTGATATAGATAAGACAGGCTAGCTGCTGACCTTCATGAAGGTCAGCTCCAAAACATGACACTGAAACAACAGTATAAACTTGAGTGGGAGGCACAGAGGAGACGCATGTTCACTCTTCCTGGCAATCCTGAAATGAAGGGCAGGGGAGTAAGGGCAGCAATTGGGGAAGTATGAACTATGGTGTTATAGTGAGAAGAGGCAAGGAAGATGAGAAAGGTTAGAACATAGCATGAGTATCTATGTTGGATCTACAAATGTTAATCACCCCAAATAAGCATAACTCCTATAAGGCCAAACAGTATCTCTTGGTGAGAGTTCCCAAGTTCCCCACAGTATTTAAGTAAATATTAAAATGTGCTTATTTAATGTTTATTAAACTTAGTGAAAGTTCCCTATTTCCCATAGTTTAATAAACACATGCTTATTAAACATATGTTCAATAAACAGAGCATGCTGAGAATGGAGAAGAGGAAGATTTTCCCTGTGCACCACCAATAAGACTGAGCTGATGCACTTTACAAAAGACTACATATTCCAATCCATTGCAAGTTTCAGAGCTTTTGAAGACAACACCACTTCTTTTCTTTTTTCTTCTAATCAACAAATTATACAGAAAAGGCTTTACAATTTGCTGAGTACACTCCTTGATATTTACCCAAATAAGTTAGAAACAATGTCCACACAAAAATCTTTTACACACACAAACGTTTCTAACAGTTTTTTTGGTTTTTGGTTTTTGAGGTTTTTTGTCGGTCATGGGGTTTGAACTCTAGGCCTGGGCACTGTCCCTCAGCTCTTCAGGTCAAGGCTAGTACTCTACCACTTGAGCCACAGCGCCACTCCCGGCTTTTTCAGCTTATGTGGTACTGAGGAATCGAACTCAGGCCCCCATGCATGTGAGGCAAGCACTCTACCACTGAGCCAAGTTCCCAGCCCCATTTATAACAGTTTTAATTTACAATTGCCAAAATGTGGAAGCAAACAAGATATCTTTCAAGAGATGAATGGACAAGTCATAGCACATCTATGTAATGGAATATTATTCAGTGGTAAAAACGAATGATTAAGCCACAAAAAGACATGAAAAGCCATCAGTACTTACTGTTAAGTGGAAGAAGATAGTTTGAAAAGGCTACTCAACAAGATTGCAACTATTATGGAAAAGACAAAACTACATAAACAGTAAGAAAAGATCAGTGATCACAGAAAAGGAAGACAGAAGGTGAAGCCCAGGAGATTTTTTAGGGTACTCAAACTACTCTACATATATGGTAGATACATGTCATATTATGTTTTTCAAAATCCACAAAGTAGACAACAGAAAGAGTAAACCATTATATAAACTATGGAACTCTAATAAGATATTGGTTCATTAATTCTTTTTTGTTAGTGGTAGAACTTGAACTGGGGCCTAGGCACTATTCCTGAGCTCTTTTGTTTAAGGCTAGTGTTCTACCACTTTGAGCCACAGGGCCACTTCCAGTTTTCTGGTGGTTAATTGGAGGTAAGAGTCTCATGGACTATCCTGCCTGGGCTGGCTTTGAACTATGATCCTCAGATCTTAGACTCTTGAGAAGCTAGGATTATAAGTGTGAGCCACCAGAGCCCAGCTTTCATTATTTTTTTGTAACAATTGTACCACACTAATAAAAGATGTTGATTATAGAGGAGGCTGGGGGAAAAAAGGATCAAGGAGAAAAACATGGGCCTTTTCTTTATTATCTTTTTATATTTCCTATAAATCTAAAGCTGCTCTAAAAATAAATGTTATTAATTTTAAAAAGGAAGTTAGCAAGAAGAGGTGGCACAATCTTGTAATTCTAGCTCTCAGGAAGCTGAAGCAGAAGAATCGCAAATATGAAGCTAACCTACTACTTAGGTGATTCAAAAAAATAAACATTTCTTAAGTAGTGATCCTTTTTTATTGTCCCTCATGAGGCTTGAACTCTGGGCTTGGGTGCTGTCCCTGCGCTCTTCAGCTCAAGACGAGCACTCTACCACTTGCGCCATAGTGCCACTTCCGGTTTTCTCGTGGTTTATTGGAGATAAGAGTCTCACAGACTTTCCTGCCTGGGCTGGCTTTCAACCCTGATCCTCAGATCTCAGCCTCCTGAGTAGCTAGGATTACAGGTGTGAGCCACCATCGCCCGGCAAGTAGTGATCCTTGAGCTACTGAAGACGTGTAACTTCTTTTAGGATTTAATTTCTAATTAATCAAATCTTAAAATATATTTCTATGGCCATAGGTGGTAGCTTTTATAACCATCTCCTACAAGAAGGTTAGTCACATCTGTTTATTCATATAGAAAAGAAATAGGACATCTCTCCTCAATTTATAAAAACAAACAAATGAAAGGAGAAAAGGAAGAGTGATAGAAGTGATAGAAGGAGTGAGATTGATTAGAATATGTTATAAACATTTTTGGAAGTGTAAAAATGAAATCTCCCTCTATATAACTAATATAAGCTAATAAAAACACTAAAAAAAAGTGCCTGCAAAGAATTCAAACTGTTAATGCTATCTTTAGGTATCAGATATGATGTTCCTTAGGCCATACAACAACTTAAAAGTTGGACCCAGTACTAAGGCCTCAATTTTGTCCCTCCTTTTGGAGAGTTTATTCATTCTATATTTATAGCAGATGGTGCCAAGACTATGAAATACAATGGAACAGCTTACCCAGAGCCAAACTTTCTTCCACCTTTAATCTTCCCATAAAAGAGCAAGCAAACCAACTTGAAAGGATGAGTTTCTGAAGTTAATAAACTAGCCTATGGAAAAATTTAAGCTTGGAAAGTAATTTATCTCATCTGTGGTTTATGTTCACTAAAGATCTCTAAAGCTGACAATGCTGAAATCGTTTTCTCGCCCAAAGAGATACAATATGCATCCTGATGAACCAGCAAAGTTTTGCAAACTCTGTGAAGACCAAGTCACTTGCTGACTGGACATGGGGAAAGTAATTTGGGTGCAAAAACAAAGGAGGAGGCAACAATGCTTGATAAGAAATGTACTCATTACCTTACTCATGTAATTGTAACCTCTCTGTATGGTATTTTCACAATAAAAAAAGAAAAAATGAAATGTACTCATTACCTTGCTTCACGTGACTGTAACCCCTTTGTACAACATTTTCACAAAAAAATTTTAATTTAAAAAAAGGCTTCAGAAGAAGGTGAATCAAACTATCTTTACTTCATCTCAAAGTTTTAAGCCTTGTTTTAAAAATGATTCCAAGTTTAAGGGTAAATAAAGAAATTTCTCTACCCTTCTAGTTAATTGTTTCATTTACCTTTCTTAATATACTGTCCTAGAGTCCTTTGTATTTGGAGATGACCTTGCATTTCTGCCATAATATACTGTACACAAAAGAATAGTCTTCCACTGCCAAGTTTTCAATAATTCTTGTAGAGAAAAAAAGTACATTCAGTTTGAATTTGTGTTTATACTTCTTTTCTTGGTATTTGTCTCTACTAGATATTTCTAGTTGCACTTTGCAAAGGTTAAAATGACAAAAGAAATGAAATACAGCTTCAGAACTTAGTAATGCATGTTTTCACAAAATAGTACGTGGGTAATCTTTCTGAATAATCTAACTGGCTTTAAAGAGTCCCTGGAGAAGTAAAATAATAATAGCATAATGTCTCTAAACAACATCTTTTAACCCATCATGTATTAGTTTCTTTCATTACATATTATAATGCCTTATATATATATATATTATTGTCAAGGTCATGTACAGAGGGGTTACAGTTATATAAGTAAGGCAATAAGTACACTTCTTGTCAAATGGGTTACCCCTTCCCGTATTTTTCTCCCACTTTCCCTCCCCCCTCCAAATCCCTTCCCCGAGTTGTACACATTATTTTCAATATATTGTCTTGTGAATATCACTGTTACAGTGGTCCCTACTTGTCCTTTTTCTCACCATTCTGTTGTTCCCCTTCCCTTCCCTAATTCAGATAAATGTATATACAATACCAGGATACCAAAATCAAATACAGTGACAACAGGGGATATACCATAGGGGGAAGAACATACAAAAGAAACAAGAAATCACATAGTATATTAACAACAACAACAAAGAAAAAACTCGTATCCATTTCTTGGAGCTTATTTTGCTTAGCATCATCTTATATGGTCATATGTATGTAGCTACTAAGCTATTCTGCTCATCTGTTAAGATTATCCTAGATGCGTAGTATTTATTACAAATAAGGGAAACCATGGGGCCTATGTTTCTTTGGGCCTGGCTTACTTCACTTAATATGATTTTTTCCAAGTCTTTCCATTTCCTAAAAAATGGGGTAGTGTCATTCTTTCTGATGGAAGCCTAAAACTGGTAGGTAGGTAGGTAGGTAGGTAGGTAGGTAGACAGACAGACAGACAGACAGACAGACAGACAGACAGACAGACAGACAGACAGACAGACAGATAGATAGATAGATAGATAGATAGTAGATAGATAGATCTATATCACATTTTCTTGATCCATTCATCTATTGAGGGACATCTGGGTTGGTTCCATATCTTAGCTATAGTAAATAATGCTGCAATAAACATAGTTGTGCTGGTAGCTTTAGCATGGCCTTGTTTGTGGTCATTTGGGTAAATGCCCAGTAGTGGGATTGCTGGGTAATAGGGGAGCTCTATGTGGAGTCTTCTGAGGAACCTCCTTACTGCTTTCCAGAGTGGTTGAACAAGTTTATACTCCCAACAACAATGCAGTAGCATTCCCTTTGGCCACCTCCCCTCCAGCTCCTGTTGTTATTAGATTTCTTGATTATATCCATTCTAACTGGGGTGAGGTGGAATCTCAATGTTGTTTTGATTTACATTTCTTTTATGGCCAGAGAAGTTGAGCATTTCTTCATGTGTCTATTGGCCATTCTTATTTCCTCTTCAGAGGAGTCTCCCTAAATCTTTAGCCCACTTATTTATTGGGCAGTTGTTTCTTTGAGGATTTGTTGTTGGGGGATTTAATTTTTTGAGTTCTAAGTATATTTTAGATATGAGACCCTTGTCTGTTTTATATGGCTCCCAATTTGTGGTCTTGCTAGCTGCATATGTGTGTGTGTGTCCCTTGTCTGTTTTATATGGTTCCCAATTTGTGGTCTTGCTAGCTGCGTGTGTGTGTGTGTGTGTGTGTGTGTGTGTGTGTGTGTGTCCTTTGCTGTGCAGAAGCTCTGCAGTTTCATGCAATCCCATTTGTCCAATCTTTCTGGGTCTTTATTAAGAAAATTTCAGCCTGGGCCAAGGAGCCCTAGAGTTTTTCTTATTCCTTCCTGTAATGTTTTCAGGGTGTCTGCTTTGACTCCAAGGTTTTTGATCCATTTGGAGCTGATTCTGGTGCAGAGTGATATACAAGGACCTAACTTTAGTTTTCTACAGGTGTTTAACTAATTTTTCCAACACCATTTACTGAAGGCTGTCTTTCTCCCATCTTATCTTTTTGGCTCCCTGATCGAAGATTAGGTTGATGCCTGTTTTTTTTAAGAGTATAAATTTGACATGAATTGTGAGTCTGAACTATTCTCAAGGGTGTTTTCAAAAACTAGTCAGTGCATAGTTGACAGAGAGATAGCAAATAATAAATTTTGTGTTCATGAAATATTTTTTAGCATTTAGGGTAGGGTTAAGTGAACTGACTCAAGAAGAAATAGTGTATTAAATTCTCCTTTTATAAAACTTGGCAACAGCATTAGAGTTTCAAAACTTGAATAGATTGAGTATACACAGCAATTCTTTTCCACTGAAATAGTCTTCCAGCTAAATGCACATACATAAAAACAGTGGTTTGCTCATCTTTGCAATTTTACTAGTTGCCATATGCCCCAAAGATAAAGTATGTTCCTAAAATAATTCTCAAAGTTGCCCTTAAAGTTGAATCAGGGAGAAATCATTCGTGGATCAGTTACAACTAAACCATTGGTCCCACAGTAAGTTAGGGTGGTCACCACAGAACTTGGGCTCTTGATCTAAGTCAGCTGTTCTACAGCCAACATCCATCCTCCCCTGTAAAACAGGAATGGTACTGAGGAATTTCACGGCCACTCCCTTAAAATGAGATTTCAATGATTCCATAATGTACATACTTACATTTCCTTTGAATAATGTTCCCAAGTTCATATGGTACTGGCTTGTAAGTCTCTAACATACATGGAAGGAGTTTAAGAAATTTTCAGTTTGCGGGGCTGGTAGAGTGCTTACCTCGCAAGCATGAGACCCTAGGTTCAATTCCTCAACACCACATAAGCAGAAAAAGCCAGAAGTGCGCTGTGGCTCAAGTGTTAGAATTTTCAATTCTACCAGTTCAAACCACAAGATCCTCAGATTTCCACCTCCTGAGTAGCTAGGATTACAGGTCTCAGCCACCGGGCCCAGCAATTAAAAAAAAAAAAAAAAAAAAAAAACTAAAGAAACCAGAAGCATGCTGTATGCTCTTTGAGATCCAATGTTGTTCAGTCAGGAAGTTATTCAGTTCCTGAAAATCCCAGCTTTATCCTTCTCCAACACTAAACCTAAGGAAATACCACTGTCTACATTTTCCAGCCACTGCAGAAAAATAAATATTAGCAAGGAAAGTCATTAAACTCCTTATGATTCATTAATTGATGCTGCATTAGAGAAGCTGAGTGCTCCTCAAAAGTATACTAGCATGAGGCCTCGTATCCAAATGAAGACAGTAGGCATTTTATCATATGGACTTATTGCCATAGCCAAAGAGAAACTAACACAGTGGCTGATAATTAGCTAGCATCACCAGTAAAACAATTTTTTAAAATTTTATTGTAAAGATGCTGTACAGAGGGGTTACATTTACATAAGTAAGGTACATTTCTTGAACACTGTTACCCACTCCATTGTTCTCCCATTATCCTTTTCCTTCCCCCCTCCACCTCCCCCCTCCATGAAGTTGTAAAGTTCATTTCCAACATAGTGTCCTGTGCATACGATTGTTGCAATGGATCATCTTTTGTACTTCTTTCAGCATTTTGTTATTTCCCTTTCCCCAGTCAGATAAAGGTATATACAAAAGAGGGAAGGTACCAAAATCAAAGACAGAGATTGCCAGGGATAAACCAATGGAAAAAGAAAAAAATGAAGTAAGAAGAAAGAACTAGATACAGTACATTGGTGACATCAAGATTGACAACTAAAAAAAAAAAAAAAAAACACCTGTTGTTTCCATGTCTTAGAGTTCATTTCAATTAGCATCACTTTGTATGGTCATAAGTACATAGCTCTTGAGCTATTATGATTTCTCTGTCAGGGCTAACTTAGGTTTATACTAATTATTACAAATGAGGGAAACCATAGTGCCTATATTTCTTTGGGTCTGGCTTACTTCGCTTATGATTTTTTCCAAGTCTTTCCATTTCCTTACAAAAGAGGAAATGTCATTCTTTCTGACAGAAGCATAAAATTCCATTGTGTAAATATACCACATTTTCTTTTTTAATTTTTTTAATTTTTTTTATTGTGAGAATACCGTACAGGAGTTAATTACATGGGCAAGATAACGAATACATTTCTTATCAAGCATTGCTGCCTCCTCTTTGTTTCCCCTTCTCATCCCTTCCCATACTCCCCCTCCTCCCCTCCACCCCAGAGCTTCCCCCCCCCACCAAAGTTGTAAAGTTCGTTTTTCGACATAATGACTTGTACATCTCATTGTTGCAATGGGTCCACCTGCATCCCTAAATGATTTGTTTTTTTCCCTTCCCCTCCACAAATTATACCAACATCAAATACAGTGAAAGCATGGGTTATACCATGAGGGAGGGACATACAAAGCAACATAGAAATCATCTTATAAATATGTTAGAAATAATTGCATGAAAGAAAAAAAACAAAAACAAAAAAACATTTGAATACTTATCTTGGAGTTCATTCCCCTAACATCAACTTATCTGACCTTTTCTGGTTGACTCAGACATATACTAGTTATTGCAAATAAGGGAAACCATGGGACCTATGTTTCTTTAGGGCTGACTTACTTCACTTAATATAATTTTTTCCAAGTCTTACCACATTTTCTTGATCCATTCATCTATTGAGGGGCATCTGGGTTGGTTCCATATCTTAGCTATGGTAAATAATGCTGCAGTGAACTAGTTGTGCTTTAGTGTGGCCTAGTTTGAGATCATTTGGATAAATGCCCTGGAGTGGGATTGTTGGATCATAGGGGAGTTCTGTTTAGTCTTTTGAGGAACCTCCATACTGCCTTCCAGAGTGGTTGAACCACCTTACATTCCCACCAATAGTGTAGTACTCTTCCCTTTCGGCCACGTCCCCACTAGCATCTGTTATTATTTGTTTTCTTAATAATGGCATTCTAACTGGGGTGAGGTAGAATCTCAATGTGGTTTTGATTTGCATTTCTTTTATGGCCAGCAACACTAAACATTTCTGGTCATTCTTATTTCCTCTTCAGAGAAGTCTCTTTTTAATTCTTTAGTTCACTTATTAATGGCGTGGCTGTTTCTCTGGGAATTTGTTATGGGAGGGTTAGGTTAAGCTTTTAGTTTTAGGTATATTTTTTATATGAGACCCTTGTCTATTGTATAGCTAGTGAAGATCTTCTCCCAATCTGTGGACTTTCTTTTTTTTTTTTTTTTTGTCGGCGGTGGGGCTTGAACTCTGGGCCTGGGCGCTGTCCCTCAGCTCTTCAGCTCAAGGCGAGCGCTCTACCACTTGAGCTACAGCGCCACTTCTGGTTTTCTAGTGGTTTATTGGAGATAGGAGTCTCACGGTCTCTCCTGCCCGGGCTGGCTTTGAACCATGATCCTCAAATCTCAGCCTCCTGAGTAGCTAGGATTACAGGCGTGAGCCACCAGCGCCTGGCATGTGGACTTTCTTTTGATCTTGCTAGCTATGCCCTTTGTCATGCAGAAGCTCTGAAGTTTAATGCAATCCCATTTATCCAGACTTTCTTTAATTTGTGTGCGTCTAGATCTTTATTTAGGAAGTACAACAATTAAAAAAAAAGTTTCTCCATGTGGCATCTTCAGAACCACTCCTCCTACAAACTCAAAGTGGATTCTAAATACTTTCATCTTGAACTCAACCTGTCAGTTCCAGTTACTAAGGAAAGAAACCTTCAGCATCACATATAAATTCAAGAATCTAAAAATAATTAAATAACCGAATTCAATTTATTAATGATATTTTGTTCTTTCAGAAGAAACCATGTATTACAGAAATCCTTGAAAATTAAAATTGGCAAAAGAATCTCCCAATTTCAAATACAAATACCACTATTATTTATTTCCCTTTGCTAGTGATGCTACATTATATGATGCTCTAATTAGATCCATGCCTTTTTTTACTCTCAACTCAGAACTAATGTCTGATAATTAAAGATGGACAAAGTTTTTGGCATAAAACTGAAACTTTTCCAGAAACTTAATTTTAGCTAACAAAGTACATCTTAATTCTGTTTACTTAAACCAACTATCTAATCAGTTGATTCAGTGGTTCATGACTTAAGCATTATGAGATGTTTTCCTACCAGTTCTTTCCAATCTTGGCTCTCCATATCCTGTTCTTCAGTTCCCATCTTTATTGTAGCTATCGGAGATTTTTGTCATTCATCTGTCTGCAGGAAGTGGTGAAGACGTGTGGTTTGAGATATAATAATCCTACTATATCCTGATACCCTTCTACCTTTAAGAAGCTAATGATATTAAGAAAATCTCTATGCAGAAAGGAAACTACTGAAGATTAGTGTTAAGCTTGATCCTTTTGTTAAATATTTAATATATACTTATTTTTCTCCCTTCTTAGGAAGAAAGATATACAAAGTGTGCCATTCTGCTTTTTTTTCATCAATATGTTTAATATCTTTTATATTCAAGAACACATCAGTCTTTCTTTCTGAGACCTGGAACTTAATTTAAATTAGGATATTCCATCTTGCCTACAGATGCAATTATGGATAAAACCTAATCATCAGTCTCCCAAAACTCATTCTCCTTAAACTGCAACCTAAAATTTTAATCCACAGTATAATGAAATTTCTTTGTACAAATAATGTGTGCTATTATTTTTTGAATTTCAATGCACAGGTAGACTTGCCTTTCCAAGAAGACTATAAATTGTTTCAACAAAGATACTATGATTTATACTTTTTTAAATCCCTCACAGAAACTAATTTCTAATACTTTAGAGATATTGTTCAGTTAATGTTCTTCAAAAGATGAACCAGTAATAGTTGAATACATACCTAATAAAAGAAATTCAACTCATTTACATAATTTGATTTGGGGTGGTTTATCACACACTGATTCAGAGAATATAGAAAACCTGTTTCACTAGAGCTAACAAAAGTTTGTCACAGTCCAGTTTAATTTTCTTTTATCTCCTCCATATATCAACAGTAAATTGAACAAAAGAACATGAATTCTTTTCAAAGAGGAGAATTAGAAAGAACACTGATCAAAAACCGAATTCAGTAGTTAAATCACTAGTTTCTACTGACAAAAGCAAAAACACTATTTCTATAGATTTATCAAAACACTTGAAAACTTCAGTTTATAAAGTGCAACATTTCCCCATGTAATTTTAACCCCTCTGGTATGGTATTTTCACAGTAATAAAAAAAATGTAACATTTGTTATTTCTAAATTTATAATGCAGTCTTTATTCTCAATATTTTATTGACTATATTGGGAAACAAGTAAATTTTAATTCATAATTACCTACTAACAAGATATAGTAGGGTCATTGGCTCCTGCAGAAGCCATTACAAAATTATCTAACTGAAAAAGTGAATTAAGATTTTGAGACTATTTTGTCTCTATTATACTAATGTCACTTTTAAAAGGCCCTTTTTTTCTGTTGTTGTTGGTCATGGGGCTTGAACTCTGAGCCTGGGCGTTGTCCCTGAGCTTTTCAGCTCCAGGTTAGGGCTCTATGATTTGAGCCACAGCACCACTTCCAGTTTTCTGGTGGTTTACTGGAGATAATAGTCTCACAGACTTTCCTGCACTGGCTGGCTTTGAACTGTGATCCTCAGATCTCAGCCTCCTGAGATTACAAGCATGAGCCACCAGAGCCTGGCTAAAAGGCCCATTTTTTTTATTTTTTTATTTTTTTTAAATTGTGAAAATACTGTACAGAGGGGTTACAACTACATGGGCAAGATAATGAGTACATTTCTTATCAAGCATTGTAGCCTCCTCCTTTGTTTCCCCTTCCCATCCTGTCTCATCCTCCCCCGCCCCCCACCCAATCCTCCCTGCTTCCCCCCCACCCCTCTACCAAAGTTGTAAAGTTCGTTTTCAACATAATAATGACTTGTACATCTCATTGTTCCAATGGGTCCACCTGTATCCCTATTTAAACGACTTGTTTTTCCCCTTCCCCTCCACAAATTATACCAACATCAAATACAGTGAAAGCACGGGTTATACTGTGGGGGAGGGACATACAAGCAACAAAGAAATAATCTTATAAATGTGTTAGAAACAATCGCATGAAAGAAAAAAAAACATTTGAATATATATCTTAGCGTTCATTTCCCTAACATCACCTTATCTGACCTTTTCTGCTTGACTCAGACATATACTAGATATTGCAAATAAGGGAAACCATGGGACCTATGTTTCTTTGGGCCTGGCTTACTTCACTTAATATACTTTTTTCCAAGTCTTTCCATTTCCTAACAAATGGGGCAATGTCATTCTTTCTGATGGAGGCACAGAATTCCATTGTGTACATATACCACATTTTCTTGATCCATTCATCTACTGAGGGGCATCTGGGTTGGTTCCATATCTTAGCTATAGTACACAGTGCTGCAATAAACATAGTGTGGTCTTGTTTGTAAACATTTGGGTAAATGCCCAAAAGTGGGATTGCTGGGTCATAGGGGAGCTCTATGTGGAGTCTTTTGAGGAACTTCCATACTACTTTCCAAAGTGGTTGAACAAGTTTACACTCCCACCAACAATGCAGTAAGGTTCCCTTCTGTCCACATCCCCTCCAGCATCTGTTGTTTTTAGAGTTCTTGATTTTAGCCATTCTAACTGGAATGAGGTGGTATCTCAATGTTGTTTTGATTTGCATTTCTTTTATAGCTAGGGAGGTTGAGCATTTCTTCATGTGTCTATTGGCCATCCCTCTTTCCTCTTCAGAGAACTTTCTCTTTAAGTTAAAAGGCCCATCTTTATGAGCCAAATGCTTTATATATATCAGCTTATACAAGTTTCCCAACTGTATAATAAATTACTAATTCCCTTTAAAGACTAAGAAAACCAAACAACTTCCAAATTTGCCCCAGAATGCAAACTAGAGATGTGTCACAGAGCCCCAAATTTTCCCATTCTCTCATATTGTCCATAGTAATAGTGGCTACCAAAATGGGAGAGAAAAATACAAAAAATTTCATGTTATGTGTATTTTGTCACAGTTTTAAATGGGCTTCAATGTTACTTATTTGGCTGGGTTTTTTCAAATGATTTAATTTTAATTTTGAATTTTTACATGTTAAAATTATAGTCATTTTCAGTTATCTGAGTATCAAAATGGAAAATTTCAAGAAAATTTGGAATTATAAATTGAAATAATAAAAATAATTTAGCCAGGTACCAACCAGTAAACCTAGCTACTCAGGACGCTGAGCTCTAAGAATCACAGTTCAAAGCCAGCCCAGGTAAGAAAGTCCATGAGACTCTTATTTCCAATTAACCACCAAAAAGCCAAAAATAGAGATATGGCTCAAGTGGTTAGAGTACTAGCCTAGAGCAAAAAAGTTCAGGGACAGCACTGATGCTCTGAGTTCAAGGACCAGTACATGCACACACACACACACACACACACACACACACACACACACACACACACATTCTCTCTCTCTCTCTCTCTCTCTCTCTTTTATAATTGTTGACTGACACTTTGCTGTGTACTCATTAAGATCTCATTAGGCTCTTTGATAAAAGTTACTCTTTAAATAAAAATGTAGTTTAAAGAATAAAATTTCTGCCATACACGCTGGTACAATCTGTAATCTCCATACTTGAGAAGCTGAAACAGAAGGATCACAGATTTGAGGCCAGATTGAGCTACATAGCAAAATGTTATCTCAAAACAAACAGACTATGAGAAAAATCTTGAAATATATTATTCAATTTATTTCCATAATCTAATATAGTATGTTTAATTAAATCAGTTAATAATTCCTTCTCTTCTTCCTAAATGGTTCCTATCAGTATTTTTTGATTGTTTAATCAAAGTGTTTCTTCTGTACTTTTGCATGTTCTAAATGTGTATTGTGAAGAAAGGTTTCATTAGAGCAGAATATGTTTTTTTGTTTTAAAAAGTTTCATTAGAGCAGAATATTTTTTTTGTTTTAAAAACTCAAAGTCTGGGGACTGGGAAGGTGGCTCAGTGGTAGAGCACTTGCCTTGCATGCCTGAGGCCCTGGGTTCAATTCCTCAGCACCACATAAGCAAAAAGAAAAAAGCCAGAAGTGGCACTGTAGCTCAAGTGGTAGAGCGCTAGCCTTGAGCTGAAGAGCTGAGGGACAGCGCCCAGGCCCAGAGTTCAGGCCCCACGACTGGACCCCCCCCCAAAAAAAAAAAACTCAAAGTCACCAGACGTTGGTGGCTCATGCTCATAATCCTAGCTACCCAAGAGGCTGAGATCTGAGAATTGCAGTTTGAAGCCAGCCCAGGCAGGAAAAGTCAGTGAGACTCTTATCGCTAATTAACCACCAGAAAACCAGAAGTGGCACTGTGGTTCAAGCACTAGCCTTGAGCTGAAGAGCTCAGGGACAGCACCCAGGCCCAGAGTTCAAGCCCCACAACCCACAATTAAAAAAAAAAAAAGGAAACTATCACTCATGGGAAGCAATATATCCCATAGCATGTACAGAGTACCAGATGATTGACAGCTACATCAGGTGGGATAGAGGCTGACCAAATGAAAGAAACAAGCAAAGCACCATGCAGCTCCAAAGCATGGCACCTTCTCAGTCGTGCAGCACAAATGCACCAGTCCAATCTGAACAAGAAAACTGAAAGCAAATTGCTATTAACTATGCAGTAAACACAAAAACATTCAGTAAACTAATGGATGTCATTTAAACTAAAACTATGTAAATCTACATGTTCTTCAAAAATATCATGTCAAAAATAGCACACTAATACTAACAGAGGAGGGGGTAACAATGCTCAATAGGAAATGGACTCATTACCTTGCTCATGTAACTGTAACCCCTCTGTACAGTATCTTTACAATAAAAATATATATTAAAAATACTAGGGCTGGGAAGTTGGCTCAGTGGTAGAGCGCTTGCCTTGCATACCAGAGGCCCTGGGTTCGATTCCTCAGCACCACATAAGCAAAAAGAAAAAAGCCGGAAGTGGCACTGTAGCTCAAGTGGTAGAGCGCTAGCCTTGAGCTGAAGAGCTGAGGGACAGCGCCCAGGCCCAGAGTTCAGGCCCCACGACCGGACCCAAAAAAAAAAAAATACAACAGTACCACTATACATTGTTTCTTCTGAAATGCAAATTTAACTATGACTCTTGTATTTCATTTAGTTCAATGCTACCCACAGCACTACTGGCAATACTATACTTTCTATTTTTCTTTCTTCTATTTAGTAAACACACCATTAACATAGCATCATAAATCATGCTTTGAGCTATACACCATTTAATTATACAATCACCTGACAACATGTGCAATGGATTGTGATAAATTTAACAGGACTCATAACTTTTGAAAGAAAATGTTGGTCATTTGCGAAATTGTATTGGGATAGTTTTAAATGCTCTACATTTTATAATCTGTTGATTTGCTTTTAAAGAGGGCAGAAAAGATTTTAGTATTTGTTTTTACCCAAATGGCAGTAATTAGAATCTTTAACTGTAGGTTAATATATGTAATTATGAAATTGATCATAATAATCAACTTTCTGTATATACAAATTCAATTCATATTACTAGGTAGGTGTTTCACAAAGCTTCCCTTGTCATTGAAGATCTGAGTTTTTTTTTGTTTTGTTTTTTTTTTGGTCGGTCGTGGGGCTTGAACTCTGGGCTTGGGCGCTATCCCTCAGCTCTTCAGCTCAAGGCGAGCGCTCTACCACTTGAGCTCCAGCGCCACCTTCGGTTTTCTGGTGGTTTATTGGAGATAGGAGTCTCACGGTCTCTCCTGCTCGGGCTGGCTTTGAACCGCGATCCTCAGATCTCAGCCTCCTGAGTAGCTAGGATTACAGGCGTGAGCCACCAGCGCCCGGCAAGATCTGAGTTTTTAAAAGATTTTATTCAAATGCCTAAACTATCACTATCGCATGTTTCTTTGCAAACTTCACACTTGCCTTTTAAGTTATACTAATCAAACTCTTTAAAAAAATTATATATATTTTTTTTTGGTCATAGGGCTTGAGCTCTGAGGCTGGGTGCTGTCCCTGAGCTCTTCAGTTTAAGGCGATCGCTCTACCACTTGAACCACAGCACCACTTCCAGTTTTCTGGTGGTTTATTGAAGATAAGAGTCTCACAGACCACTGCCCTGGCTTGCTTTGAACGTCAATCCTCAGATCTCAGCCTCCTGAGTAGCTAGGATTACAGGTGTGAGCCACCGGTGCCCAGCAAACTCTTAAAAATTTTTAAATATTATGTTGGAAAGCAATTCTACTTAATCAGACATTCACATTTTTTAAATAAAAAATTTTTAAACTAAAAGTTCATCTGTGGACATTGATGAAAGTGAACTATACAATTTGTGGGTGGAGATGGAAGGGAGGGACTCAGAGACACTGTACAAAAGGGAATGTACTCATTACCTGACTCATGTAATTGTAATCCCTTGTATATCACCTCTATAATAACAATAAAGTAAATTAATTGTAAAAACCTAAAAGCATATAGGCATTAAAAAGTTTTGTGCTTTTATTTCTACTCTTGGTGAACTTAAGAATGCCTTCTCTGTAGAGTTTACCATCCCAAAGAAAGTTAACAACAGTTATAAAATAAACCAACCCATTTCAAGTGGTTTAAATGACTATTAATATAAATATCAGTGAGATATTATTCAAAAAATTATTTACCCTAAGCAAGTTAAAATGGATCAGCCAACCAAATTCCAACAGTGCAAAAGAAAAACACTAGTGGCAAAATTTTTCTCTATTCATCTCTAAACTGTGACCTAAACAATTCACTTCAAGTTGTTAATATGTATCACGCTAGACATATAAAGTTAGAAAAATTAACTTTTATTTCCTCCTTTATAAGAGGCACATTTGATAATCTATGAGAGTAAGAAACATATTTTTGGCCACAAAAAGATAAAGATCAGAAAGCAAAAACAGAAAACAGTTACATTCCCTATGAGTCATCATATTCCATTGACTAAAAGTCACAATTTAAGGAAATTCTCTAGCTACCTAAATGCCTAACAACAGTACCATGACTATGGGGGGAAATTTGGACAACAATGTAAATCTTGAGAAGTCAATATCTGGTGACTTTTCCAAACTAGATTATAATCTCAGGAAACAAAACATCGTAAGATTAAATAGGAGTCCTTTTTATGGTTTCTAGTAAAGTATTCTTTAAAAACAACCCAAAAAACCATTTTTCAGAAGTGTAATGGACTCATAAACTGACATGGTGAGTAAAATCTCTTTGTACAACTACTTATAAGAAAAGAAAAAATGTGCTTAAATAATTTTTTAATCTATCATGATAGTTACCAACATCTAAATAATAGTATAACCTCTCATCAACTCTAAGCTTCTCCTCTTCCAAGCTTCTCTTCTTCTAACCTCCCATGTTTAATGCTCTTGAAAAGACCTATTTTTTTTCCTTCCAGCTGTGCAGTAAGAATGCATGTGATGCTGGGTGTGGTTCACACCTATAATCCTAACTACTGAGGAGGTGAGTTCTGAGGACGATGGTTCCAAGTCAGGTGGGACAGGAAAGTCCATGAGATTCGTATTTCCAATTAACCACCAAAAAGCAGAAGTGGTTCTGTGGATTAAGTGGTAAGAGCACTAGCTTAGACCAAAACAGCACCCAGGCCCTGAGTTCAAGCCCCAGCAACAACAACAACACACACACACACACACACACTGTATATGAAAGGAAAATAAAAATAACACAGGTTGAGCAGCTGTGATCAGGGCACTAGCCTTTTATGCAGTGTCACTAATAGGTAGTAGGAGTTGGAGCTGAAAAAAAAAGCAGGGTTCACACTGAACTGGGCCTCCTGAATCCTATGAAGGAATTTATATTTTATTCCTAGGATAGTAACAAGTTGCCAAAAGTTTCCAGCAGGAAAATGATGCAATTAGATTTGCCATTTTAGAAACAATACTCCAGCTACTATTCTGGAGACAGAATTAAAAAGAAGGTGGCTAGACACAGAGCAACCAGTTAGAAAGATGCTGTAGTGGTAGAGGCTAAGCATGGGAGTAGCCAGAACCAGAGTAGCATTGAGAACAAGAGACCCCAGTTATAGGCTGAATGTGACAGGAGAGATAAAGGAAGAGAACCCAAATTGGTAGCAATTGTAACTGAGGTGATGATGGTGCTTTTGATGAGATGAAGAACACAGAAAAAGGAAAATACGTAGACTTGGAAAGACCCAGCAGTTACAAAGACTTTAGTATATTAATTCATTCAACACATATTGTAAGTGCCTACTGTGTGGAGCTCAGATCTGTACCTCTGTTGTGGCACCTATTTTCTATCTGGGATGAAAGTCTTAACATTGAGGGTATAGAATATATCTATGCTTTACCTCTGAATGTCTATATTATAAAACAGTCTTGGCACAAATAAACATCAGTGAATTCATGAATGAGTCAGTCATTAAAGGTAATTTTGCCAAATGCATTATAGTGTAGAAAAAAAAAGATTAGCATTGCCGAAAAGGCTGTTAGTGGAGAAAAACTCCAATGGTCTTGGAGTTTGGCCACACAAAGATAGCATGACAGGTATCAGTGGCTCACTCCTGTAATTCTAGCTACTCAGGAGGCTGAGATCTGAGGAGCAGAATTTGAAGTCAAGCCCGGGCAGGAAATCCATGAGACTTTTATCCCCAGTTAACCACCAGAAAACCAGAAATGGCACTGTGGCTCAAAGTGGTAGAGTTCTAGTCTTGAATGGAAAAGTTCAGGGACAGAGCCCAGACACTGATTGGAAAAAAAAAAAAAAAAAGTCCATTTTAGAGTCAAACATGGTGGAGTATCCCTGTAATCCCAGTACTAAGGAATCTAAGGCAGGAGAATTACTTGTCTGAGGCCAACCTGCGCTACAGTGCAAGATTTTTGTCTCAGAAAAAAAATAATAAGTTAAACAGAAATCTCATTTTGCCAAAGAAGAAACTGAAGCTCAGAAAAAAAAAGATTAAAGCACAGATAGTAGGAATCAAGTTTGAGGACAAAATTTCAAGTCTGTGCTGTGTCTCTTTATCTACCCAAGATATCCCCCAAAGGTGTAAGTTGCTATTAAGTAATGGGAAGTAACAACAACAGACAACATTGCTTCAGGGTATGGATCCTTTCAGGTAGTAAAAGATGATTTCTCTTGATTAAATTTTTTAAAGGACAAGGAGTGAATAAATGAAGTATATGCCTGAAGTAGAGTTATGGAAGATACGTGGAAGGTCTAAAATGTGTTTCCTTTCTTCTGAGTTGGTGAGATGAGACTAACAGAGAAAAAAAGGACACAGTAAGGCTTCAATGTTTGGAAGGAAAATTCTAATTTATTTTGTTCTTGTCAAGATCAAGGTTACAGATGATAAATTAAGAGAATATTGACTGTGTGTTCTATGAAAGGGCTTATTATCCAAACACTTCCAGTAATACTGTCCCTAGACTTAAGTTTACTGTGCAGTGCTAGAATTGGACTCACTGGCATTCTACTGCAATAATTTATTTACAGTTCTTATGACATCCTTTTATATAGAATTCATGATTGGCTTGCACAAGGACTTGAGCCAAAATTCCAATTCCATCAGGATGCTTTTGTAAAGGAAGCTGTGTTTAAACATAATGTGTATAAAGAAACAGGAAGGAAAAAGTTACATCCTGTAGATCCTCTTCCACCTGCTGACTTGCACCTTATCCATAAAGACTGGTAGTAGCAAACATCTAAAACGACAAACTACAGGCACCTCAGATTTTCAATGGCTTGGTTAAATAAAATAGAAAGGCAGCAGAAAAATAATTGGCATTACTCCCTTAAACCATTCTTTTTTTAAAATCAGTTGTAGGCCTTGAACTCAGGGACTGGGCACTATCCCTGATCTCTTTTTTACTCAAGGCTAGTGCTCTCTACCACTTTGAGCCACAGTCCCACTTCTGGTTGTTGACTGGTTAACTGGAGATAAGTATCTCAGGGGGGCTTTTCTGCCCAGGATTGTTTCAAACCATGATTCTCAGATTTCAGCCTTCTAAACAGCTAGGATTACAGACCTAAGCCAATGGTGTCTGGCTCTTAAACCAGTCTTATTGCACATAATATGCATAAATGTTATGTTTCACTTCTTAATTGTAAGGATTCATTTTAAGATCGTTTATTGTTTATTTAAGACCCCATCTATACTGTCCATTGTACTCCATCTTTGGAAGGACCACAAAACTAGTATCAAAGAGTTTGGATTTTTATGAGCTTCCCTAATAAGGAAAACAAAAGATTTAAATACACAAGCTGAAGACTAGAGATACCATTCAGTAGCAGAGCACTTTCCTAGCAAACACAGATTTCTGGATTAAATCCCCAAACACAGAGGGAAAGGGATTGAAACTTGAATCTGAATCAGATATTTCTTTGGGGGAGGAAGGGGTCCGGTCATGGGGCCTGAGCTCCGAGCCTGGGCGCTGTCCCTCAGCTCTTCAGCTCAAGGCTAGCGCTGTATCACTTGAGCCACAGCACCACTTCCGGCTTTTTTCTTTTAGCTTATGTGGTGCTGAGGAATTGAACCTAAGGCCTCATGCATGCAAGGCAAGTGCTCTACCACTGAGCCACCTTCCCAGCCCCCGATATTATTTTTTAATACTTAGCTTTCATCCAAATTTTCCATATAGAACATGGCAAAATTTACCAAAATGAACGTAATTCAAGAAAACAAAAAGTCTGACATTACTAGAGGCCTTTTGTTCAGTTAAGGCAAAATTCAAAGATGTAATTGAATTCTAAGGTGAAATCAGTTCAGCTAAATTAAGGAGGAAGCTATTTCATTAGATGCTTTTACTAAGTTTTATGTGTCCCTTTTAAGTGCTGGGTGGAAATAATGGCACTTTTTCTAAAGTTTCAATCAGCTTGAAGCAATAAAAAAAAGTATACATTGTTCATAAAGATGAAATTTTAGGCAAGCAAATGGTCAAGACTGAGCACAGTACACATCCAAATGCAGAACTTAAAAAAAAAAGGTACTATATTAGCAAGGCAGTCTACTACAGTAGAACACAGTATGTCTAGCATAGCAACCAATGTTAGGGTCCAGAAACACTTCAAATGAAACACTGACAAGTCAGAACTTGCCATTAACTCACTATATGAACCTGTCTGGGGTTTAATTTCTTTACCTGTGAAATGGGGTAGAGAATCCCTACTTCTTAAGTCTAGTGGGAAATATATGAGATGATACATGTAAAGTGCTTAGAACAGTATCTGGAACATAGTAAGCACTCAATAAATGTCAGGGGTTATTATTGTAGTGGGAGTGTGGGAGGAGACACCCACATAACTCCCTTCAAATATGTCAAGAGCTGTCATGTGAGAACTTAAATTTACTCTTTATGGCTCCCGAAGGTAGAAATAGGACTGCCTAGGAAATATGTCAGAGAAGAACTTGACTTGGCTCACCATAAGAATTTTTCCAGACAACAAAAGCAGCCTGAAAAATGGAATTGGCTCCCTTTGGTACGAGATGGAGCTCCCTGCTGACTGGCAGCTAGTTCCACACATCTAGAGGAGTTCCTGCTGCATCTAGAAGGATCCTCGCACTTACGTGATTTGCTGCAAAATACTCGCCAAAGGCTCCCCTAAGGGAGTTCACTGCAAATACACCACACAAAAATTCTCCTAAGAGATTCATCACAAATTCTTTCACACGGTGTGTGACATAGTAGTGTCTCAAAGCAGCCTACCTCTCTTTTACTTGAAGGTTCTCCATAATTCACCACTTGGAGACATTTACAATTTGGGATAAAAAGTATAGTCCATGAATATGTGATAGAATTTTTAAACAGAACCTAACAGGATATGAGCCATGTGAGGGTCAATTGTGTTAACCAAACCAAACAATATAAACAAGGAACACACAGAGTAAGGTGGACTCTATAATATCACAAAAGTACTTTGACTCATTATCCAGGTTCATATACACTGTGGTTAATTATTTTAACCTTAAGAAAAACTGAGAGTCTCCTCTTCTTCATTTTACTAATAACAAATGCCTAAACTAAGCACATGACCAGGATAGACCATACATTTACCAGTCTTTGCAGGTAGGCCAACAGAGTATAAGCTGAAGTAGTATGTGTAACTTACAGGTCACTTTCTTAAAAGGAAGCTATTTGCTGGTGGCTCACGTCTGTAATCCTGGCTATTCAGGATTTGAGGATCTGAGGATCACAGTTCAAAGCCAGCCGAGGCAGGAAAAGCCGTGAAACTCTTATCGCCAATAAACCACCAGAAAACTGGAAGTGATGCCATGGCCCGAGTGGTAGAGCACTAACCTTAAGCTGAAGAGCTTAGGGACAGTGCCCAGGCCCAGAGTTCAAGCCCCAAGACCAACAACAAAAAAAGAAAAAAAAAGGAGGCTATTTGCCATTGTTTTTCCTCTTATAAGGTAGAAGAGATATGTCGGTAAAGAAGCAGAACAACCTATCTGGTTTGGAATAACCTACCTACTCTTACTTATTAGAGAAATAAGCTTCCATAGTATATTGAGATCTCTTTGTTACAGAAATGTACTACCTAAAAAATCCAAATACTGGGCTGGGAAGGTGGCTCAGTTGTAGAGTGCTTGCCTTGCATGCATGAGGCCCTGGGTTCAATTCCTCAGCACCACATACGCAGAAAAAGCCAGAAGTGGCACTGTGGCTCAACTGGTAGAGCACTGGCCTTGGGCTGAAGAGCCCAAGGACAGTGCCCAAGGCCCAGGGTTTAAGCCCCACAACTGACCCCCAAAAAATCCAAATACCTATAAATACAGAAAGTGAACAAAAAAATTCAGATACTTATGGCTCTGCTAAATTCAATTTTCAATGGCAATTTTTATATTTCTTTATATTTTTATTAACATACATCATTTGTACAAAGGGATGAGGTTCACTGTGATATTTCCATACATATATACAATGTATCTAATTCAACCTTAGCCCTGAGTCTCCCTGTTCTTACTCACTCCCTGCTCTTAAAGCAATTTCACCAGGTTTCCTTGTTCTGTTTTCATATATAACTAAATTATAACAACTACATTCATCCTCACTCACCCTCTTTGTCTCCATCCCAGCCTGTTTTACTTTCCTGTCACTTATTTTTAGTGTGTACTAGTTACACCAGGGGTTTCATTGTGGTACTTCAGATGTGCTTATATTATATTTTGCTCAGAATAGCCTTCTCTATTGCTTTCTCTTCCACTCCTCTCCAATCCTCTATTCATTTATAGCTTTCACTGAAGTTCTGTTATCTTCAAACATAGTTGCACTGTATTTCCAAAGTATTCCCTTTCCTGATATTTTGAATTCAGATGTACATCAAGCCACTTATCTAAAGAAAACAAGAGACTAGGTGCCACCAACAGTATTATTTCCTTATCAGCATTGACTATACACTTCTACAAAGCTGAAAATATAACAATTTATGAAGAAAAAGATCCAAATGACAGGAAGTGGGGGAAGTACTTAAGTAAACCACAAACACAGCCTATGGGTCATAACACCAAGGTCTTTGTTAGGAATAAGATAATCTAAATTCATCAGCTACTTGATCTGTAAAATATATAAACCATTTTCAACTTTAAAACTTAAGTATCAAAATTTAAACCATTAGCCAGGTACCAGTGGCTCATGCCTGAAATCCTAGCTACTCAGGAGGCTGAAATCTGAGGATCAAGGTTCAAAGCCAGCCCAGGTGTGAAAGTCCATGAGACTCATATCTCCAAATAATCATAGAAAAAGCCAGAAGCGGATCTGTGGCTCAAGTGGTAGAGCACTACCCTTGAGAAAAATAAGCTCAGGAAGAGTGCCCAAGTTCAGTTCAAGCCCCAGGACCAATCAACACACACATACAAAAATTAAACCACTAATTAGCTACTTAAAGATTTAAGACATACAGTCAGATAAACATAGTTAATCTTTTATGTCTGTAAGAAATTGTTTTATAGCTTGTGGGGGGAGGAGGGAAACACTTTTTCAAAGATAGGAAGCACATTAAAAACCTAGTCAATTCTCCAGACTTTTTTAAGAACTTAAAAATAGCAAAAATATCCTGTACAGTTTTCAGTTCAGATAAACAAATATTTAATTTCTATATCCAGGTATTTTTAAATTATGATTCTAACTTTTTATCTTAGTGGCTTAACACCAGTTAAGCCCACTACATTCCCAGTTGACATTGTTCAGTGTCATTGAAGAAAAATGTTTTCTCCTCTTTACTTTTAACAAGCTTTATATAATAGAAAACATTCTAAAATCTGATCCAAGTAACTATGAAACCACAAAGCAACTGATTCTCTGTGAGATGAGCTTACATGGAAATAAAACTTTGATACTAGTAGTACTAAGGAGCAGCACTGAGGAAACTGTAGTTTTATTCTTGTTTTAATATATTACATTGCCATGCAGTCTAGAAACCCTATTATATTATTGCATATAAGGACACAATAATGGCTCTAAAATGTAAAATAATAAATGTACATTGTTTTAACCATTAACTTTGTAGCAGCAGCAACAATAAGCCAATACTTAAGATTTTCAAGAGTAAGAACTCAAAACACTTAAGCCAAAACAAGCACCTCAGATCATTGGTGTTTCCTAGACTCCTGTGAATTACAACTCAAATAACACATATGCATCTAGATTAATGGTGGTTGCTTTTATTGCAAAACAATACAAAAATGAACTGGTTATATTTACTTGGTTTTTCTCCCAGATCCAGTCCAGACAGACCAACATATTCAAAAATTTACCATTGCTTGGTTTTGGACATTTGGGGTATTACATTACAACTATTCCAAAATTTAGTCATGGCCAATGATAATTAAGAAATTGTAAATTCAAGGATGATATTTCATAGAGGGAAAGTTTTAAAGGAAGAGAGATGTCATATACACATCAGATGATCTCTTCTGTCTCCCCAATGCACAATCAAGGCAGAGTTGAAAGAGAGCAGGACAGGAACTCTATGACACAAACACATTTTTCCTAAGCATGATTCTGATACAGCCTGAGCCAAAGGAGATGCCCTGCAGACCACATCTGTGATACCTTATTCTCTATCCCTACTGTGTGCATTTAAGAAGCACATCTTCATCACCAACTGTGAAGCACAGGAGATGGAGTGTGGGTTTTGAGCAGCACATAGGTCACTTAGGGCTTCGGGGAAAATGCCTAGATGTGGCCATTCCAGCTTTTCAGAATTCTACATTAAAATGTTGGTCCCAACTATAAGTATAAAGTATAAACATAAAGTATCCTGCTGGTGCATTTATATCCTGCTATGTTCTTCTAAAGATATTCCAACTTTGAGAATATCTAATTCCCCAAACTTACTGTAAATCACAATTTCAACATGTTTAACCAGGATACTGTACCATTGGAAATAATACCAACGTATAAACTTGTACACACTGCCTGGGCTTAATCTGTAGTTCATCTAGAATTAGCATATTTTTAAAGGCTCTTTAAAAAGGTCAGCATGCAAGAATGAACACAGCAGATGTTACCTTTCAAAGGCATTTTGAATATTGAATACAAAGTTGTATGATTAAGAACAAACAACATTATTGCTTATAATAGCACACTTTCATAAATTACTAAATACGAACTCAGAAATACCAAGGAACTAAACACATTTATTGAAATATTTTAGTTTTATTGGATTTTTATTTGGAATTAATTGTATTGTTTTCAAAATTGTTCTTCCCAGACTCATAATGGTGATATAAATAAAAGCTATTTTCTGCTCAGCATACATAATCCTACTTTTCTCAAAATAACAATAAACTGATCATAAATGAGATAAACTAAAATGGCACTGCTCAGGGCCAGGCATCCCTGGCTCACACCTGTAATCCTAACTACTCAAGAGAAGCTAAGACCTGAGGATCAAGGCTTGAAGCCAGCCTCGGCAAGAAAGTCCTTCAGATTCTTATCTCAAATTAACTAACAAAAAAGCAAGAAGTAGAGCTGTGGATCAAGTGGTACAGTGCTAGACTTGAGCAAAAAAATCTCAAGGACAGCACCCAAGCTCTGAGCTCAAGCCCTAAGTTCAAGCCCCAAGACAGACATTACCAAAACAAAAACAAAAAATGTACTGTTTTCAAAATAAATAACATCTCTCTAAAACACATCAACCACCCACATAAGATGATACAAATAAAACTAAATATCAAATCCAATTTTAAACCCAAGAGATTATTCCAATACTTTGTCATACTATGATTTTGTTGCCATCAATGTTAGCTGAAATATACCAATCAGTACTTAGAACAGAATGTTATTACAGAAATTAGCCCTTTGTCCTAATTGCTATTATTGGTTTAGTATAGTCAATAATTATAATAAACTCTATTGTGTCCTATTGTGAGAACTGAGATACAGAGATGAACTATGTAGAATACAAAGATGCGTAAAATTGAACAATACTACAAATAAACCTTTCTTATATTATTAAACACTTGTGGACCTCTGGTAGCTCATACCTGTAATCCTAGCTACTCAGAAGACTGAGATCTGAGGACTGTAGTTTGAAGCCATTCCAAGCAGGAAAGTACATGAGATTCTTATCTCCAATTAATCACCAAAAAGCTGGAAATGAAACTGTGGCTCAAGTTGTAGAGCACCACCCTTGAGCACAAAAGCTTGGGATTAGCACCCCAGACCCTGAGTTCAAGATCAAAGACTGGCACAAAAAAATACACACTTTTCAAAATATGAGATTTTGAGGGCTGTGAACATGCCTCAAATGTTCAATCACCTGCCCTAACAAATAAATATATACATGCAACAAGTAAACACATATAAACATACATACAGTAAGAGATCTTCCAGAACGAACAGATCTCACTATATTAAGATTTATTGATTTATTATCTTGCGTTTAAATTGAAAGGCCAATCAAATTATTTTTCCTCTCTATTTTATAACCAGTAGTTCATTTACTGAGGATGAATCCCAAAAGTAAATTCCAAACTTTTATTCATTTGAAGTTTGCTAACTTTTTAGATATACAAAAGTATGTCTATCTTGGTCTGGACATTAGTCCTGAACATGGAATTATTTTCAATACTCATAATTACCAAGGCTGCACAGCAGTGACTGGGGGAGCGGGAAAGATAATGTGATTCTTGTTGTGCTGTCCCTGGCCCACTGCCTCGTCAGTTGCTCTGGCATTGCCCAGAAGCAGTTAAAGGATTGTTTAGTAGCATCAAGATGAGGTCGGCAGTCTCCTGATGTCTTTTCACGATTCTCAGCTGTGCCTGAGGCACTATTTGGCAATAAATGTTCAATTGACATTTTACTGTAAAAAAATTTAATTGCCTATTTTCTATATTGTAAAAAAAAAAGCGGGGGGAGTCTGGGAAAACAACTACTCAGTGGTAACCACAATGTGTATTTAATTTCTCAATCACTATGCTATTAGTTTATACTTTTTAAACCTTATATAGTCTCTAAAAGGGAAAATAAACAAGTACTAATAGTAGTAACAATCACTGATGAACAAGCACTTCTAAAACCTCTTGTCAGAGTATAACATGACTCCTCTTCACCAGAAGTTTATTCCTCCTTCTCTCAGGAGGTGCTATAAGAAAGGCCAAGCAATAAGAAGAAACCACTTCTAAGCTGAAATGTGACCATCTTTTTGTAGCAAATCTAGAGAAAGTAAACATTCTGACTGATGTTGTTGGGATAATAAACCAAATCACCTAAGTGGTTCAAGGCTAAGAAACCAAAGCCATGTAAGCGGCCCTACGCTATTTAAACAAGAGAACTCAAATTGAATCCCAACTGAAGGATCACAGTCATAGTGGGCCAGCCCCACTGAATACTCAGGTTTTTTCCCTTGAAATTCATCCATAAGTTTGTTACTTGGAAGTTTTTAACACATTTATGCTGAAGGGTAATTTATAAATTCTGAATGATTTCCAGATCTACAAAAGCCTATGGAACTCATAGCATCCCTAGAACTTTAAGCAGTTTCCAATCACATTTCATTTCCCCTCATAAATGTTCCTTTAAAACTACTTTCAAAGCTGGGCATCCTAGCTACTTAGGAGGCTGAGATCTGAGGATCACAGTTCAAAGCCAGCCCAGGCAGGAAAGTCTGTGAGACTCTTACCTCCAATAAACCACTAGAAAACTGGGAGTGGTGCTGTGGTTCAAGCATAGAGCGCTCGCCTTGATCTGAAGAGAGCTCCTAATGAAGATCCTCTAATGTTTCACTACCCTAGAAAGAAACTTTTCTATGTTCCAGGTATGGCTTCCTCTATGTTTCAATACAAATGAGACTATAATCTTTCTCACAGCCCATTATCTGAAGGAACAGGGGAAATGGGTCCAGTGGAAAACAACAAATGTGTGCTACAATATTGATTCTAAAAAGAGGGGTGGGGCTCCACATATTGACACTTCCCAAATTGTTCTGCTTTTCTAAATATAGCACAGACCTAGAAAATATGAGAAAGGTTGTAATCCTTCTCCTAAGTCATCAAACTCCAGGTGTTTGAAATTTGAACAGAAAGTAAAGAAAGGACAATGTCTTGAGGCCCAAGATTCAGATTCTTCACTCACTCTCACGTTTAGGTTGTTTCTAACCTGAGAATCAGAATAAGAATGCACGCTCTAGAGTTAAGCAGCTAAGGCTTTGAATCCTGACTCCATATCATACATCAAGAGTTCTCTCTGCCTCCCTGACTTTAGAGGGCTTACTGTGAGAATTAAATATGAAATAATATGTAAGTTCTTAGTTTAATACCTAACTCATAGTAGGCAGCACTTCATGTGAATTGCATCCCCGATATCCCTTGAGAAAAGTCCTAACTTTCCTCTGGTACCCAAGGTACATTCTTCAAGTTGCAGCTCAGAAACCCACATAAAATGAGACTGACAGTTGGGCACCAGTGGCACACTTCTATAAGCCTAGCTACTCAGGAGACTGAGATCTAAGGATCACGGTTCAAAGCCAGGCAGGGCCGGAAAGTCCATGAGACTCTTATCTCCAATAAATCACCAGAAAACCAGAAGTGGTGCTGTGCCTCAAGTTGTAGAGAGCCAGCCTTGAGTTGAAGAGATGAGGGACAGCACCCAAGCCAAGAGTTCAAGGCCCCACAACAGACAAAAAAAAAAAAAAAAAAAGAGGCTGGCCATGACAAGACAACAGTAAAGAATAAACACTAAAGCTAATGATTATTTTAGATGCTTGATCCTCATTCTCAACACATAGTTTTATATCACATACCCATATTCATGAGATTCACATGATAATTTCCACTCTTCCTTGCCTACAGAATTCATACTAAGTGGAATCAAAATAGAACAAAGTAGACTCATCAATATGTCACATGTACTGGAACATAAATCAGCTATGACTTTTAAAACATGTATGTACCTCCATTCCTACCATCTAACATAAAAAATAATCTACATTGCTTTTTTTTTTTTGTCAGTCACGGGCCTGAACTCTGGGCCTGGGCGCTGTCCTTCAGCTCTTCAGCTCAACTCTAGCGCCCTACCACTTGAGCCACAGCACCACTTCTGGCTTTTTCTGCTTATGTGGTACTAAGGAATTGAACCCAGGGCCTTATGCATGCAAGACAAGCACTCTACCTCTAAGCCACCTTCCCAGCCTACATTGCTTTCTTTTTCCAGAACATTACAGAATATAAAGCTATTAACTGTAATTTAAACTGTTAAATATTTTAAATGTTACAAGATTGATATCAAGTACCAGATAGATAAATGGTCTAACATATATATTATCTAAAAATATAGTCAAACACCAAGTAGTATACAAACACCAAGTAGCACACAACTATTAGATATTACCTGTTAGCTTGTTCTTAATTTGTCATTTTAAGCCACAAGTCAGGAAGAAATTAAAATTGACTCAATTGAATTATTGTGGTATACTGCAAAACACTGAAAAATGCAGCATTTATCAATGTCCATGTTGCTAGAAAAATCAACACAAGAAAAAAAAAACAAAAAATGTATTAAAGACAAACCATTTCTTACATGAAATTTTTAAAACTTAGGACTGGAAGTTGAAGGGAAGAAACACTGTAAGAGTAGAAAGACTTTCCAAAGATGTATACAGATAAACATTGCCATTGTTTTCATCAGCTCAAAAGGAAATTTTTTTCTCAACTACACACATGGTTTTGAATTAGGAAGGGAAAATTTACAGAAAACATTCCTTTTATTAATATAAGACAGTCTCTTGCAGCTGAACAGAGGAATCTACTACTCTGATTTATCCAATATTCAGGTTAATAAGGAGCATTAAAATGATTTAAATGGAAACAATACACTAAAAAGAGCTGAAAAACATTTAATATATGATGATTATGATCATGAATATCAATTACTTTTTACAGTGGCTATTTGGAATAGTAGTTACTTTTAATAGAAAATACATTAAAGCCTTTTGTTTTCCTGTATATGTTTCAATGCCAAATTTAAAAAGAGAAAAGAAACCTTGGCAAAACTACAACAAATGCATTTTCTCTTTCCATAGAACATGTGCTAGGAATTTCTTATGTGATCTTATGGATTGGATATGAAATGCTTTCCCCCACCGCTGCCAACTAATGTGTTGAAATTTTGGTCCTCAATAAGTAAGGCTTTCAATAGGTGACTGGATCATACAGGTTCTGACCTAGTCAATGGATGAATCCATTGATGGATTCATAATTTGATAACATTATTGCAAGGTAGTAGAAACTAGGATTTAGGGACTAGTTGGAGGAAATAAGTCACTGGGAGTGCACCCTTGAAAGACATATTGTATCCCTGGTCCTCCTTTGACTTTCTTTGCTACCTGGCCACCATAAGGAAACTCTTTATTCTCTGCTATGTGGTCTGCCTCACTACAGACCCAAAAGCATACAGCCCAGTGACGATGGGCCAGAGCCAAGAAGCCATGAGCCAAAATAAACCTGCCCCCTGCCCGCCGCCATTTCTGTCCATTTGCTCAGGTGTTTTCTTACAGCAATGAAAAGTGACTGAGTTTTTTTAAGAAGTTAATAATTTTACTATGCTAATGCTGCCAAACTATGTAACAACAGGTTCAAGATAGCAGCAGAAAAAGGTTTTGATCTCAAATATATATACAAAATATAACAGAGTCCACCTGCTTTTTTCTCTCTGAAAAAGAAAAAAGCCTATAAGAGCAAATCCCAACAACTCTACCTTCTCTACCTCTTTTTTAATTTTATTTTATTGTAAAGATGCTGTACAGAGTAAGAAAGATGCTTACATGAGTAAGGTACATTTCTCATTGAACATTGTTACCCACTCCATTGTTGTTCTCCCTCTCCTCACCCCACTCCTCCCCCACCACAAAGTTGTAAAGTTCATTTCCAACATATGTCCTGTGCATACCATTGTTGCAATGGGTCATCTTTTGTACTTCTTTCAGCATTTTGTTATTTCTTTCACCCAATCAGATAAACACATATACAAGATGGAGGGTACCAAAATCAAAGACAGAGATTACCAGGATAAACCAATGGAGAAAAAAAATGAAATAAAATAAGAAGAAAGGACTATATACAGTACATCAAGGTTGACCATTGAAAAAAATACCTGTTGTTTCGATGTCTTGGAGTTCATTTCAATTAGCATCATTTTATATGGTTATATGTACATAGCTCTTGAGCTATTATGATTCTCTGTCAGGACTAACTTAGGCATAGACTAGTTATTACAAATGAGGGAAACCATAAAGCCTATGTTTCTTTGGGTCTGGTTTACTTCACTTAATATGATTTTTTCCAAGTCTTTCCATTTCTTTACCTCACCCCAGTTAGAATGGCCATTATCAAGAAAACAAATAATAACAGGTGCTGGCGGGGATGTGGCCAAAAGGGAACACTACTACACTGTTAATGGGAATGTAAGCTGGTTCAACCACTCTGGAAGGCAGTATAAAGGTTCCTCAAAAGACTAAACATAGGGCTGGAAGGTTGCTCAGAGATAGAGTGCTTGACTTTCATGCATGAGGCCCTGAATTCAATTCCTCAGTACCACATAAGCAGAAAAAGCCTGAAGTAGTGCTCTGGCTCAAGTGTTAGAGTGCTAGCCTTGAGCTGAAGAGCTGAAGGACAGCGCCCAGGCCCAGAGTTGAAGGACCACAACCTATCAAAAGAAGAAAAAAAGACTAAGCATAGACTTGCCTATGATCCAACAATCCCACTCCTGGGCATTTATCCAAATCATCTCAAACTAGGCCACACTAAAGCTACCAGCACAACTATGTTCACAGCAGCATTATTTACCATAGCTAAGTTATGGAATCAACCCAGATGCCCCTCAATAGATGAATAGATGAAGAAAATGTGGTATATTTACACAATGGCATTTTATGCTTCTATCAGAAAGAATGGCATCGCCCCTACTCTACCTCTGAAAGATCAATTACTTGCTCAGGGGTGATATCAATCAAGATTCACTATATTTATAAACTGATTTTTGAATGGCAACCCTTTTGTACAACTACGTAAAGATAATAAAAACAGAATTTTTAAAAAGATTAATTTGCTCATCACAATAAATACCAATAATCCCCTAGGCATCAAGAATGTTTCAAGCAAGTTTGAAATTAGGAGGACCATAAAACTCTAGCCACACTTTATCAAATAAAACAGGAGCCGCAATAGATTATTACCGATATGCATTGTTATACAAGTGTGAACAATACCCTTAATTGTCAATTCAACGAGCTGAAGAAAGTCCTAGATGGTTATTAAAGCACACCTTTGTTTGCTTCTATGATGGCATTTCCAGAAACTGTTAGATCATGAAAGCGCAGACTCAATGGATGGATTCATTCCTTGATAGATTCACAAGATGATGGCATTATTGGGATGTGATGAAAGGTAGAAGGGGGCCTACTTGGAAGAAATAATTCACTGGAAGTATGTCCTCCAAGGCTATGTCCTGGCCCCTTCTCACATTCCCTTTTTCTCTGCTTCCTTTCAGCCATGATGTAAACTTCTCATCTTCACAATGTCCACCCTTGCCATGATGTACTGACACATTGAAACCATGAGTCAAAATACATGTGTTCTCTCTTAAGCTATTGTCTCAGGTATTTTATCACAGTAGTGAGAAAAGTGATGTATACACTCCTGAATGCATGGAGTATTTTGGAAGGATATGTAAGAAAGTGTTAACAGCTATGAGGCGGACTCTAAGATGGAGTGTGGAGTAGTCAAAAGTCCTCACAGTCCTTTGCAATATTTAGTCTTTTAAAATCATGTATAGATTTTTCAATTAAATCAAGCTTAAAATAATGTACTTAATTTCCTATTTTTTATTTTAAAGATCATTTGCTAAATATCTATTTAAGGAAAAAGTTGATTCTCTGTTGTCTCCTTTCCTTTTAATTACAAAAAGAAACTTGAAAAGGGGCACCATTATTCAGCAATGAGCCTTCTAAGTATATTGTACAATGCAAAAATATTAAAAGCGGCAACCTTAGTTACAAAAATTTCTATATTCCTTATACTTCATTACTTTTTTTTTGTTCGTTTGGGTTTTTTTTTGGGGGGGTCAGTAGTAGGGCTTGAACTCAGGGCTAGGGCATCGTCCCTGGGCCTTTTTGTGCTCAAGGCTACTTGAGCAACAGGCCACTTCCAACTTTTGAGTGATTAATTGAAGAGTCTCGCAGAGATTTTTTTCTGCCTGGGCTGGCTCTGAACAGCAATCCTCAATTCTCAGCTCCCTGAGTAGCTGGGATTACAGGAGTGAGCCACCCACTTGGGGCCTGAGCTCTATTTTTCAAGGCTAGAACTCTACCACTTTGAGTCACAGTACCACTTCTGGTTTTCTGGTAGTTAATTCTAGGTAAGAATCTCACAGACTTTTTCTGCAGTGGCTGGTTGTGAACCATAATCCTCAGATCTCACGCTCCGGAGTAGCTGGGATTACAGGCATGAGCTGCCGGTACCTGATATCATTACTTGCATTTTTGCAGCATTATAAAACTTTTTTATCATCATATACCATCTTAGAGTGTCAGGCACTGAGTTCAAGCCCCAGGACCTGCACGCGTGCACATGTGCGCACACACACACACACACACACACACACACGGGTCTACATGTGTCAACATCTTAAAATCCAAAATGTCAATGAATTTTCAATAATTTCAATGAATTCTTAATGTTTCAAAACAATATGCTTTTTGACTTGTAGTTTTAAAAGTCACCAGATGCCAGTGGCTCACACCTGTAATCCTGGCTGCTCAGGAGGCTGAGATCTGAGGACCACAGTTCAAAGCCAACTCTGACAGGAAAGTCTGTGAGACTCTCATCTCCAGTTAACTACCAAAAGGCCAGAAGTAGAGCTGTAGTTCAAGTGGTGGTGCACTAGTTGTAAGTATAAAAGCTTAGGGACAGTACTCAGACACTGAGTTCAAGCCCCAGGACCAGCACACACACACACACACACACACACACACACAAACTGGTCACATCTTCTATGCAAATTCATAACCCCCCAATCAAAACACTACAAAAAAAAACAGAAATAACTTATCTGGATTTAACATCCACTCTTTAAATCAGAATTCTCTCCAGTGCTTTTAAATTTCCATGTGTCCATGTTGTGAAAAAGCCTAGATCACATCACATGTAAAACTAGGAACTCTTGAGTGCAAACACTGGTGCTCTTAGCTACGAAAAGAGACCTGCATTATGCAGTTGTTACACCTCTTCAACCTGAACAAGCTCCTGAATGTATTGGCACACCCAGTAACTGAACAGGTAGTTTCAAATCCATCTTTCACTGTCTTCATTAGTGTATTTGGTTTGTGTATCCACACGTGTGTGTGTGTGTGTGTGTGTGTTCATACTGCTTTACCAGCTTTCATTTCACGACTATTCATGAGCCTTTATGCTAAGAAGTGCTTTTCCACAGCCTCTGCCAGAGTTCACCCCCAAAGTTATGCACACCCCAAAGATGAAATCTCAGAGGAAACAAGCTCCCCAGTGGAAGGAAGTCAGAGAGGTTTACAAATTCCTTGCCAGATGGAGGAGAAGAAATCCTGCGGGGCTGGGGGTGGGGGCGGGAAGTGGTTTCCCTGTGTGTGGTTGTAACCGCACCGGCTATGGATGAACCTTGAGGATTGATTGCCTTCCGGTTGTGCATTCTGCAATGACAAAACTCTGAGCTCTTTTATCACTTAAAAAAAAAAAAACAGTTGCTTTAGAGTCGGCTGGAAAAAAAGAAGAAATCCGCCTGCCTACCGGAAAGTTCAAGCCTCTTAGGATTTCCGGACCATTTGTATCTGGAGGGATTTTTTTTTTTCACCCGAGTGTAAGCTGTGCTTTACTCTTCATGAAAAGCCAACCTTCCATGCAGAGTGGAGAGCGGAGGGCAGGGCAGAGCCAGCCCTTGGGTCTGCATTTCTCCTGAGTCCTCCCTTCTCCCATCAGTGGGCTAGTGAGGCTTGCAGAGAAAACCAGGGGGGAGCATCCACCAAAACGCCAAGACGCAAAGCGGAACTTTTTCCTCCACTGACTGTTGGGGAGATGGGGGGGGGACGGGGATCCCTTCTGCCTCTACCGCCCGGAGTCTGGGGACCTCCCGACTAAGAAGGCGGTGGGAGAAAACAATGCAGACCCTGCCGTGTGCCTGCCGGTGCGTCCCGGCTGCGCGGGGCCCCCGGCCCACCCGCGCCCACAGCCCACACCCAGGCGGGCTCGTGGGGCGCCGCGGCTCCGCTTACCTTGATGATGCTGCTGCGCCGGGGGGTCGCCTTTGCCGCCTCCAGGAGGCCGGCCTCGCTGTCGGCCGGAGCGCCAGCAGCGCCCGGCAGTACGACCCCGCTGCGACGGTCCCTCATGCGGCCCCCGGAGGCCTCCGCCGCGGC
>NW_012267217.1:35203073-35203345 GCF_000151885.1 Dipodomys ordii | reverse complement strand
AGGTCCGGCCGCTGGGCACCGGTGCGCTCGGGCACCGGGCGGGAGGCGGCCCCGCCAGACTTTGTTTCAGCGCTCGGTAGCGGCAGCGGCGGCCGCAACTTTCTGAGGAGGAGACATCGCTGGGGCAGGGACGCGCTGGGGCCGGGGTCCGAGGGTCGGCGGCCCGGCGGGGAGGAGACGTGCGCGAGAGGCTGGAGGAGAGGAGAAACGGAGCGGGAGGTCCCCGAAACGTGAAGCCGACGCCCGCTCTGCACCAGACAAAAGGCACCGGG
>NW_012267217.1:35182033-35202977 GCF_000151885.1 Dipodomys ordii | reverse complement strand
CCGCGGCGGTGGCGGCGGCGCCGGCGGAGGCCTCCCCTCCGCTCTGTTGTGACAGGGAGGGGAGACTTGTTTTGACAGCCCGTGGGGATTGGCAGGAGTGCGGGCCTCTTAGGAGGCGCGGCTCGCCGAGGCGGGGGTCGGCCTGGCCAATCCTCGCTGCGGAGGGGTGTGCCCGAGCGCCCGGGATGGAACGCGTTCCGCGGCCGGCCCGGGGGCTCGAGTACCCCGGGGAGAGAGGGAGCGAGGAAGGGACCGACGGGCGTTTTGGGAAGTTCAGATGTGCCAAACCGTGTTGAAAACGCAACCAAATGCGAGGGGTTGGGGGGGTGGGGATTGAGGAAGCCCTTCGTCCGCAAACCAGTGCAGTCGGGATGAGAAGAGGGTATCGGGTATTCACGCCAAAGCGTTTATGGCGACAGCTAAACTTGACAGTCTGCGGCTAACTGCTGGGCTCACGCCCATCCTGAGGTCGCACCCGAGCAACGATGAAAGCACGGCTTCCTGGGACCCTGGAGTTCCAGAGCACGCTTCAGGCTCTGCGGAAAGAGTCTAAAAAGATGGCAAAGTGGGGGGGGGGGGCGAGCGCCTCTGCAAGTGGCTCTTAACAAAGCGCATGCAGGTCGGAGGAAGACAGGGTGGGTTAGGAGACAGCTCCCACCCCCACCGCGCATCATTCCTAGTTGACAAAGTTCAGCCTCCTTTGTTACGATGACTTTACCTAAATGGATTCTGCCCATTTCCAGCAAGCTAGTGTGGAGCGGAGGTAGAGCTCTGGGTGATTCACTAAGTCACCGAAATTAAAATTTTTAAATGCTCAGATGAAAGCAACGGTTCTGAAAGGCTTGGGGGCATTAGGATAGATACTAAACCTCAACTGCAACATTGAATTGTATTGTATTATGTCAGTCATGGGGCTTGAACTCTGGGCCTGGGCGCTGTCCCTCAGCTCTTCAGCTCAAGGCGAGCGCTCTACCACCTGAGCCACAGCACTACTTCTGGTTTTCTAGTGGTTTTATTGGAGATGAGTCTCCACATAATTTCCTGCCCCGGCTGGCTTTGAACCGTGATCCTCAGATCTCAGCCTCCTGAGTAGCTAGGATTACGGGCGTGAGCCACTGGTGCCCTGCTTGGGGAATTGTACTTTCATTATTAACAATCTAAACATTTAAGATTTCACTTCTTCCTTAGTCTGGTAAAGAGCACAAGAAATTCTTCAATCCTTTTGCCCCAGAAGGTTGCTGGAACTTCAGTATTTTAGAGATAGGCTGAGCACCTAGGGATCATCTAGAGCAGCCCTTCTATTCAGCAGAGTAGGGAGAGAGGCCCAGGGAGCACTGTCTACTATTTAATGTAGCTGAATATAGAATCTGTCGCCCATCTCCTCCTATTTTATCTGGCTCCTCTGGAACTGCAGCCAGCCCAGAATGGGATGAGGCCCTTGGAAGGTTTCAGATTGGACATTTACCAACTTCTAGGGTAGCATGCGAAGGCTTGGATCTACCTTTTCTTTAAACACATGCAGCCCAGATTCGCTGTGATCTTGTTTTTAGAACCAATACCACCCTCTAGTGAGAAAATGTGAACTACATCCTCAACAGCAAATGCTTCCCCACTCAGCAGTATATAGGACAAGTTTCCTTTTCAACCAGTCTGTTTTGCCAACAGATTAGTGAAACTACAGGGTTTCCAGATTTAAACCCACCACAAAAGCCATTCATTGCTATTAGTTCAAGGAACTGCCATCTGTTAACATAGGAAATATTTTTATTTAACTGTCCTCACAAATATAACCGACATTCTGCTATGCTTTCCTTTGATAACAAAGAGTCAGAGTTGATTAAGTCAGAAGCTAAAACCACATTTCTGCCCCTCTATTAAATCTTCCTTTCTGAATTATTTTCACTCATAATTTTTGTTCCTTTCCTTAGACAAAATCACACTGGAAATCACTGGACTGACAAAGTGGAATTTGGGAGTAAACAAGGGTGGGAGAGATGGCAGGCAAGTCAAAGAATGGGCAATTCAAATGTCACCACCTCAGAGTAGCTTTCTCTGACCATAAAAAAAATTTCAAGTTACCCTTATAACTCTCCACACGTACTATCACTCATCTTATTCTGCTTTTTCTTTCCTTACAGGATTTTTTTTATCATTGTGTCCATGGAAATGTTTACTTATTTCGTCTATCCTATTGACCTCTTATCTGTCTCACTAAAATACAGACTTCAATTTCCATGTGCAGAAAGATCTTGACAATTTTATTTACTGGTTTATCTCCAGTTGCCAAAACCATGCTAGGCACAGAATAGGTGTTCCATAAACATTTGTGGAATAAGAAATGAGCTCCAGTGGCTGACACGTGTAATACTAGCTATTTGAAAGATCACAGTGGGAGGCTAGTCCGTGCAGAAATAATAAGAAAAATTAGGGCTGAAAGTTTGGCTCAAGTGGTAAGAGTACCAGCCTAGCAAGCATGAAGCTCTGAGTTCAAACCCCAGTACTGACAAAAAATAAACATTTTTTGGAATGAAGACCTTCCTAGTCTGCCAACTACATTTGAAAAATCACTGTGGTAAAGAGAAATGATCTTATCACTTGCAAAACAATAGGACTTCTCATTCTTCAGGATCCTACAATTTCACTGTAGGACAGAAATGAGAAGATCCAGAGAACAGTGGCAAAAGTAAGAGTACTTGTAAACCGAAGTAACTAGAAATCTGGATTTAAGAGAAAAACAATTGATGGGAACCTAACAAGATTTAACAAACTTGAAGAGGTGTTGCTCAAGATCAAACACCAGGTTGGTCAGGAACTCCAGAACCTTGGGCCTAAGTACATTCTAGTGAGAACATTAAAATTTTCTATATACAGCCAAGAAATCACAATAGGAAGCGTCACTAACTGCACTCTATGTACCTGATAATCTTCTATGAAATATTTTGGCCTCCATTTTACAGAAAACTAAGAATCAAAAAAAATTTGAGCAATTTACTCAAAGCTAGAGTCAGGTAAGAACTTGTGAAACCAAGATTTAAGACCCAACCAGTGACTTGAAAGTCTGTGTCTTACTGTACATGATGTTATCTTTTTTTTATTGTGAAAATGCTGTACAGAGGGGTTACAATTACATGGGCAAGATAATGAGTACATTTCTTATCAAGTATTGTAGCCTCCTTTGTTTCGCCTTCCCATCCCATCCTTCCCCCTTGGCCCCCCGCCCCGCCAATGATGTTCTCTTAAGACACAAGTCCAATGGTTGTCCTGAAAACTGAAAAAGCATTCCTTCAGATCGTAGCCACAGGCATCTCATAATGTCAACCTATCTCTGCTATAATTTAAATCTAGAATATTAAAAGCGTAGACCCCAGGTTGGTGCTACTGAGAGGTGATGCTCTAGGAGGGAAGGGGTATTAGGCTATTAGGGGTATGTCCTTGAAAGGAACTGTGAGTCTCTGGCCTCTTCTTCTTGCTGAGTCTCAGTGTGAAAAGATGAGAAGCTGACTCCAGAATAGACTCTCCACCATTATATGCTGCCCTGATGAGAGCAGCAGCATCCATCAGTCATGGACTGAAACATCTGAAACTGAACCAGAGTAGCCTTTTCTCACTATGAATCGACTTATCTCAGGGATTTGTTGCAGTAGGAGCAAGTTGCCTGGCACAACCTCTGTCATCAACTGTAAGTATGACTGATTCATTAGTGTGAGGAAAACATTTATTGCCTAATCTATGTGCAACAAAAAATTTTTTTTATATTGAGTCAGTTCTCTTGATAAGCTCAAATAGCATTCAATGTGATCAAAGAACATATTCAGGTGAATCTCATGTATCTTCATATTGAGTCATAGTCCTCTTCAATGCACATTATAATCATTTTGATTTGCTAGGTCAAGAAAACAGAACTTGTAATCTATAGTGTAAATACATAGAAAGACAACAGAAGTCAGGCGCTGGTGGCTCACACCTGTAATCCTAGCTACTCAGGAGGCTGAGATCTGAGGATCATGGTTCAAAGCCAGCTGACTCTTCTCTCCAATAAACCACCAGAAAACCAGTGGTAGCTCAAGTAGTAGAGTGCAGGAAAGTCCGTGAGACTCTTATCTCCAATCAACCACTAGAAAACTGGAAGTGGCGCTGTTGCTCCGCCTTGAACTGAAGAGCTGAGGGACAGCGCCCAAGCCCAGACTTCAAGCCCCACAACCGACCAAAACCCAGACTTCAAGCCCCACGACCGACCAAAAAAAAAAAAAGAAAAGAAATTAAGGCTAGGAGTGGTAGTATTTACCTATGATCCCAGATACCTGGGATAAGGGGATCAGGAGACTCACGGTGCAAGGCAGAAGTATCTGTCTGTGACCAGCCCTACCCAAGAAAAAACATAAGATACTCTCTGGAAAAAATAGGGGCTAGAATGGTGGCTCAAGTAGTAGAGGACCTGCCTTACAAGCACAGAAGACTGAGTTCAAACTTCAGTACAACCAAAAAACTAGAAAATTTCCATGACTCAAACATAAAAATCAACCTATTTCAAAGTAAATTGTACTCCATAATAAGTCATATAAAAACGAGAAGTTACAAACTGTTTGCAATACAGCTCAATTCCCTGGTTCAGTAACTCTTCAAAGTACTGCAAGTGTGTTAAGATAATGATAGCCAAAGTTCTTCAATGTCCAGCAAGTGCAGCTTCATTTAGATACTAGGAAACCTCCAGCATCTGAAGAGCAGATTGCTCAGGCCTCTTTATGGCAGCACCACAGAAATCACCTTTGTAGATGCTGCAGCTAAGATACACTATTCAAAAGCCCCAGGCCCATCACTTGGGAACAGTTTATATACCAACAACAAATGCCTTTTAAAGACAGGTGTTGATTTGTTCTCAATGTATTAACCTTGACATGGATCCTGGACTTAGGACAGGTATTATGGTTATGCCCTACACCGAAGCTAAGGCATGTAGGAAAAGTTCCAATAAACTGGTATCAATGAGGCCATCATAAACACTTGTTTTTATATTTTGTTTAACAACTCCAAGTTTTCTGTCAAGATATGAAGTTTACTAATATTTTAGCAGCATAGGAATGACTGGAAGAATATGTAGTCATTTCTATCTCTACTACACTGCTTTCTCTTGTTCAAGAAGTCCTACCACTATTTTGTACATCTCACAGGCAAATCTTTACTACATTCTACCTCAAATTTTTTTGGAGGAAGAAACAGCATGTAGCACTTAAATAATCATAAAATTATAATTCAAGATTTATTAAAATATAAAACAAGAATAAAAGATTGTTTCCTATGTAAGCCCTTTTCGGTTTCAAGCCATGTGTCTGTATGTGTGTGTGTGTGTGTGTGTGTGTGTGTGTGTGTGTGTGTGTTTTTAAAGTAAACAACTCTTTTGTCAACCTCAATATAAATTTGTCATAAATTTGTCTGCCTTACAAAACAAGCAATTTTTTTAAGTCTTTTCTTAAAGGAAAAACGTCTCATGAGGCCAAATGTCTGGTACAACTACATGGCCAGGATTTGCTCTGTCATTAACCCTTGTTAGAACCCCCAAGTTCCCAGGTTTTAGCTTAGTTTCTAAAATTGCAGAGAAGGTCTGTGATCTGTGGTTAAAAGTCATAAAAGTTCTGGGTACTGGTGATTCAGGCCTGTAATCCTAGCTACTCAGGAGGCTGAGATCTGAGCATTAAGGGTCAAAGCCAGCCCAGACAAGAAAGTTCATGAGACACCTACAGTCAGCTGATACTTGACAAAGGAGCCAAAGACATACAATGGAAGAAACACAGCCTCTTCAACTACTGGTGCTGGGAAAACTGGGAGGCCACATGCAGAAAACTAAAAGTGGACCCCAGCCTATCACCACGCACCAACATCAACTCAAAATGGATTAAAGACCTTAACATTAAACCTGAATCTCTGAAACTACTGCAGGACAGAGTAGGAGAGATACTTGAACTTATAGGCACAGGCAGGAACTTCCTGAACAGAGTCCCAGGGTCACAACAAATTGGAGAGAGACTCGACAAATGGGACTACTTTAAAATAAAAAGTTTCTGCACAGCTAAAGCTATAGCATCCAAGCTGGAAAGACAACCAACTAACTGAGAAACAATATTTACCAGCAATATACCAGAAAGGGGTTAATATCCAGTATACACAGGGAACTCAAGAAACTAATCCCTCCCAAACCTAACAAACCAATTACTAAATGGGCAAGGGAACTAAAGAGAGACGTCTCAGAAGAGATATTGTTATATTGTTCAATTTTGGCAAAGAGAAGTTTGAAGTGAAAAAGGGTGATCAAATTGCTCAGCTCATTTGTGAACAGATTTTTTTATCCAGAAATTGAAGAAGTTCAAGTCTTGGATGATACTGAAAGAGGTTCAGGGGGTTTTGGTTCTACTGGAAAGAATTAAAATTTGGGCCAAGAATAGAAAATGAAAAGGCATACTTTTTATTAAAAATAATAGGTTTTGCATCATGTTTTGTATGCTTTGCACCATAGTAAACTTAATAGTTTTAACTTGTAAAAAATAGTTTATTTTCTTAATGATAGAAGGAGAGGTTACTTCTGTCAGGATTATATGGAAACTTATTTTGTGTTTCTGCAATTGGTAATTCTATGAAAATCTATCTGCTTTGTGAATACTTGACAAGTTTTGAAAAATCAGATGTACAATTTAATTCAATGACGAGTATTTCTTTGGTTTTGCTTTTTAAAAAAATGGCAAAGAGGGCTGGGAAGGTGGCTCAGTGGTAGAGTGCTTGCCTTGCATGCATGAGGCCCTGCGTTTGATTCCTCAGTACCACATAAGCAAAAAGAAAAAAGCCAGAAATGGCACTGTGGCTCAAGTGGTAGAGCACTAGCCTTGAGCTGAAGAGCTGAGGGACAGCGCCCAGGCCCAGAGTTCAGGCCCCACCACCGGACCCCCCAAAAAAATTTGCAAAGAAACACATGAGGAAATGTTCACTCTATCCCTGGTTGTAAAGGAAATACAAATAAAGACAACCGAGATCCCACCTTACCCCAGTCAGAATGTCCCACATCCACAAATCAGCCAACGACAAGTGCTGGAGGGGATGCGGAGAAAGAGGAACCCTATTACACTGCTAGTGGGAATGTACACTTATACAACCACTTTGGAAAGCAGTCTGGAGGGTCCTCAGAAAGCTAAATATTGACCTCCCTTATGACCCAGTCATACCACTTCTAGGCATCTATCCTGAACAGCAGGAACCAGTATACAAGGACATATGCACCTCCATGTTTATTGCAGCACTGTTCACAATAGCCAAGATATGGAAACAACTCAGATGTCCCACCACAATGAACGGATCCAAAAATTGTGGTATCATACTATACACAATGGAATATTACTCAGCCATTAGAAAAGACAAAATAATGGCATTTGCAGGGAAATGGATGAAACTAGAAGAAATGTTGAGTGAGGTAAGCCAAGAGCAAAGAGACAAATGGCACATGTTCTCCCTGATAAGTGGATGTTAAATCCAAAACATAAGGTGATATGACAAAGTTAACAAGGCTTAAGAAACAAAGGACTTCCACTCATATGGTCGAATCACTACTAAATAACCCCATGCTGCTGATCACATGTATGGTATATATGGCACACCGGAGGGAAACCAGGAGGAGGACACAGAACTAGAGGGAATCAAGGAAAAACATACAACAGCAGGACCCATCAGCTGCACTGGACATTGATCAAAACAAAGTCATCAACTCAATGGCAGAGATGGGAGGGAGGGAATGAGTGGGAAAAAGGATACGCTGACACTATGCCAAACAAAAGAAATGTACATATCACCTGATATGGAAGAAATAACAGTATTGTCAAAGCTCATAGAACTCATAAACATTACAGACCACGATGACAATCTGCCCCATGAAAGTTAGAATGTGTTTGTGACTTTAACTAAGCATCACAATCCCACAATACTATGAAATTTGGGAAATTATGTAATCACTTAATCACAATAAAGAATTTGAAGGAAAAAAAGGAAGTTTGGGAGATTCCTATCTTCACTTAATGATCAAAAAGCCAAAAATGGACCTGTGGCTCAAAGTGGTAAGTAATAGTCCTGGTCACAAAAGCTCAGGGACACAGCAACCAGTCCCTGGGTGAAAGTCCCAGGACACACACACACACACACACACACACACACACACACAGTAAAAAAAAAAGAATCTCTTTTCTCTATACCTAATGCATGAGGTAAACAGTATTTAATTACACAAAGTACACACATATTCTATCTTCTCTCATTTCTCTTCATTCACCAATCATTAACATTCACTAATGTGATCACAGGTGAACACTTCCTTAACACACATTGCTGTAAAGCAAATTGCTTTGGGCAATGAAAAATGAGTAGAAGCTCCCTTTTAGGCAAAAGCTTTAAGAGGCAGCAAAAACTTAACCAGGATTTCATTTTCTCTACCACAAGGCTAGCCGCTCACCAGATAGGGGCTGAATCCTAAGCAAAAGTGGCATGGAGTGAGCACTGATGGCTCAAACCTGTACTCCTAGCTATTTGAGTGGCTTAGCATAGAACAATTGTGTGATTCAAGCTCAACCTGAGCACAGTAATTCACAAGTTGCCTTTCCCAACTCATTGTTCAGTGATGTAACAGAAGCTTTTCATTCCAAGGTGTATGGGAGACTGAGACAGGAGATTCTGGTGCCAGGTGGATCTGGGCAGAAAAATTCTGTAAGACTACCTCTTCAAAGAGGTAAAGCTAGACACTATGCAGGTACCTGTAATCCCAATGACTTTGGGAAGTTTAAAAATAGGCAAATAATAGCTCATGCATGACTCTGTGTGAAATGCAAGGCCTTATTCTAAATATAACCTGTAAACAAGCAGGGAGGCATGGGTTAGTAATACTGAACCAGCTTAGCAAGTGTGAGACTCTGAGTTCAAACTCAAAGAATATGGGGGAAAAAAAGTGGCAAGGCCAATCTCATAAAAGGTAACCAAAAATGCAACATTTATTGTAAGCTCCATGGATTTGGGTTCACCTTAACTATAGAGTAACCTTGCTTCTATCTAAGTGATATAGTCTATTGAAAGGCCCATGCCTTCCAAACATGTCATTGGTTCACCTGGCCAAACACTACTTGTTTCCTATGTAACTAGTAAATATTCTTTGCATCTACTAAATAGTAGAAACTAACAATTTTAGGCATCCAATAATACTGTGGACAGTTGTTTTTATTTCTATTACCTGTTTTTTCTCATTTCTTTCCTGTAAGCTATATTAAGGCCCTGTACTACCTTTCTTGTTATCTTTGTAAGACACAAAGAAACCATATGCATGTTTTTGCTACAATATTTTGTCTTGCAAATATCTTTTTTCTTCCACTCACATCAATCCTACCATCCCTTGCAAGATGATTCAAAGTATATTTTTGTAAATGGATAGATTTTTATCATATTTTGATTTACCAAAAATGGAGTAAATTTTACACATATTTTGAGTTTTTCTCATTCAAGTTATTAAAAATCCCATCTCATCTGCAATAGTTACCAATTCATTCTTTCAAAGAAGTGAATAATATTCTATGATGTGTATCTGTCCTATTTATTCAGGCATTCCCAGACTTGGAATATTCAGTTTGTTTACAATAACACAATATTATAATCATCATTTTATTATATTATAAACCAGTGGTTTTGTTGCTACCAGTTCCCAAGAGTAGAAGTTGGGGACCTTTATAGTATATTATTTTTTCTTAAGAGTATTTTTAATAGAGAATATTATAAAGCTTTCCCAAAGAGCTACCACACTCGCTACACATTCACCTTAATGGGTATTGTAACTCTCCTTAATCTTATAAAGCTATGCTGCATCATTATTTCAATATTCACTCCCCCACAGTGTTTCAAATGTTTCTAAGTCATTTGATCCTGGTCTCGTATCCTTACATATACATATTCTTTGTGCAGTTTTCTTTTGGCTCAAATATACTTTTCTTGTCAGCATATGAGTTCTGGGGCAAACAGACTTGCCATGCTCAGATCCTACTTCAATACAAGGCTTTATTCCCCAGCTGCAAAAAGTATGGCTCACTGACAGCCTTTAGCTATTCACTGTTTCAAATTCACCTCGACTTTTGAGCCAAAGTCATAGTCTTCTTGGGGTAGTCCATAGCCAAAGAATAAGAGAGGCACTGGTAGCTGAGGACATGATCTTCTTTTTACTGGTCATCTCCAGCCAGGAAGTCTGGCCCTTTTCACCATAACAGACAATCATTACTTCATAGTTCCCCCTTGGTTGAGTCAGGACATATTTGGACTCATGGTTCTTATGTTCTTCCTTTTGTCTCTTCTTCATTAACTGTACAATAAATGTTTCTCACCATTAACTCTATGTTTCCCAGGAAACCCAACAAGCACATTACAAATGTTAGCCTTATACCATTAGTATTAATATTTTTGACACTAATGATTATGACTTTATGGCATTATGTCTGCATATTATATTGATTTTCATTGACACATCTGTTTCCTCTCTTTTTGAGTCTCTAGTAATGGTTACAAAGCAATTTTCAGGCTGGGAATGTGGATCAGTGGCGGAAGGCTTTCCTAGCATTGCTTGACTCCAAGTCTGAGCCTCAGCATGGGGGAAAAAGCTAGATTGTAGATACAATTTCTTCCTTTTCTTGCAAGACTTTTATTCATTTTTTAAAACACTTAAATATTCACTCTATACTTTATTCTAAGCATTCATGCATATGTGTTTTTAAGTGTATGAGTGTTCATTTTAAATGCTATATTTTCATTTGAATAAATGAATAGCCATTTTTGTCAATATTTTTATAAGATATTCTATTGTTATTATACTAAATAATCTAATCATATACTAAATTCTCATGTATTTGATTTATTTCTGGATTATGTGCTGTGTTTCTCATCTAATACCAATTAACTTGAGTATAAGGAGTTTGTATTATGGCCTAATATTTATCCTGCCTTCACTATGTTCCTAGAAGGATTTACATAAAGCACAAGACTGATTTTCCATTAAATAGATGATAATCCAAACTAGAGTAACAAATAGAGCAGGCCAAAGTAACTAGTATCACAAACTGAAGTTTTTTGCATAATATACTTGTATTGCAAAGAAAATGCTTAGGTAGCACCTTGGTTAGTCATTCAACTTTTTACCATTTATTTTGAATTTATTTTTATTTTACTTCATAAAGGTAAATACATTTAACATCACATAGACCTTCTTAACAAGACTTTAAGATTTCACCACAGTATTGTTGACTACAAGCTTTTACTATTCTTATGGAAAAATACTTTACTAAATGTGGGATTTGTGTTGGACTTTACGTGCACTATCTTATTTAATCCTTCCAAAAACTTCATGTAGTTGATCCTCTCATCCTTATACATACACACACACACACACACACACACACAATACACACACACACACACACACACACACACAATACACAGACACACACACACACACACACACAATACACAGACACACACACACACACACACAAAATATAGCTCTTTACACAGCAGGCCAGGCACCGGTGGCTCACTTGTAATCCTAGCTATTCAGGAGGCTGAGTTCTGAGGATCGTGGTTCAAAGCCTGCCTGGGCAGGAAAGTCCGTGAGACTATTATCTCCAATAAACCACTCAGAAAAACAGAAGTGGTGTTGTGGCTGAAGTGGTAGAGCGCTCGCCTTGAAAAGCTGAGGGACAGCACCCAGGCCCAGAGTTCAGGCCCAACAACCGACAAAGAAAAAAGAAAAAGCACACAGCAAAGCCAGGTTCTGTTGATTCATGCCTGTTATCCTAGCTACTCAGGAGGCTGAGATCTGAGGATCATCATTCAAAGCCAGCCCAGGAAGGAAAGTCCATGAGGCTCTCATCTCCAATTTGCCACCAGAAAAACCTGAAGAGCTGTGTCTCAAAGTAAAAGAGTGCTACCCTGGAGCAGAAAAGCTCAGGGACAGTGCCTAGGCCCTGAGTTCAAGCCCCATGACCCAAAAAACAAAAGGAGTACACAGCATAGATAGAATACAAACCACCACCACGATCACCATCACTACAACCATTGGGTCACTATATTACTTAATCATAAAACTTGCCATTACCAAGTTCATCAACAGATGATGATCAATAACGCTGGTCCATAAATGATGGCTTTGAATTTTGGTTGCTTCTAGCAATTTTTAGTGCTTCAAGTAGATTCAACTTTAAATAAGTCCAGATATAGACTGTAAAACCAAATGCAAATAGAAAATAAAAGGCTTAATTCTTAGTATTGATAAGAAAAACGCACCTCCTCTTCTCTACTTCCACAATTGCTCTGCCCTTTCCAAATGGACATAAAATTCAATTTAACTTAAATAAGCCTCATAGTAATCTAACAACTCAGAATATTTTCTGAAAGCCCTATGAATCATCTTTTAAATACAGACATCAAAGGAGGTAGCTAGTCTCTCTGTTTCAATGGGAAGATAGAAGCCTAAGTATGGCTATAGGTTAGCCAATTTGCTAAACTATCCTTGGTCTTAAAGAAGTGGGTTTATCCAGAGGAAAAGTAAGTTAACAAAGTCACATCAAAGACCGGATTGATTTAGGATAAATATGTGTGATGTAATGGGTTGTATCTGCTTGTCCACAGAAAGCAGATTGCCTGTGATGCACATCATATTCTAATTTAAAGTCTGTTTCATAATAAAACTTTCTGCCTTTCCAGACATCAGTGGATCATGCCTATAATCCTAGCTACTCAGAAAGCTGAGATCTGAGGATCACCATTCAAAGCCAGTGCAGACAAGAAAGTCCGTGAGACTCTTATCTCCAATAAACTACTTTTAAAAAACTGGAAGTGGCATTATGGCTCAAGTGGTAGAGCACTAGCCTTGAGCATAGAGAAGCTCAGGGACAGGGCCCAGGCCCAAGTTCAAGCCCAGGATAGGCAAAAAAAAAATCAAAATCAAAATCAAAAGCCCCTTTCTGTCTCTACTACCTTTGTGGATATGTTTTCTAAGTTGGGAGATAATTTTTATTTTTAATTATATTTACCCAACAATAAAACATGGATATTTTCTTGGACATGGAATCAATAGAGGATAAACTCAAGGAATGTTTTTAAGCTTAGAATCATAAAATACAACGCTCTATCTGGACTTCAGGTATCATAATCTTAGGTTACAAGAGCTATACTCCTGGTATTCACCTTCCCCCAGTAATTTCTAAAGAACTTTCTTTGAAGGAAAAAAAGTTTACTTCTTACCTGGAGTAATTCCATTTCTACCATATTTTCCTTCAGCTAAAATGAAGGAGTAGTGGATCTACTTACAGTTTGGAGAAAAATCATCTGATGATTAAAAACTTACTTTGGCTGCTCTGTTGAGCTACCCAAGTCACTCCTTTAGTACTAAGTGCATATGCTGAGAGTAGTGGCTATTTTCAGTTGAGTCTTTTTCTAGAAATTGTGATCAGGTAAAGAGGCCAACTTGACCAATATCAAGTCTCTCTAATAAAAGCAGCTTACATCCAGTGGCTATACATGGGTATGGAGAAGGATGGAAGGAATGTTCTAAATGTCAGGATCCCTGGTCTCCAGGGACAACTCAGAAGGCCATCCAAGTCCTTTGTTACAGCTACATCACAATTCAACTTCTTCTGTCCTGATTCTCTCACTCCTCTCAGGTACTATTCCTGAGCTCTTATGTCAAAAAACAAACAACAAAAAATAAATAAGTACATAAATACTACTGTATGCAAATGTCACAGTAACTATTTTTTGTTTTTGTTTTTTGCTTATTGCTGGTTCTGGGGCTTGGAACTCAGTGTCCTAGGGCATAGTCCCTGATATTTATTGCTCAAGGCTAGTGCTCTACCACTTGAGCTACAGCTCCACTTCTTTTTTATCTTTATCTTTTTTTTTTTTGATAGTTAATTGGAGATGACTTTCCTGCCAAGACTGGCTTTGAACCATGATCCTTAGATCTCAACTTCCTGAGTAACTAGGATTACAAGCATGAGCCACCAGCACTCAGCCAGTCTTTTTTCTGAGAAACCCAACTTGAAACGCTCACCAAAATGAAAAAGGCAAGCAGTTACTGAAAATGTGATATAAAACATGCTGAATATAAGCTATTATTTTGAGATGTGTCTGAGAACGTAATAGTAAAATATGCTGAACATAAACTAATGTTTTATAACATCAATTTTATGGTACAACACCTTTTCGTGAGTTAGTAAACAGCATACCATTGAATAGACAGAACTCTGAAGCCTCCTGGTTCTACAAGTAGGGCAGCAAGGGTTAGATATCACCCTACTTGCTCCTTTGGACAGACTCTCTTGTGTACAATAGTGTAAGGTATCCTAAATGAGACTTTAAAAAAATCAGTGTGAAGCTGGGTGCTGGTGGCTCATGCCTACTACTAGCTACGCAGGAGGCTAAGATCTGAGGTTCACAGTTCAAAGGCAGCCGGAGCAGGAAAGTCCATGAGACTCTTATTTCCAATTAACTACCAGAAAACAGGAAGTGGTGCTGTGGCTCAAGTGGTAGAACTCTAGCCTCGAGCTGAAGAGTTGAGGAACTGCGCCCAGGCCCAGAGTTCAAGACCCACCACGGACAAAAAAAAAAATCAGTGTGGCTGGACATACTGGCACACATCTTATAAGTACCGCGCGCTAACCAATTGCGCAACTGGAGCTCCACTGGCACACATCTATAATCTCAGCTTCTTGGGAGATCTAGAAGACTGTGGCATAAAGCTAGATGAGACAAAATGTTAGTAAGTCCCATATCAACAAGTATAATAGTCATGATGGTATATGCCTATAATCCAAGCTATACAGGAAGCATACATAAGAGAACAGGTCTGAAGCCCTCCCCCACAGGCAAAACTGTGAGGTCCCATCCAAAAAAAAAAAGGGGGTACTGAAATGTTGCTCAGGAGGTAAAAGTGTATGTCTAGCAAAGGTAAGGTCATAAGATCTAAACACAGTACTTCCAAAAAAGAGGGCATTCACCTAAAAAACAAAAATTTCCTACTACTCAAGAATAACAGTTGCTAGAAGAAAGAGGTTAATTGACTATTTAATTCTACAAGTGTTTATGTGCAAGTATTTGAAATGTTATAGATGGACACTAGGGATAGAGAGTACAGACAAGAAACCTAAGGGCTTGAGAAATATGAATTAGAAGGTGTCATAATAGTAGCTGTGAAAATACCTCAAATCCAAGAATGAAATAATAGTGTCATAAAGTTTTAAAAACAGCAAAGATAGTGGTCAAAGAAATGGAGCTGTGGCTCAAAGTGGTAGTACTAGCCTTGGCAAAAATGCTCAGGGAGAGCAGCCAGGCCCTGAGTCCAAGTCCCACAACTGACAAAAAGAAAAAAGATAGTGGTCAAGAGGTGAAAACAGTTAAAATAAAAAGGAAAAGTGAGCAAGCACTGTAGGCCTGAGTCTACAAGTAAACATGACCTGGGTAATCATTCTTATAATGAGAGCTTGCTATGCTATCCTCTATCTTATATGTGTGTGTAAATATATAGGGTAATTTTATTTATTCCTGAAGAAATGTCTGATAATGTACATCTCAAAGAATTTTTCAGTAAGATATGTTCCCAAACCTAAGGTCTTCCTTAAGCAATTGAAAAACACGTATATCATTATTCAAACCAGGGCTGGGAATGTGGCTTTAGTAGAGTGCTTGCCTAGCATGCATGAAGCCCTGGGTTTGATTCCTCAGCACCACATAAACAGAAAAAGCCAGAAAGTGACACTGTGGCTTAAGTGGTAGAGTGCTAGCCTTAAGCAAAAAATCTCAGGGACAGCACACAGGCCCTGAGTTCAAGCCCCATGACTGACCAAAAAAAAAGAAAAAAAAATTCAAACCATGTTTGTTTGAATTAAAGAACCAGTAAAAGCTGCAGATTTTTAATTAACATATGAAAGTCAGTACTGTTTCTATGCACTAAAAACAAACCATCAAAAAAAAGGAAAAGGAAAAAGACAATCACATTTATAACAGCAGAAGACAAAATTTGTAATATTTAAAAGTAAAAGATCTGCAAGCTGAAAACTATAAACTATTGATAAAAGAAACTAAAACTGACTTGTAACCTCCTTACACAGATATTTGAAGTTTAAAAATATTTTTTTAAAAACTGAAGATGATATAAATGGAAGGATAATCTGTGTTCATGGGTTAGAATAATATATACATGTGACCCAAAGCAATCTATAGTTTCAAGTGCAACCCTTTTTGAAAGAGCAATGGAATTTTTTTATAACATTAGAAAAAGAAATCCTAAAATACAAAATAAACAAATAGGGCTGGGAATGTAGCTAAGTTGTAGAATGCCTGCCTAGCATGCCCTGGGTTAGATCTCTCGGTACCACATAAACAAAAATAAATAACATTAATAAAAAACAAAATAAGCAAATAGTTAAAGTAATCTTTAAGGGAAAAAAACTGGAGGCAACAAATAGATTATTATAAAGCTGTGTGATAAAAATATAGTACTGGCAAAAACAGACACACAGACCAACCAAACAGGATAGAAACATTAGAAATCAGCATATTTTATGGAGAGTTGTCTTCTAACAAAGGCCCTAAGAAAACACATGAAGAAATGATAATCTTCTTAATAAATAGTGACAGAAAAACTAAAGAACAAAATTGATCCATATATCATATACAAAAATCAACTCAAGAGCCAGGTCTGGTGGCTTATGCCACCTACCTACTCAAGAGGTTGAGATCTGAGGATCCCGGTTCGAAGCCTGCCTAGGCAAGAAAACTTGTGAGACTCTTAGCTCCAATTAACCACATACACACAAAAAAAACCCACAAGTGGCCCTGTGGCTCAAGTGGTAGACTGTCAGCCTTGAGCAAAAAAGCAAAAAGCTAAGTTCAAACTCCAGTACTGGTTCATGCACACACATGCACATATGCATGCACACACACAGAGCTGAAACAATCCAACTATGTTTAAATGTAGGATTAGATATTCAAAAGTATGCAGCCCCCATGATGGAATACAGATGGCTTTATGAGAAGAGGGAGAGGGACCAGAAGAGACAGAGGTACACACCACCATGTCTACCCCCTCCTTCTACATTTAAAATGCCTGACACAGAGGTTTTCTCTCTTTTTTAAAATTCTTTTTCATTTTTCTTAGCATATATTAGTTATGCAAAGGGATTGTAGTATTTCCATACATGAACACAATGTACCCCAAATTTACCACTTTCATTACTCTCCCTCATCTCTTCTTGCTCCCTCTTAAAATAATTTCAACAGGATTTATTGTTCTGTTCTCATATTATTCATTTATTTATTATTTTATTTACTGTATGTGTTGCTTTTACTGGAGCTTCAACTCAGGGCTTCACACTCTGTCTTGGCTTTTTGCACTCACAACCTGCTCTCTACTACTTAAGCTACTTCTAGTGTCTTGCTAGTTAATTGGAGATAAGCACATTGAACTTTTGTTTTCTCGGTCCTCAAATCTTAGCCTCCTGAGTAGCTGGGATTATAGCAGTTTTACACGGTGCCTAGATCTATTCTCTTACGTAAGTACTTCAACCATATTCACCCCTGCTATAGTCTATCCTTTTGTTCTGCCATTCCTAATGGTACTCACCCTCTGAACCCATTTTACACTCTTGTTGTTTATTTTTAAGGACTAGAATCTGAATATGAGGATATATTGTCTGTCTTTCTTAGTCTGGTTTATTTTGCTTGATGTTCCATCATCCATTTTCCTACACATTACATGTTTAAACAATACTCTATTGTGTGTGTACTTCACATTTTTATATTTTTATTAATACCAATTAGTTATACAAGGAAGGCTCTTTTGAGCACATTCATATATGAATACAATGTACCTTAATCAGACTCACCCCCTCCTCCATACCACGTTTTCTTTGTCCATTCAGCTGGTAGGAACCTATTTTTGCCATGATGAATACTGCTGCTATAAACATGGATGAGCTGGTATCTTGATTGCCATGTTGACTTACATTCCATGAGATATACGCTCAGGAATAATACAAGAGCATATAGTTGTTCTATCCTTAGGTTTTTGTTTGGTTTGGTTACCAATCCTGGGGCTTGAACTCAGGGTCTGAGCCCTGTCCCTGAGCTTTTTTTGCTCAAGGCTAGAACTCTACCACTTGAGCCACAGGTCTACTTCTGGCTTTTTGGTTATTAACTGGAAATAAGAGTCTGACAGACTTTCCTACCAGCTGGCTTCAAACCTTGATCCTCATCAAGCTAGGCTTACAGGTGTGGACCACCAACTCTGAGCTCATCTTTAGTTTTTTTAGGGAACCTCCATAATGATTTCCATGATTATACTAAGTTACATTCCCACCTATAGGTGTAAGAATTCCTTTTCTTCACATTTTCCAGCATTTGTGGTTAGTTTGTTTTCTTGCTGATGTGATGTCCTTCTGACTGGAGTGAGATGAAATCTCAATGCCATTTTGACATATGTAAATACATTTCTTTATGTATTTATTACTAGTACTTCATTTAAAAACTAATTACCACAGGCTGGGAAGGTGGCTCAGTGGTAGAGCACTTGCCTTGCATGCATGAGGCCCTGGGTTCGATTCCTCAGCACCACATAAGCAAAAAAGAAAAAAAGCTGGAAGTGGCGCTGTGGCTCAAGTGGTAGAGCGCTAGCCTTGAGCTGAAGAGCTGAGGGACAGCTCCCAGGCCCAGAGTTCAGGCCCCACAACTGGACCAAAAAACAAAAACAACTAATTACCAATTTATTAAATAGTCTTTTGCTATTTAATTTTTAGAGTTCTGTATATATTTATGGAACCATTATGTATTTTTAATATCAATTCTTTATCTGATGAGTAAATGGCAAAGAACAACTTATCTCCAAGTCACCGGCAAAGAGCTGAGGCATGGCTCAAGTGAGAGCAGAGGCCCTGATTTCAAGCCCAGAACTGTCATACACTCACCTGCAGGTACACACACAAACCATACAAGGACTAGTTTCTGCACGTGAGAAAGAACATGCTTAATATGATGGTCTCATGTTTGATCCCATGTTTGAACACAGTGAGCAAGAGGACTGATATTTATTTCCCATAGCACATTCCATTATGCACTGCACGTAAGATAGCTACAAATGTCTACTAACTAGTTTGATAATTTTATGTGAGTTGTATAAGTTTTAAAATCAAAATTCCTTTTGGTGAAGTTTTTTTTAAGAAAGTAGAACAGAAAATTACCACACTGTGCATGACGATGGCCCTTGGAATGCAGTCATTTTTCCCTGAAATTTGTGTCAGGCTGATAATCTACTAAGTGAATGAAATTTTTTAGAAGATATAATCTTCAAAAGTAATTTTCTAGTAGGGGAAAAAAATGGCTTGGGCAAAACAGAGGATGCCCAAAACTACTCTTACTACTGGGTTAAAAAAAATACTCCAAGATCAGTTCTAAGGTATTGAACAATAAAGTTATTATGTGCTAGAATATGAGTTTTAACCTAAACTGGTCTCTATTTTCTGTTTCCAAGAATAATGCATGAGAAAATAGTTTAAATTGCTGTAGAAAATACCTAACAACTTTTAGAATGCTTCAGCGATGATGAACAAAAATCGTTTCCCATTTCATCTTTGGTGGATAATATGAATACCCAATCTTTGAAACAAATAAAATTACTATGGTCACTCTGCTTATTTTTTTTTTCCTAACCCATTTTAAAAAGTGAAACTTCACAATAGAGAACACCAAGAAGTTCTTCAACAGTTGGTGCTGCTGGAATTTTTCAAAACATGACAAACATGAAGAAAAAGAACTGGCGTTAGAGGCCCAGCATTAAAGATCCTACAACTTGCCAGGCGCCGGTGGCTCACGCCTGTAACCCTGCCTACTCCGGAGGCTGAGATCTGAGGATCAGGGTTCAAAGCCAGCCTGGACAGGAAAGTCCGTGAGACTCCAATAAACCATCAGAAAACCAGAAGTGGCGCTGTGGCTCAAGTGGTAGAGCGCTGGCCTTGAGCTGAAGAGCTAAGGGACAGCGCCCAGGCCCAGAGTTCAAGCCCCATTATTGACCCCCCCCCCAAAAAAAAGACCCACAGCTCTAATGGCTAACACCAAAGCTCTGCTTACTCACCTACGGGGAAGGAGGCTGCGAGAACGAAATGACCACGAAGCAAGCACTGCCCCTGAAACTGGATGAACGGTAATTATCATAACCATCATCATTCTTACCCTCAAGTTCACCTAACTGTAAGTAATCCGTTATAATTACATACCGGACATGTACAAATGTGTAATTACACGCATCACTATGCGTGTACATTTCGGCGTGCATTTCTCTACAAAGCCGTCTTTCAAAGGACACCCGAAGCTGCTAGAAGTGAGCGCACGCTGCACGGTGCAGGCTCCCTCCCGGCGCGGACCAGGTGCCGGGGTGCGCGGGCGGGCCCTGCCCGACCGGCTGGGGCTGGGCCGCAAGGGGAGGCCGAGCTCGGGCCTAGATGGAGCGCCCCGAGCCGGGACCCCCGCAGCGCGGCGGGTCCTGAGCCCTCGGCCCGCGCCACCCCACCCGCCCGCCTTGGCGGGAATGAGTGACAGCGACAGCAGATGCAGCGTGCCTCCCCACTTCCCCCCCACCCCACCCCCCTAGTTTGGCGCCACGGACCCAGGAACCAGAGTTTGACTCGGGAAAAACTGCCTTGCCCGCCTCGCGCCGGCCGTCGGAAGTCTCCCCCCCTCCGCTTCTTGCAAACCTCTGACGTCGCGGCTGCCTCTCCAAACCCGCCTGCGAGAGACGGCGCGCCGGGCACGAAGCTTCGCGGGAGCGTCCACCGCTCTCCTCCCCGGCCTTCCCAACCCAGACGACGACGGAGCCCGCAGACCCGCCCGCCCTCCCCCGCCC
>NW_012267217.1:35181276-35181938 GCF_000151885.1 Dipodomys ordii | reverse complement strand
GGCCCCTCCCCGCCCCCCAGGTGGCAGGTTCAGACCCCGATCCGAGGCCGCGCCCCGCCGTGCCAGCGCTGCCGCCCGCCGCCAGGGAGACAGTCCCCGCCGGGAAACGCGGTGGGGCTTCCAGGGTGCCGAGTTCGGTTTCTGCGTCTCTTGCCGGTCTGCGAAGAGCGGAAGGGAAGATGGAGAGCGAGTCAGGGGCGGTGAGGATGGCGATCGGGTCCGGGTGGCGGGGAGCGGGGAGGAGGCAGGAGCCGGCGTGGGCCCGTCACGGAGGGAAGGGACGGACGCGATGGCACCCCGACGATGCTCGCTTATGGAGTCGGGAAGGAGATCGCCACGGCGGCCCGGCATCGTCGAGCGCAGCCGAAGGCCGCCCACAGGTCCCGTCGGGCGGGAAGGGCGGCAGGGCGGGCGCCCCCCCTCCACCCCGGCCCGGACGGGATGCGGGCGCGGGTGGGGAGTGGGGTGAACGTCGGACGCGGTGGGTGATCGCGACGTGTGGGTCTCAGCGGAGAAACGCTTTCCCGCCGAAACGCCTTCGACGCGTTCGCTTCCCGTCGGTGCGGGACTCCCACCCCACCCCCACCCCCGACAGCGCAGCGCGGACGACCGGGCGGGAGCGGGCTCGGGGATGGCGGGGGGCACCGTGGGCCCGCGGGGGC
>NW_012267217.1:35127434-35181067 GCF_000151885.1 Dipodomys ordii | reverse complement strand
CGCCGCGCCCCCGCCGACAGCCAATCAGCACGCGCCACGTGCGTGGCCGAGGCCCGCTGCACACGAGGCGGGCGGCTGGGGGGCAGGGGGGCCGGTGCCGTTGAGGGTTCCCGCCACGGCTGCTGGCGGGGAGGGGTTCGCCCGGCAAAATTTCGCGCTGGCTAGCCTTCTTTTCCCTCCCGCACTTTGGTGGGGAGGGGGTGGATCCTCGAATCGGCGCCCCGGTTCACGATGACCTGAGAGATCCCGAGGACGCAGTGGCGGCGGCCTTTTCCCCCAGCGCCTCCACCTGCTGGCCTCGGAGGGGACGGAGCACGGAGGCCGCCGGGACTGCGACGGTTAGCCCTGCTCTTCCTCTTGTCTGGGTCCGGGAGATGAGGGGTGTCCGAGGGTGTCGGGGGCGGGGGCGGCAGTGGGGGTACAGACTTGGGAGAATAATCAGCTCGAGGGCCAGGAGTTGGTACTCAGCCGAAGACCCTTCCCTCGAACCCAGTCCTTCCCTGGGTGCCTAGTCCCTTGTCAAGGTACTGACAGTGGAACGGGGGGGGGGGCGGGGAGTCGCCTTATTCAATTCAGTGCATCGCCAGATCTCAAGGCATTTAGACCCTGCCTCTGCCCTGTTACCGCTAACATTAAAACGTTTTCTAGGACGTTATCTGTGCTGTCTTCTTCGGCCCCCCATTCAAATGTCCATTCTGTCCCAAAGGAGGTCTCTCTTGAAGAAACGAACCGCTCCTTTATTCCTTCAACAGAGGTTCATTGAGCACCTGCTAGGAAATGGCACTACTTGCACACGCTACTATGCTTTTTTTAAAGGGGGGGGTCGTGAATATTTGCATTTTGCAGTAGCAACAGCGATAATAAGCACATTACATGTTATTAATTTACCTGGTAAACAGGAGAAAAATCAAGCCGTTGAAACCTACCATATAGCGAAGCCTTAGAGAAGAGTGAATTACTTCAGTTGACTAAAAAAAAGTTGATGGTTTTCATTTCGCAGCGACTATCCTTTACTTTCTCAAGATTGAAAATATGATACTCTTCTCTCTTTTTTTTCGTATCTTTTTGCACTGAGGATGGAACTCCAGGACTCGTACTTGCTAAGCAAAACACTCTACTATTTGAGCCACATCCTCAGTCCAAAGACTGATTTTATCAAATTTAGCAAATATTTCCTACACTGAGAAAATGACAAAGTTACATGTATTACCCTATTAGATTGTTCTAGCAGTACCAATCCACAGTTGAAACATAAAAGGAAGCATCTCATTTCCTCCGAAGCATGCGTTCTGTGCTAAATTCAAATGAGTGCAGTAATCAAAGTTGCAGATAACCTCTCCCAGTAATCAGGAAGGAAACTATAATTGTATTTCCAATTTTTTTCAAAGAAAATTAACAACATAGTAATTATTAAATGGGATGGGTTTTCTGTGTTTAAAAGAAGCCTTTTATAAACTCTGCAGGGATGAGGTGTGAGTTTGCTCTGAAAAAAAGAAGGCTGGATGAGGAAGAAAACCTTAAGGTCTATTCAGTATCCAGGGATCCCACTAGCTTACTAATTTTTCTGCACATCTGCAGAAATTGATTTAGGGATTACTGTTTTTGGGGCCTTGAAATGAAAAAGAATAACTCTACAAAGTTGTAAATTGATTTTTATGTATTAATTTCTCACAGAATTGGAATTAAGAACTTTAGTCTTTTTGATGGACCTGGGTCAGTATGTTATACACTGTCTTCAAAGTCTGCTTGCTTTTTTGTTGTTGTTGTTTTGTTTGTGTTTTTGGTCCTTCATGGGGCTTGAATTCAGAGCCTAGGTGCTGTCCAGCACCCAGATAGGCTAGCACTCTACCACCTTGAAAACAGTGCCACTTCCAGTTTCCCTGAATTGGAGAAAGTGTTTCGTGGGGACTTTTCTACCTGGGCTGGCTAATCCTCAGATTTCAGCCTCCTGAGTAGCTAGGATTATAGGCATGAGCCACCAGCACCTGGCATGCTCATTTATTCTACAAGGAAAATAACCAAGTTTTTTAATAGCTTCCTTTTCAAATTTCTCATCTTTTCTCTTCAGTATTATATGTCTATTGTCTTGCTATTGTGGAAAAGTTTAGTGCTAATAAATATTTATTAAATTGAAGTCCTCTGGATAAATTTGATCAACAAACATTTTATGTTTGTATATAAATATTACAATGAAATATCTTTGTACAATGAGTTTATACTAATAAGTTTTTAAATGAGTAAGTTTAAGTCTTGACTTAAAGTTGTAAACATATAGATATGTACTGAGCTCAGTTCTTTGCATAAAAATTTATACTTACAAGTATGTAATTTTTTTAATTTTCAAATATCCAAGCAAATTTTTAAATTTTTACTTTCAGGCTGAAAATTGTAAATTTGGATATCAGGATTTATCAACTTACCAATGCCCTTTTAAAAAGCCCAAGCCTACCAAGAACACATTTATAATTTAATAAAGTTGGGTCTGTTAAGTCATACTGTTAGTATACCATGGAGCCTCTCAGAAGGTGTTGAAGGTGTTGTAGGAAGTCAAACTGTAATTTTAAGACAGGGTTTAGGAAAGAAGAAATGGGTTTCAAAAACCATGATTGTGTGATGCATGCGGTTGGGAAGTAGGATTATTATAAGATTGTGTCTGTTAATTCTCATCTAACATGCAACAAAAGGCTAAAACTAATGGATAAAAAAGGAATAGTCAACCAGGTGCTAGTGGCTCCCATTTATTATCCTAAATACTCAGGAGGCTAAGATCTAGGATGGAGGTTCAAAGTCAGTCCAGGAAGACAGATCTATGAGACATATCTCCAATTAGCAAAAAGCTGGCACAGGAGTTGCAACTCAAGTGTCAGCTGTGAACAAAAAGCTAAGCGGGAGAGTGAAACTCTGAGGTCAAGCCTCAGTACACTGGCACCAAAAAAACAAAAAAGTCAACCAACTTAAAAGATTCATCAAAATCAGAGGGACTTTGTCTATTAATGGTTATCTGTTAACAAGAGAACACCACTACATAGCTGTGAGCACCAGGCCAACTCTGACACTCTAGAGGCTAATTGGTTGTACCGGGCCAATTGCCAGCTGCCTATGGCTGCTTTTGTCTTTCTTCTTTATAAGTTTAATATTTTTCCTTAATGATTAAGTAATATATCTAATAATTACTATTTTAATTCAGTTTAGTATGCTTAATCATTAAGATCTTCTCTATTGTAGGGTTAGCTTGTGTTTTCTTTATATTTTGTTGCCTCCAAGTTATTAGTTCTAATAATAAGCTATAATAATTGTCACAATAAACTATAATTGTCATATTAGTCAAAGCTCTGAGAGACTGTATTTTACCTAAATGACTCATCTTTTTTTAAGCCTGTTATAAATTTTAAAAGAATTTTATTTTACAGCAAACATCAAATCAGACGCAAACAGATTCATTGTCTCCATCCCCTAATCCTGTGTCACCTGTGCCTTTGAATAACCCAACAAGTGCCCCAAGATATGGAACTGTGATCCCTAATCGCATCTTTGTAGGAGGAATTGACTTTAAGGTATCAGTTTATGGATGTACCATAGTATACATTGGAAGTTATTTCATTTCTTAGAAATTATTTCCTTGTACAACTATAAAATATTTTAGTATATTGTTAAGTATCCAATTGTCTTAATATAAAGAATCTTTTCAACAGTTACATAAGTTAAATTAAGCATGTATAGTTGTATAGTTTCACATAAAAGGAAACTGAGGCTCATTAATTTATTCTATGCTCCTGGCTACTCAATGGTAAAATGAGACTAGAATCCTACTTTTTTTACTCAAATGTCCATATTTTTCTTGTCACCATTTCACACTAAGTATACTTTTTGTGTAATACTCCAGTCACCCAAATAATGAGCTACTATGATTTTCAAAAGAAGACCATTTTTTTGAGCTTAGTCCTGTTCAAACCCTAATCTTTATCTCAGGTTCCTGAGCAACCTCTGAAACTTTCATCTGAGCAAATAACTTTCTATGATAGAATGTAGAATTTGGTCACCAAAGAAGGTCTCTGTTGTTGTAAGAATAAAATATCTGAATAAAATATACGTGATTAAGTAATCAGCCATTACATGCTTTCATGGATATTTAAACTCAAATAGACTTAATTCCAAATAGGTGTATTTCACAATACCTGTTAGAACTCACATGGAGAGATGTCTTTTTTGTTTTTGTTGTTTTGTTCCAGTCCTGGGGCTTGAACTCAGGGCCTGGGTGCTGTCCATGAGCTTTTTATTCAAAACTATTAAAAAAAAATAACCCTATCAGGGCCTGGGTGCTGTCCATGAGCTTTTTACTCAAAACTATAACCCTACCACTTGAGCCACAGCTTTACTTCCAACATGTTAGTGGTTACATAGAGATAAGAATTTGAGCTGGGGGGCTGGGAAGGTGGCTCAGTGGTAGAGTGCTTGCCTTGAATGCCTGAGGCCCTGGGTTCGATTCCTCAGCACCACATAAGCAAAAAGAAAAAAGCCGGACAAAGCCTTACAGACAGGTGCAAATAGTAAATCCTCTTTTGCAACCCAGAACTCATTGCTGGTATGAGATTTTGGTACATGTAAGAAGGAATATGATTACTACAACAGTTGGCAATGTGAGGCTTTAATTCACACAGGTGGCTCTGAGAATAAAGTTGATGTAAAATCAAAGAAAAAAAAAGCCAGAGCCAGGCACTGGTGGCTCACGCCTGTAATCCTAGCTACTTAGGAGGCTGAGATCTGAGGATCGCGGTTCAAAGCCAGCCCAGGCAGGAGAGACCGTGAGACTCCTATCTCCAATAAACCACCAGAAAACCGGAAGTAGCGCTGTAGCTCAAGTGGTAGAGCGCTCGCCTTGAGCTGAAGAGCTGAGGGACAGCGCCAAGGCCCAGAGTTCAAGCCCCACGGCCGACCAAAAAAAAAAAGCCAGAAGTGGCACTATGGCTCAAGTGGTAGAGCGCTAGCCTTAAGCTGAAGAGCTGAGGGACAGTGCCCAGGCTCAGAGTCCCCCCCAAAAAAAGAATTTGAGCTGGCTTCACACTGTAATTCTCAGATCTCAGCCTCCTGAGTAGCTAGAATTTCAGGCATGAGTAACAGTGCCCAGTCGAGATCTTTTTTAAGGAAAAAAAAAATCACTGTGCTATTAAATGTAATATTATATTATATTACTAAATATAATTTATATAGCTCACTGGGAGCCAGTAGCTCATGCCTATAATCCTAACTACTAAGGAAGATGAGATCTGTGGATCTCAGTTCAAAGCCAGCCCAGGGCAGGAAAGTCCGTGACACTCTTATTTCCAATAAATCACCAGAAAACTGGAAGTGGAGCTGTGGCTCAAGTGGTAGAGTGCTCGCCTTGAGCTGAAGAGCTGAGGGAAGTACCCAGACCCAGAGTTCAAGCCCTGTGACTAGTCAAAAAAAAAAAAAGTATAGCTCATTATTTCTGTGTGATCAGTCTGTCACAATTTTTTTTAAATTACTTTTTTCTTAAGAAAAATGTTACACTTAACTTACTTGCCAAAATAAGATTCTGTTATATAGTGATCTTCATAGTTTTAGGACAAGTTAGTGTTTTAATGGTTATATGATAATTTTAAAACATAGCTACTGCATAAAACAAAGTATATAGATTTTTAGTATTTAATGATTTTATGCACTATTTTAATGAGAGGCATTGTTCAACCATATTATTCATACTTACATAGTTAGAACTTTTTTTTTACATTACCTTTTTTTATTGTGAAAATACTGTTACAATTACATGGTAAGATAATGAGTACATTTCTTATCAAGCATTGTAGCCTCCTCCTTTGTTTCCCCTTCCCATCCCTTCCCATCCTCCCCCCCTCTGCCCCCCACCCAATCCTCCCTGCTCCCCCTCCCCCACCCCCCAGTTATAACTTTTTCTGTCTCTAAAACAAGAGTTGTTTCATCTTTTACAAATATAAAAATGTTTCTTAATGTTTTCTTTCTATGTCATTAGACGAATGAAAATGACTTGAGAAAATTTTTTTCCCAATATGGGTCTGTAAAAGAAGTGAAGATTGTAAATGACAGAGCTGGAGTGTCCAAAGGGTTAGTACCATTATAGAATGTGTATAGAATTAACAATTGCATTTTTGTTGGATTGCTAGATTCGATTTTATATGCTGATTTGCTTTGGGGTTTTTATTTAAAATAGTTTTGTGCCCTCCTTTTTTTTGTTCTGGTTTCTAGGGCTTGAACTCAGGGCCTAGCTGCTGTCCCTGAGCTTTTGTGATGCGCTACTACTTAAGCCACAGCTCCATTTCCAGCTTTTTTGGTGATTAATTGAAGATAAGAATCTCGGGGGCTGGGAAGGTGGCTCAGTGGTAGAGCACTTGCCTTGCATGCATGAGCGCTTGCCTTGCATGCATTCCTCAGTTCCACATAAGCAGAAAAAAGCCAGAAGTGATGCTGTGGGTCAAGTAGTAGAGCGTTAGCCTTGAGCTGAAGAGCTGAGGGACAGCGCCCAGACCTAGAGTTCAGGCCCCATGACCAGACCCCCCCCAAAAAAAAGAATCTCGGGGACTTTTGTGCCCTAGCTAGCTTTGAGCCACAATCCTCAGATTTCAGTCTCCTGAGTAATGAAGATTACAAGTGGGAGCCACCGGCGCCTGACTTATGCCCTCTTTTTTTTTTCCTCTAAATTTTTAATATACTTTATTTTTTTGTTTATGTAGTACTGAGGAATTGAATCCAGAACCTCATGTATGCTAGGCAAGCAGTCTACCACTAAGCCACATTCTCAGCTCCATTTTCTCTATATTTGATATCCTATTTTTTTGGGGGGGTTGGGGGTGGTATGTGGGGGCTGTATGTGGGGGGGTGTATTTTGGTGTGATGTGATGGTGTACTATAATATTCCTTAAAATGTTAGGAACCTATTCTTGGTCTGGCTCAGAGGGCCACTAAGTGTAAGACAGCAAGCATTTCAGATTGAGATTAATATATTCCTTTGGCTAAGGAAGCAAAAACCTGAAGTACCAGTTACTTTTGGTAAGCAGAATCTTAAGTACCAGATACATTGGAATCACATCCTTGCTTTAGACTGTAGAAAGCTTTATTTTAAAACAGTTGACCCTGATACATGTCTGCAGGTTGTTAACTGAGATATGCCATTCTTATTAAGAATTATTTTTAACTATCAAATCTAGAAGAATAAAATTAAGAAGAAAGCAGTAGACTATGTCTGGAAATGAGAGAACTGGGTATATAAAAGCCATTTCAGAGAAGAAAAAAGTAGTTTGCAAAGTGCATTCACTTAAGGAATTCTATTACAAAGGAAAAATAGATGAGGCAGTAGAGATCTGTGAAGGACTGTGCTTTATTCAAAGAGAAATGAGACATATTTATAGGATTAAATAAAAGACCAGTGAAGTAGATCGAAAACAATCATAGAAAATATATGAAACCCTGGTACCCTAGAAGAGCTATTTTCTACAGAGAAGCCATTTTTATAAGAACAAAATATTTCCTTGGGCTACCAAACAATATTAAGACAAACTGGCCAAACAGATAAAGAGAAATTTGTTTGCTGAAAAAATAAAAATTGGGCTGGGGATGTAACCCAGGGGTAGAGCTTTTGGTTCTAATCTCCATCACCACACACACAAAACTTAAAGAAAATATTCAGATCAGACACTAGAGATACTCAGTTTGAGCCCAGCCCAGGCAAAATCCTCATTTCAACCAATAAGCTGGGCATGGTTGGTACATGTCTGTGATCCAGCTGTACAGGATGCTATAGATAGGAAGTAGTCTGAGGTCGAGCAAAAAGCAAAACCTTTGCCTAACAAAGTAGCTGGAGCCTTTAATACTAGCTACTTGGGAGGTAGAAATCTAAAGTTTGCCAACCTCCATCTCATGTAGTGGCTGGGCAGGTGAGATGCAGGTGAGGTGGCATACAGCTGTTACCCAGGGGGGAGGCACAATAACTTATACCAAGGATGCATCCTGTCATAGCAGGCAGCATGCAGAAGCACAGGTATGAGGAGCTCATCCCAGTCCAGCCTGGGCATAAAGTATAACCCTACTTCAAAAATAATCAAGGCAGATAGAAGCTGGAAGTGTGGTTCAGGTGTGGTTGCAAGTACAAGGTCCAGAGTTTAAAACCCAGTAGCAAAAAACTGGAGGTATCAAGCGTTAAAGGCTTGAGTTCAAAATGTCAAAGTTGACATACACAAAAAAAGAAAGTTTTTGATACCCTAATTATCAACTGAAAAACTACACAAGATATTTAATAAAAAGAATATTGCTGAGTTATCTAACAGAACTTACATTTGCTATCTAGAACTTGTTTGTTTGATAAACATTTTTTGTTTCTTTTTCTCATCAAGAATTTGTATCTTTGTATATTTTTTAATGTGACTTGGTTTTTTAAGCAGAATCTCCTTATATAGCTGGCCTTATATAATCCTCCTGCCTCTGGCCTTCTAAATGCCTGGGAATCTAGCATATCTGTATTTGAAAATAGCAATCATATATTAAAAGCAGATATAAAATCTATAAAATGTGAATACATTTTTATTGACAGTTTCAAAATTGTACTAATTATATTGCTAGTATAAATGTGTTAAATATAATTGAGTAATATATTTGTACAATTCTTTACCAATACAAAAAATATTGTGTTGAAATTATTAATTTTTAAAGATGGCTTAAAAAGTAATTCCTAAACCACATTTCTCTTGCTTTAAAAGGAAATTACAAAATTCAAGGACTAGAGGCATGACTCAAAAGTAGAGTGCAAGCTCAAGACCCTGAGTTCAAACACAAGCATATATATGTGTGTGCACACACATATATATACACATATATACATGCATGCATGAGGCACTGTATTTGATCCCCAGCTCCACGAGAAAAATAAAAACCCTGTGTTTTGGGGTTTTTTAAAGTTATTTTTGTAGAGTTAAATTATGAATAACTACTCAAATTCCCATGCTGTTACAGCATCAAAACAGGCTTTCTCCTGTAGTGGACCATTTTTTTAATGATAATAATTGATATATTACTAGGGTTTGTAACTCAGTGGTAAAGCACTTGATTTGCATGAATAAGGATCTGGGTTTTGTCCCCAGCACTGCAAATAATAATAATAAAATGAAGGGCTAGGAAGGTGGCTCAGGTAGAGTGCTTGTCTTGCAAGCATGAGGCCCTGGGTTTGATTCCTCAGCACCTCATAAACAGAAAAAATAATAATAAAATGAATGCAGTGTTCTAAGAAAATGATTAATAATAATAAATGCATTTGTTTAGGTATGGTTTTGTCACTTTTGAAACCCAAGAAGATGCACAAAAAATTTTACAAGAGGTAAGGTTTTTGGCATTTAATTTCAATTTTACAGTTTCTTTCTCTGAAGCTAATTCTTAAGATGCTTAATAATAAATTACAATGATCAGTTGCTAAAATATTTTAGAATATGTGTCATAAGATTAGCAGTGGTTTCCAAGTAACCATCTACACAACAAATTTCAGATCATTTAGACGAGTATGATTTAAAAACCTGTTAAAATTTTTCACTTTATTTGCTTAAACTTATAACCTAAAGGTATATTTTTGTGAAGTTTTAATGTTTTTAATTTCTAAAATATACTACAAATATAGGTTCCCAGAGTAAGATTTATTATGTGAAATTACTTTTTTCCTACAAAAACACATTAAGTAGAAATTTTAAACTTACTTAAATTAGTAGAAAAAATACAGATTAGTAGATTAAAACGTCTATAAATTAGAAAAAGTCTATAGCTCATAATTCATTATAATTTCAAGTTATGGTAAGTATAACATTTAATTTTTTATAAAAAGTACAGTTTGAAGTACATGTATTAATATCAGAGAGAGTCTAGCCAAGCACTAGTACCTCACACCAGTAATCCTAGTTACTCTGGAAACAGATTCAAGGGATCATAATTTAAACCCAGCCTGGGCAGAAAAGTATGAGACTTAATCACCAAAATAACCAGCAAAAAGTCAGGCTAGAGACATAGCTCAAATAACAGAGCATCAGCAAGGCAAGCAAGCCAAGCTAGTGTGAGGCCTAGTCAGTTCTTGTTACTTAGAATAGTCATGTCTGTAAAGGCATCATGAGCCTTCAATTAACAAAACTGACATGCTACTCTTTCTAAGGAAAAATAAAAAAGTAAGGTAATAAGAACTGCTGGTCACCACATCACCACCAACTGATCAACAAACCAGTGCATAATTTTGATGTGTGTTTCATTTAAAGACACTGTGATAGTCTTCACAAATACTTTGTTTCACTTACTGATACCTGAGAAAAACAAAAGGAAGAATTTATTTTGGCCCTTTGCTGTGGCCCTTTAGTGAGGCAGAACATTCTGCAGTGGTAGCATGTACCAGAAGAAACTATTCATCTGATGGTGACCTGAAAGCACAGAGGGAATAAGAGTCCCAGAATAAGTAAGATACAGCCCCCAAAACTTGCTCACAGAAACCAGCTTCCTACAAGTAGGTTCCACCTCCAAAAGTTTTCATTACCTGCCAGTAGTGCCATCAGATTTTGAGCACATCAGTGGATTAACCCATTAAGTCAGAGCCCTCATGATCCAACGATTGGTTGGATCCAGCAGCTAAGGACCAAGCATTTAATTCATGAGCCTTTTAGAGGGAACCCTTCATATTCAAACCATAACAGATACCACATTTAATAGATTGTTGATTCATTAACATTGAATTCATGGCCAGCAGCATTATAATGTATGCCTGAATTAATATCTAATACACATTTCTTTATAAGGCATATGACTTTCTCTTCTTGTGCTCAGGAACACTAATCTGCACTTCACCACTATACTTGGGAGCCATTTTGAATTACAAAACACTAACAAAAACAAAAGAAGTGATAAATTGTGGTACCAAGTAGAATATAGAAAGGGCATTTGTTTACAACAGCTGAAACAAAAAGTAGCACCTAGTTTGACCTCAGTTGGGAACCAGTGTGTCAGTCCACTCAACCTTTTTACTACTCTCTGTAGTTCCACTAAAACTAAGAATGGCCCCAAGTATTTATGTGAGGGCTACAACTAAATTTCAGTGAATAGACAAATTCACAAACACAGAAAGAACACATAATGAGGATTGACCATTTTGTAAATGAGAAGTTAGGCTCAGTGCATTGGAACCAGTATTAAGATACAGTTTATTCACATCTACAAAGTACCATTTCTACTATATCCTGCTCTTTTCACAGACAGTAGTTTGAATTTATTTCTCACTAATTTTATTGGGCTTGTAAATTACAGTGCCAAAATAATAAAGTAATTTTCCTTTATTTTAGGCTGAGAAACTTAATTATAAGGATAAGAAATTGAACATTGGTCCAGCAATAAGAAAACAACAAGTAGGGATTCCTCGTATGTATTGAGAGCTAATATATTTTTCAATGTTTGCTAATCTGAGTATTATATGAAATATTGGACTTTCAGAGACATTAAAATATCATGTTTCTTTCATTGTAAAGTCGATAATGAAATCAGTATTTTTCACCCAAAAATGAATATGTCTTAGTTTCTTAACTAGGGAAAAATACACAAAAATAATGTACTAAAAATGGCAGAATCCTGAACATTTTAAGATTACTATTATTAGTATATGTTATGAGATGTAGTCCTTTATGGTGAATGCCTTCAAATTAATAAATATTTTTCAGAACTACTCATTACAAGAACCAGCATTATAGATTTTCATTTATTTGGTGAAATTTTCACAATAATTCAAGTAGTATTATTAGCATCAGATTTATAGAAAATACAGTCTTTGAAAGACAAAGTCACTTTTTCTAAAATACTTTTCAATAGTAGACCAAAACTAATCTTGACCAGTGTATACTAAACCGATATACACTAGAATTGTAAATTTTTCATCATTTATGCAAAAACACCATGCATAATTTTCATTCTGTTATGTAATATATTATTTGGCTATAAAAGTACTTCCTGAAAGCAATTGTTTGTACAAAATTCATTCTCTGAGGCCATTCACATTCAGCATATGCCTTCTCTTGTCTGATACAACTACGTACATTCCAGCTTTCAAAGTATAGGAACTTAGGTAACTGGTGAGAAATAGTATTCACTTTCAAATTAAGACTATTGACTCCACGGCTGTTTTAAATTTTTCCAAAAAGATAAATAGGTATTAAAATATACATTTACAGGTGCATTGGCCCATACTGTAATCCAAACTACTTAGGAGGAGAAATGAGAATCAACTAAAAGCCAGCTTGGCCAAAAACTTAGACCCTATGTCTAAGAACAAGTCAAGTGTAATGATTCACTGCTACAGTCCCAGCTATGAAGGAGGCAAAAGTAGAATGACAATGTTCCAAAGCCAGCCATGGGCAAAAGAGACCCTTTCAGGAAAAATAGCTAAAGAAAACTGGATAGGGGCAGAGCTCAAGTGGAAGAATACTTGTCTACCAAGCACAAAGCCTTGAATTCATTCCCCTGTGCTACACACACAAATAAAAAAAATTCAGAAACACAAAGTTCTTAATTTTTCTCAAATCTATCACTTCTTTCCATCTCATTAACAGCACCCTTGTCCCAGTTTTACCCTGCTGGGCTTGATTACTGGAACACCCTCGTAACTGATCTCTTTTGAATCTAGTCTTTTCACATTCCCATTCATCATTCACACGGCATTTCAGTATCTTTCAGAAGCACACATTTTACATCTTTTCCTCAGCTTGTTTTAACTTGCTCGTCCCTTTCCTTTTTGTTCTTCAGCCATTTCACCTTCTCAGTTCTAGAACATCCCTACTTCTCAGCAATCATTTCCTCACAAATGCTTCAGAGATCTATAGAGAGAAATAAGTATGTCTACATAATGTTGTAACTCTACAGTATAGTGACTTACGTTCCCTGTACTACCTCCCTATGGTTAATACGAATTTTAATAAATCAATTATAGAGCTAGCTAATGAATATCTTCCCTATCAGAACCTAATTGCTATGAAGAGGTCCAATTTTTTTTGCTATAGTCACAGAGCCTAGTTCAATGTCCTATAATATACCCTAAAATTTTATTTAACAGATAAACTATAGTTTATTGATGATCTTTGGGAGGAACTCATGACCCTCCTAAACATATAATTAGGTTTATTTAATATAATTAGGTTTAATTATATATTTTTCTTTATCTTAGTTTTATTTTTAATTAATATACATTAATCATATGGGGAGAATTTCATTGTGATAATCCCATAGATTCATACATACTTTTAACAAATTGAACCATTAAATTCCTTTACCCCATGACTGTATGTATGTTTGAGAAAAAAATGTCTGTGGCTTTTATCAGAGTCTCAAAAGTATGTAGTTAAAAGCTACTAAAATAAATAGTAGAGCAAATACAGTGGAAGCATAAAAGCTGAGAGGTGGTAATGCTAGTTAATGGTAGGATCATCCTACTTAAAAGTGTGTTTTGCAGACAGCATCAGTTCACCTGGCAGCTGTTCAATTCTCAGTTCCAATCCTATATCAGACTTACTAAATCACAATCTCTGGAGATACATATCTGGAATTTGTATATGAATAAACTAAGTGATTCTAAAGTATTTTAAATTTGAGAAGATATAGTGAGTTGAAGCATTACCACCTACACCAACAGAAAGATGAACAAAGAGACAAAAGGTAATTAACTTGAAAAAAATCACAGAAACCAGGAATTGGGAGGATTGCAATTTGAGGCCAGTAAGGTCAAAAATGTGTTTGCAAGATCCTAGTTTTACTAATTTGCACAATCTTTCTGGGGAAGTACTTAAATTAATCTAACTCCTATAACTTTTAAAATCTCCCATGATAAAAAATGTATGTGTGCCTGTGTGTGTACTTTTGTTTGTCTTTTAGGTTGGACAGCCTGTTTTTTGTTTTGTCTTTGTTTTTTACTTTGTCTGTGTTGCTTTGTTTTTATACAATCTGGCCTAAAAAAGTGAGTTGGGGACCCTAGACTAGCCCTATGAAGACTTGTCATCATGTTTGCAATAGCAGCACTTGTAACAGAGGGGGAACAGACATACAAGGGTCATAACAGGAATAAGTGCTCAATGACAGTAAACTTGAAGAATTAGGGGAACACCAAAATGTCTTCAGGGCAGTAGAATCCTCTCCAACTTCACTACCTCTGTCATCTTTGAATACTTACTAACAGGTCTAGATAAGACCTATCAGGGCTGGGAAGGTAGCTCAGTGGTAGAGCGCTTGCCTTGCATGCCTGAGGCCCTGAGTTCGATTCCTCAGCACCACATAAGAAAAAAGCTGGAAGGGGTGCTGTGGCTCAAGTGGTAGAGCGCTAGCCTTGAGCTGAAAAGCTGAGGGACAGCGCCCAGGCCCAGAATTCAGGCCCCATGACCGGACCCAAAAAATAAAAAAAAAGACCTATCAATTTTACTACCTTACCTGTAGTCTTCAGGTAACTAAATTATATGTAATTTATGATTGTAAAAATGATTACTTAGCTGATAATAAACTAATAAGTTCTTTGTTTCATTATACTAACATTAATATTTGAATTGGAGGTGTGTGTGTGTGTGTGTGCGCACATGCATGCGCGTGTGCGTCCTGGGCCTGAACTCAGGGCCTAGGTGCTGTCCCTGGATTTTTTGCTCAAGGTTAGCACTCTACCACGTGAGCCATAGCCCTGCTTCCCAGCTTTTTGAAGTTAATTGGAGATAAATAGTCTCATGGACTTTCCTGTCCAAGCTGACTAAAACCTGAGTTGCTAGGATTACTGGTCTGAGCCACTGGAACCAGCAGTTTTTAATATATTTTATTAGACTTGAATCACCATGAGGTAAAGAGTTTAAAAATACATACTGCAAAGATTCTTTAGGAAGTGGCACTGTGGCTCAAGTGGTTAGGGCACTAGCCTTGAGCTGAAGAGCTATGGGAAGCACCCAAGCCCAGAGTTCAAGCCCTATGACCAACAACAACAAAAAGATTAAATAAAGCATTTTGGTCTGGGAAGGTGGCTCAGTGGTAGAGTGCTTGCCTGCATGCATGAGGCCCTAGGTTCAATTCCTCAGTACCACTTAAGCAGAAAAAGCCAGAAGTGGTGCTGTGGTTCAAATGGTAGAGTGCTTGCCTTGAGTTGAAGAGCTCAGAGACAGCGCCCAGGCCCAGAATTCGGCCCCATGACTGACAAACACAAAAAAAATTCTTTAACCTAGAGTGTTTCCTTTACATATTGTGACATTTAGCAGAGCACCAGTGATTCACACCTATAATCTTAACTACTCAGGACGCTGGGATCTGAGGGTCAGAATTTGAAGCCAACCTAGACAGGAAACTCTGTGAGACTCTAAGCATAAAAAAAAAGAAAAAGAAAAGGAGAGCTATACTTCAAATGGTATAGTGCTAGTCTTTAGCCAAAAAGCTTAAGAACAGCACCCAGGCTATGGTTCAGGACCTAGGACCAGCAAAAAATAAATAAATGCTGTGATTTTTTTTTTTTTGGTCGGTTGTGGGGTTTGAACTCTGGACCTGGGCACTGTCCCTGCACTCTTCAGCTCAAGGCCAGCGCTCTACCACTTGAGCCACAGCACCACTTTCGGTTTTCTGGTGGTTTATTGGGAATAAGAGTCTCAAGGATTTTCTTGCCCGGGCTGGCTTTGAACCGTGATCCTCAGATCTCAGCCTCCTGAGTTGCTAGGACTACAGGAGTGAGCCACCAGCGCCCTGCTAGTGCTGTGATATTTTACTGTAGCTATGTAGGTATGTTAAGATAAATATGTTTCAGCCTGACAAGGTAGTCCATGCTTGTAATCCCAGCAATTGAAAAGGCAAAGATCATCAGGCATGTAGTTCCAAGCCAGCCCAGGCAACAAGCCAAATGTGGTGTTTGCTTGTGGTACTAGCTGCATAGAAGGTAGCAGGTCATGGGTACAGGACCAGACCAAGACAAAAACTATGAAACCTTATCTGAAAAATAAAGCAAAAAAAGGCCAGTCTATCAAGTACACAAGTTCAAATCCCAGTACCGCCAAAAAGATATTTTTCCAAATTCTGAGAAATATGTTTAAAAGTTGCCTTTAACCTTTCAATTATTATTTATTTAATCTTTGCTTTAGGTTCTAGTATAATGCCAGCTGCTGGAACCATGTATTTAACAACTTCAACTGGATATCCTTACACTTACCACAATGGTGTTGCTTATTTTCATACTCCAGAGGTAACTTCTGTTCCACCACCTTGGCCTGTAAGTAGTTTCATTTTAAAGGATAACACTATTATTACCTTATATTTTTAAATATTTATTTTATTTCTAAAGTATTTCAAACACAAACTAGCATAACATCTTTGTTCATACTCCCCAAATTTAACATGTTAATATTTTGCTTTAGTTACTTAATTTTTGAAAGGAAAGAATAAAATATGGCAAGTTTCAGTGTCTTATCCTCATTACTGTCTTTTCCTCATCAGAATATTCTGTCCATTTTATGTTTTTACTGCAAACATATATTAAGCAATATATAGTATTGCTTTGGCTAGTTTTTAATACTACATAAATCTATTTAGTTTTTGCGGGGGGGAGGGGATCTGGTCATGGGCCTGAACTCTGGGACTGGATGCTGTCTCTCAGCTCTTCAGCTCAAGGCTAGCGCTCTACCACTTGAGCCACAACACCACTTCCAGCTTTTTTTCTTTTTGCTTATGTGGTGCTGGGGAATCAAATCCAGGGCCTCATGCATGCAAGGCAAGCGCTCTACCACTGAGCCACCTTCCCAGCCCCAAATCTGTAAATTTTTAAGATTAAATAATATTGAGCGGCTGGGAAGGTAACTTAGTGGTAGAGTGTTTGCCTTGCATGCATGAAGCCCTGGATTCGATTCCTCAGTACCACATACACAGAAAAGGCTGGAAGTGGCCTAGGTTCCATTCCTCAGCACCACATAAGCAGAAAAAAAAAAAAAAAGCTGGAAGTGGCATTGTGGCTCAAGTGGTTAGAGCACTAGCCTTGAGCTGAAGAGCTGAGGGACAGTGCCCAGGCCCATAGTTTGGGCCCTATGACAAATCAAAACCAAAAAACAACAACAAAAAACCTGAAAAAAAAATGTTGATCCTTTTGGACTATACTATGGTAATTCTTATATATCTAGGCATCGTAATACTTCATAATATTTCAGCATTTGAATATACAATTTTTATATTCATGGAAGGTTTAAAGGTTATATTGAATACCCAGATCTTTTCTTTTTTTTCTGGTCGTGGGTCTTGAACTCAGGGCCTGGGCACTGTCCTGAGTTTCTCTTCACTCAAGGCTAGCTCTCTACCACTTTGGTTGTCTTATGGTTAAGTGGAGATAAGAGTCTCATGAACTTTCCTGCCCAATCTGTCTGCAAACTTTGTTCCTTAAATCTCAGCCTCCTAAATAGGTAGTATAGGTATGAGCCACCAGTGCCCAGCTAAATACCCAGATTTTATATGAGTTTTGGGGGGACAGTGGTTTTCAAAGGTCCTACTGGCATTCTTCTATGCTGTTTTGAAAAAATTATAAATATGTTCACTTATTTTGTTATATCTGAAATTTATCATAATTTAAAATTCTTTAGGAATATACATATTATAGATTTGCTTTAAATATGTTCTCAAAACTTTTAACCATATATTTAGCTCATTTTAACAACTTCTCTACAGCTTAGTCAGTTCAATAAAACTAGTCAAATAAAACTTAATATTAGAAAATTGAAACTTGTTAGGCAAATGAGTTAATGTGTATCCCTGTAATTATCAAACAATTTAGATGTGCTCCCTGGATGAAATAAGGTACTATTCCCCCTTTAATGCTTTATTTTTATTAGCTTTAAATAGCTGTACAAAAGAGTTGTCATTCAACAAAGCAGTTTCTGAATACAAGACATCTTGATCAGTGATGCCACTTCCATCAGTCCCCCCTTTAACGCTTATTCTAGAAGCTCTTTTGTTTCTATGTTTGTTTTGATCTGGTGCCAGTCCTGGGGCTAGAATTCTGGGCCTGGGCATTGTCCCTGACATTTTTACTCAGGGTTAGCACTCTACCACTTGAGCTACAGATACTTTCTGGCTTCTTGGTGGTTAATTGGAGATAAGAGTCTCAGGTGCTTTCATTCGCTGGCTAATTTGAGCCATGATCCTCAGCTCTCAGCCTCCTGAGTTGCTAGGACTGCAGGCTCAGCCACTGGTGCCCAGCCTAGCTTTGTTTGCTTTGCTTGCTTCTGTTTCTAAGGGCATTCCCTTATTGCATTTCTGTGTTTGATGCCCCAGTGATGGTTACATTCCAGAGCAAAGCATTGTGAAGATCCAGAATAAATGAGAAGTGAGCCTTTCTTTACCAAAGGAAAACAGTAGTGATGGAAGCAGAGTTTTGAAAGAAATATCCAGAGTAAACACACATGTTCACAGGCAGATTAAATTAAAATATATAAAGTTTAGAACCTAAAATTGGCACTCTTTGTCACTCATGCATCACTAGAAAATTTTATGCCCTCTATATGTACCTTAAGCTAGACCAGAATTTTTGGTAGAATTGAAAATTCCCCTTATAAACTGTGCATATTTGATTACATGTTGAACAGATATCTTTAGACAGTATAACAGTTTATACTCTAGCCAATGATCTATGAGAGCTCTAATTTCCCTATAATGTGCAACCTTAAAATGATCAGACTTTTACATTTTTGCCAACATTATTATATAGTGATTTTACTTTTTATTTGCATTACATATTAACATATATATCATTACTATCATTGTTATTAGCCACTCCAGTTTCTACATGTTCATGTTCTTTGTCCATTTTTCTATGAGGGTGATGTCTTTTTTCTTCAGTTCATTATAGAATTTTGTATATTATAAAGATCTCCTTTTAGTTTGAGGCTAGTCCATTAAGTTTTGGTGTTTGTGTTCTTTATCTTTAATTTTATGTATTAATTTATTATTTATTTATGCTGATAACACTCTATCACTTGAGCCACTTTTGCTTTTTAGTTTGTTTTTTAGGTAGTTTCACGTTTTGCCAGATCCAGTTTCAGACTATAATCTTCCTACCTCTGTCTTCCAAGTAGCTGACATTACAGGCAAGCACCATAATCCCTACCTTGAGTCTTGAGATAAGATCTCACCTTTTGCTGTGACTAGTTTTGAACCACACTCATCCTATCTGTACCTCCTTTGGTGGTTTTATTAGAATTGCATAAAAGATTCATATTAACAAGAGGACATTTAGATATTTTCTTTTGGGGGGGAGGCATGGAGCTTGAATTCTGGGCCTGGAAACTGTCCCTCAGCTCTTCAGCTCAAGGCAAGCGCTCTACCACTTGAGCCACAGCACCACTATGTACATGATGTATCACTCAATTTATTGGATTCTTCTTTTATTTCTGTCCGTCAAAAGTTTTCTTTCTCCATCTTTTGTTAAACATGTTTTTAGTATTGTATAGTTCTTGTTGCTTGTGTGAATGTCATTTTGTGGGTATTCGTGCATGCATGTGTGTGTCAATACCAAGTCTTAAAATTAGTACCCCACCACTGGAACCATGCCTCCCATTGTGGCTTTTTGGAGATAAAAATCTCAAGGATTCATCTTTCCAAGCTAGCTGACCTCTATTCTCAGATCTTAGCCTCCTGTATAGCTAGAATTATAGAGCCACTAGCACCTATTTTTTAATCATATTTCCTAGTAAGTTGTGGCTGGTGTGTGGTAATTTTTTATTTTTTAATATTGATATGCCTAAATAGCCTTTCCAAAGTTTCACATAGACAATAACTTATGATTCACTGTACTTCTGTTTCTATCCTTTTCTTAATCTCTTCCCTACACCCTACTACACTGGCAGTGTCTCTGCAATGGTATTGATGCCATATAGTATTGTAACCTTGTTCTTGAAAAAAGTAACAAGTTCAGTGATTTATCATTAGGCTTTTCACACACACACATACACAAACACACACACATACAACATAAGCTTGAGAACATAGGCCTGAATCAGAATTTTACAACGTTGGCATGTTGCCATTTTGAACCAGATGATCTGTTTGTTGTGAATGTTGTAGAATGTTTAGAAATGACCCTAGCCTCTTCAAAGTTGTGACAACTGAAAATATTTCCAGAAGTTCCCTTTAAAGCAGTAAGTATCACCTATGATTGAGAATTACTACACTATATCAGTTAGGGAAGTTATTTATTCTATTTTCTAAGTTTTATCATAAAAAGGCAATACATTTTTGAAACTGCACTTTTTTTTTTGGTCTGTTGTGGGGCTTGAACTCTGGGCCTGGGTGCTGTCTCTGAGCTCTACAGCTCAAGACTAGCACTCTACTACTTGAGCCATCATGCCACTTCTGGTTTTCTGGTGGTTAATTGGAGATAAGAGTCTCACAACGTTTCTGCCTGGGCTGGCTCTGAACTGTGATCCTCAAAGCTCAGCCTTCTGAGTAGCTAGGATTACAGGCGTGAGCCACTGGTGCCCTGCTTTGAAACTGCATTTTCTATATCTTCTGAGATTTTCTTTTTTATTATTTTAAGTAGTTACACAAAGAGTTTCAATTCAACATGTCAGCTTATGAGTCCAACTCATCTTGACCAATGTCATCCCTTCTGTTGATCCCCATTACTTCCAGTGCCGCCCATTCCTTCAAGTTTCCTAATTCCATTTTTCTATTTGTTCATTGAATATTATGACTGTATTCATCTACCCTTCTTGTCTCCATTCACCTGCCCCCTGTCTTTGATCCCCCTCCAAATAACACATGTTTCTGTGCTGATATGTTCATGGGGTTATTTTCTTTAACATATTAAAAATATATTATTATTTCTAATATTAATCTGTGGTACAAATATGTTAGCCTGTTAAAATCTGTTGGTTGTTTTAAACCATAATACTTTCCTTCATTTTCAGGATGTGACAAGTTCAATCTGAAGTTAGACATTAAGTTTTAATAGCTACCACTTTTACCTATCTTGAAATATAACCTGCTTATTTTATGAATAATGCAGTACTATTTTATTTTGGTCTTTATCATATTGAATAGTCAAGTATTACTTGTACTTTCATCAGGCATCACAAGGTTTTTTTTGGATAATGAATTTTTAAATACCAAATTGCTAACAGAACAGCAGAATTTAGCAAAAGCCAAATTCAATAAATAATACATTTGCTTTAATTAAGTATATAATGTTACTTTTAAGTAGTAGAAAAATCTGTGGGGGGAAAAAAGTCATGACTTTTATCTGTTACTGATCTCCATGATGGAAATAAGCATTGTCACCCAAAATTCAGGTGCCTTTTCTAAAGTCATTTAGACATATTTTTATAATCTTTGGAGGTGATACATTTCTAACTAAAGACACTTTTCAAGTGGTTATTTTAACATTACAGAAAAGAAACCACCTCTGTACGGCATCTTTAATAAATATATAGGTATCTATATATTTCTGTATATATAGATATCTATCTAGATATCTATATCTAGATCTAGATAGATATCTATATAGATATCCTAGAGAGAGAGAGAGAGAAGAAGAAGAAAAGAAACCGCATGGGAATAGAAAGCCTGATGATTTTAATAAACAAACTTGAATAGAGTTGGTAATGATAGAAATAAGATGTAGAAGCTGACTGAAGTGACTTTCATCTGTAATCTTAGCTACTTGGGAGTTGAATTACAACTTGCTGACTCCAAAGGATTACAGTTCAAGGCCAGGCTAGGCATAAACACAGAATCCCATCTCAAACAATAACTGGACACAGTGATGTGTGCCTGTCATCCTAGTATAAATAGGCAGATCACTGTCCAGGCTGGCTTTGAGCACATATAAGAGACCCTTTAAAGGGTCTGTTGTTGTTCTTTTTAATGTACTTATAATGTACTCTGTGATTTTTTTTTGTCTGTTTCTTTGTATGTTCTTCCCCCATGGTACAGTCCCTGTTGTCACTGTATTTGTTTCTGGTGTCCTCCTGCATCTTGTACATTTTTCTAATTTTTCTAATTTTGGGAAGGAAAGGAAAATAACAAAATGCTGAAATAAGGATTCAGGATGACCTATTATAATAATGAGATGTACAAGACAGTATGTTGAAAACGAAATTTACAATGTTGGGGGAGGGGTGGTAGGGGAAAAACAAAGGAGGGTATAACAATGCTCAATAGAAAATGTACATTACCTTGCTCATGTAACTGTAATCCCTCTGTACAGTATCTTTACAATAAATATATATATATATATATATATATATATATATATATATATTAAGAAAAAAGAGGGGCTGGGAAGGTGGCTCAGTGGTAGAGCGCTTGCCTTGCATGCCTGAGGCCCTGGGTTCGATTCCTCAGCACCACATAAGCAAAAAGAAAAAAGCCAGAAGTGGCACTGTGGCTCAAGTGGTAGAGCACTAGCCTTGAGCTGAAGAGCTGAGGGACAGTGCCCAGGCCGAGTTCAGGCCCCACGACCAGACCAAAAAAAGAAAAAAGAATAATGAAGGCAAAAAGGGCTATGGGACATTACTCAAAAGATATAGCACTTGCCTAACAAACACAAGATTGAATTCAGATTCTAGTACCACTAAAAAAAAAAAAAATGAGTTTTAGCCAGTCACCAATGGCTCATACCTGTAATCCTTGAGCTACTCAGGAAGTTGATATCTGAGGACCATAGTTCAAAGCCAACTTAGGTAGAAAAGTCCCTGTGAGACTGTCATCTCCAGTTAACCACTCAAAAACCAGAAGTGGAACTGTGATTCAAGTGGTAGAGTGCTAGCCTTGAGCACAGAGAGGCTCAGATACAGTTCCTAGGCCGTGAGTTCAAGCCCTATAACCAACCCAAAAAAAAGTTTTTAAAATAACATTTTTAACTATAAACCAAAAGTTGACTGGGTTTATATGAAAATTTATGATAAATTTAATAGCAAAATGTGTTATTTTAAAGTATTTGCCTGGAATAACTTGTTTTCCTTCTTTTACAGTCACGTTCCATATCTAGTTCTCCTGTGATGGTAGCTCAGCCTGTTTATCAACAACCTGCATATCACTACCAGGTAGATATTAAATTACAATTAAGATCCTGTCTGCTACTTTCAGTCCTTTTCCATGTAACTACCAATTTTTTTTGTTCCTTCTTATGCACTATACTAATTAGAAATAGTTAAGCTTTGATAAGCCTCTTATGAGAGAAGTAAGCAATGTTATATTAGAAAATAAACTCTGCTTCCTTTTATAAAGGTCAGTTTTGTTCTTTTTTTTTTAATTTGATGAGGCAAATGTGGTAGCATAATCCATTACTGGAGAGGCATAGGTTAGGAGGATAGTGGTTCAAGGCCAGCCTGGGAAAAACATTAGCAATACTCTCACCTCAACAAACAAGCCAGACATGGTGAAACATATCTGAAATCCCAGTTACATGGAAGTGTAGGTTGTAGTATCTAGATCTGAGCCAGCCTAAGGCAAAGTGAGACTCTATCTGAAAAATAAAACAATAATATAATAATAATATGGGAATATGGCCCCAGTGGTGAAGCACCTACTTAGCAAATATAAAAACCTTGAATTCAAAACCCTAGTACTGCTAAAAATAATAATATAAAATAAAATTTACTATAGAAAGTCTTTAGTGGTCTAGAGGTATAGCTCATATACAAGGCCCTGGGTTTTTTGTGGGGTTTATTTTTGTTTGTTTGTTTGTTTGTTTTGTCAGTAGTGGGGCTTGAATTATGGACTTGAGCACTGTCCTGTACTCTTCAGCTCAAGGCCAGCACTCCACCACTTGAGCCATAGTGCCACTTCTGGTTTTCTAGTGGTTTATTGGAGATAAGAGTCTCACAGACTTTCCTGCCCGGGCTGGCTTTGAACGGTGATCCGCAGATCTCAGCCTCCTAAGTAGCTAGGATTACAGGTGTGAGCCACCAGCACTCAGCAAGGCCCTGGGTTTAATCTCTAGCACTACCAAAAAGAAATTTTGCAATAGTTCACACACTGATTTTTTTATGTTATCATTAACATATACATGTCTTAATATTATATTTAATAATCAAATTAAGTAATATAGTTTATTACCAAATATGACAGGCTCTTTTGATTCACCAGCATTTCTTTTTATTAATTCTAATAGGAAATTGAAAATAAAGTATAATGCCAGATAATTGTGGTATATGAAGTGTGAACTACAGGCTTTCTGCTTTCTAGGCTAGCCCCCTACAGCAGAACCACACTTCCAGCCCTGTTTCTCACTGATTGTTTTTATAGTATAGGATCTTGCTTCCCACCCTAGCATTTGATTGAACTGCAGTCTGCCTAGTTTTAGTCTCCCCATAGTTTACTGGGATCACAGGCATGGACCATGTCCAGCTTACCTCTGTGGAAATGAGGATCTTACAGACTTTTCTTCTCAGGCTGGCCTTGAAGTGAGATCCTCAGCCTCCCAAGTAGCAGGAATTGCAGGCAGAAGTCACTGGTGTTTAACTTCTCTTTGAACTTCTAAAATAAATTCATATGAGATACTGAAGGAGGGCTAGAAATGTGGCTTAGTGGTAGAATGTTTGCCTAGAATGCATGAAATCCTGGGTTCGATACCTCAGTACCACATAAACAGAAAAAGCCAGAAGTGGCACTGTGGCAAGTGGTAGAATGCTAGTCTTGAACACAGAGAGTGTCAGGGAAGAGCCCAGGCCCTGAGTTTAAGCTTCAGGACAGGAGAGAGAGAACAAGACAAAGAGAGAGAAACAGAGACAGAGAAACACAGAGAGAGAGACAGAGAGAGACTGAACAGATGTAGTTAAATGGTAGAACTGTCCCCTATCATGCACAAGACCTGACTTCAATACTTAGCATTACAAAAAAGAAAAGAAATGATGAGTTAAATAGTTGAGTTTTTTAACATTAGACTTACTTTGAGAAAAGTGTATTTTTAGTTTTATTACTATGCTGTATATAAAACTAAAATGTTTACTTCACTTATTAAAAATAAAATGGTACTTATTTAAAATATATATTATTTTAGGCCCCAGCACAGTGTCTACCAGGACAATGGCAGTGGGGTGTTCCTCAGGTAAATTCAGTAATGTAACTTAAAATCCTTCTTCACTGTATTCTTGTGACACTGCCTGAAAACTAAAGTCAGGAGAACTAAGTTTGAGACCTTGCTCTTATTAACTGGTCCCTTGAATAGTTTAATCACTATATTCCCATTTCCTTATTTGTAAAATGGATGTAATGATACTATACCTTTGTACGTTTTGTCCAGTATTTTTGTGAAGATCAAAATAAGATCATGGAAATGAAAGTCTTTCATAAATAAGTGAATGCTATATATAAACATAAAAATTTACTTTTGTTAATTTTGGTGTTATTTAAAACTTAGCATTTTTCTAGCTTCACATCAGCTTTTGCTCAATTTGACTTACTCAAAATGATTAATACCAGATTGTTTTGTCTTTGGAAAGCATTGGGATTTTAGATTGTCTGCCGACGCTTTCCTTGTCCAACCTCCTAACCCAAAATCCAACATACTCTAAAATCTAAAACTTCTGAGACATTCAACCTGTGTTCTGTTTTCCAACTTTTGATAGCAAACAGTATACCATCAAAAGTACTGCCTAGTGACCTTTTTTCCAATTCTGTGGGAAGTCATGAAACTGCAAGTAGACACAATTTAAACACCATAGGTTACAATATTAAAATTTCTAATGGCGATAGTAATATATCCACAAATATTAGAATTTATATATGGGGTTCTGAAGCCATACAGCTTTTAATACTTACCAGTGAGTTATTTTAACAATATTTGTGCAATTGAAATTCAAAGTTCTTCTTAGTCTATTGCTGAAATAAAGCTATCCCTGAAAAAGAATTTTAGGAAAACATGAAATATTTTTTTCATCTGTTGGTAAGTCATTTTGCTTAACAAAAATAATTATATCTGAATTGTAAATATGTTTTTACATTTTAGTCTCCTGCCTCGTCTACTCCATTCTTATACCTGCAACCTTCTGAAGTCATTTATCAGCCAGTGGAAATTGCACAAGATGGTGGATGTGTTCCTCCTCCACTGTCTCTGATGGAAGCTTCAGTTCCAGAGGTATATATTCATCTTTTTTTTTTCCAGTGCTGGGGACTGAACCCAGGGACCTGCACATGCTAGGCAATTTCTCAACCACTGAGCTACATCCTCATCCCTACTTAGTATTAAAGTAATAGATCTATAACATCCTCATCTTTACATTTTTTTCCTTTTTCATTATGACTTATGTTTTCTTTTATCTATTCATATTTCTTCCTCACTTTTATGTAAAAGAATGTGTTATCTTAAACTTCTTAATTAACCAGTCCTGAACCATTCCTAAAATCTCCTTGAACATAATAAGATATACTAAGTTGAGAAAAAGTTGAATAGAAAACAGTAAACTATCAAATGTTTTTACCTTCTCATTTTCCTGTTAATCTGTATTATTGCTAATAACCTGTTACAAGCATATAATCATTATGCCAATGAAAAATAAAAAATTCTTCCTTCAAAAATATACATCAAAATTATTTCATAACTACAAATTACAAATATCATCTTCAAGTCTTTGATTTATATCTTTGATCCATCATTAATTGCCTCCCATCTGGATACTAGAAGCTGTATATGTGGCTTGGTATGTTTTAAATCAGTATTGTGCAAGACTAGAAATTAGCGCCCACCTCCCAGTTTGTGTATTATTTTATTATGTTTATATTAGAAAAGTTTATAGCATACGTTGGATCTTAATGTTGACTATCAATCCTTTTATTAGAATTCCTTGATTCTTTGTCCTACCCTACCATGTTTCTACTTGTGCCCAGTACCAGGCTTGCATTCAAGACCTCATGTTCTCACTAGGCTTTTGCACTCACAGCTGGTATTCCACCACTTTAGCCAAGCCTCTGTTTCTGGCTTGTTACTCGTACGGAGATAAGAATCTTGAAGATCTGTCTGGGTGGCTTCAAGACCTTGATCCTCAAATCTCACCTCTTAAGAAGCTAGAATTACAGGAATGAACCACTGACACCCAGCTTCTGTTTATTTTTTGTAGTTTCTATTTTCTTTGTAGTCCTAGCTTTACTGAAGTAAAATTTTAAAAAAGTGTACTGTAGATATTTATGATATACATGATATAAAATGATTACCACAGTCAACTGAATACATCACCACATCTTATATTTGAAATGATAAAATTTAAGATCTCTCCGGACTAGGAAGTGGCTCAGTGGTAGAGCACTTGCCTTGCATGCATGAGGCCCTGGGCACATAAGCAGAAGAAAAAAAAAGCTGGAAGTGGTGCTATGGCTCAAGTGGTAGCTCGCTAGCCTTGAGCTGAAGAGCTGAGGAACAGCGCCCAGGCCCAGAGTTCAGGCCCACAACCGGACCCAAAACAAAAAAAAAAATTTAAGATCTTTCAGTAATTTTCAGGTGTGTAACACATTGTAATTAACTATAGTTGACATGCTGTACAAAATCTTCAGGATATCTTTAACCTGTCTAGTTGAACTTCTGCATTGTTTGACCAACATCTTCCCCTCCTCCTCCTCTGTCCCACGGCAACCACCATTACTCTGCTTCATCACTTTTAAATTCCACACATGAAGACGGATGCAACATTTATCTTTTTATATCTTGTTCATTTCATAGCACAATGGCCTCCAGGCTTCATGAATAATATTTTCTTACATATATAAAAACCACATTTAATTCATCCATTGATGGACAATAAGGTTCATTTTATATCACTGCTACTGTGTCAGACAAGAAGTTTTATTTTTCTTGCAGTGCTGCAGGTCACATCCAGGGCCTTGCATCTGCTAGGCAAGTGGTCTTCTATTGAGCTACCTCCCTCTGGTATTCTACTGTTGTGAATAATGCTGTAAAGAGCATGAGCATCCATATTAATATATATTACTATATATTTTTATTATCATATACATATATATCCATACTGCTTTCCAAAATGTCTGTACTAACTTACACTCCCACCAATAATATATAAGGATTCTCTTTTCTCCACATGCTTGATTTACTTTGGTTTCTAGTGAAATTACTGTTAATAACTAGTTTTCTGTAGTGGGATGTATTAATCATTACTATTCTTTTTACTTTCACTATGCTTCTCTGGCAGTGTTTCTCAACTGGAAGACACCAAAAATAGTATAAGCATAATTTCTTCTTCAGTTCTACCTCTCCTAATGTTAAGCAATATAAAACTGGATCCCTGTGGAGATATTCCTTCTTTGGACTGACCATACAATGCACCTCTATTCTCAAGTATCTAGTGATTCTTTAGATAGATTTTTTTTTTTTTTGGTTGGTCATAGGGCTTTAACTGTAGGCCTGGGCACTTGTCCTTCAGCTCTTCAGCTCAAGGCGAGCACTCTACCACTTGAGCCACAGCGCCACTTCCAATTTTCTGAATGGTTTGTTAGAGATAAGAATCTCACGGACTTTCCTGCCTGGCTGGCTTTGAACCTAGATCCTCGTATCTCAGCCTCCTGAGTAACTAGGATTACAGGTATGAGCTACCGGCTCCCAGCTTTAGATAGGTCATTTATTGACCTCTAGAGATATCTTTGTCCATCCTGATGTTTAAGAGTCCTTTTCTCCCCTCAAATTGGGCTAAATTTCACAATGTTGGCAGATATTCTTCATTGTTTACAATTTGGGAATAGTGGATATTTTCTTAATTCATGATGTAATTTTTTTAATCTATACTACTGTTTTTCTTATTTTCCAGTTTCAGGGAAAGGAGAGTAAAGTTTAAGCATTCTTTTATATATTACGTATTTAGCCCAAATCTACTGTTGACATTAAGCCATATTCTTTTTTTCTTTTTTTTTCTTTTTTGTGCCAGTCCTGGGGCTTTTTTGGTGGTTAACTGGAGATAAGAGACTCTTAGACTTTCCTTACCACAGCTGGCTTTGAACTGCAGCCCCCAGATCTCAGCCTTTTGAGTAGCTAGGATTACAGGTGTGAGCCACCAGCACCCAGCTAAACCATATTCTTTTTTATTATCTTTAAATAGTTGTACAAAGAAGTTTCAGTTCTATGCGTCAATTTATGTGTGCAGTACATCTTGATCAGTGCCAGCCCTTCCTATCTATACCACCTCCACTCATCCCCTCAAGTTCCCTAACTCCATTTTCACATTGAGTATTATAATTACCCACTATTCATCTCTCCATTTGTCTGTCTCCCTCCCCTTAACCTTCATATCCCTCATATATTCATTTTGTTAAACTGTGAATTGCTCAAAAGTATTACACAATGGAAATCTACTCCTATATATGCTGTAATTTAGTCAGATTGATAATGTATATATACATATGGCCATGTATGTACTTTCACATGAGAGAATACATGCACTGTTTGTCTCTAAGCTTGACTTACTTCACTCAGAATGTATTTTTCCAGATCCATATATTTCCCTGCAAATAACATATTATTCCTATAAGTGACTAAGATTATGTTGTGTATATGTGTGTGTGTCACACATTTTCTTGATCCATTCTTTGGTTGTAGAGTATTTCGTTTGTTTCAATAGCTTAGCTATGGTGAAGAGTGGCACTAATGAAAATGATTGTTCAGGTATCTTTATTGCATCCTGACTTGCAGCCTTTTGAATAGATGCCCAAGAATGATGTCATTGAATCATAAGGCAGTTCTTATTTTAAGTTTTTTGAAGAGCCTCCATAGTGCCTTCCATAGTAGTTGTACTAATTCACATTCTACCAACAGTGTAATAGGGTTCTTTTCCCCTGAATCTCTGCCAGCATTTGTTATTGGAGTGAGATGGACTCTGAATGTTACTTGATTTGCATTTCCTTTGTAGCCACGGATGTAAAAAAATAATAATTTATGTGCTGGCCAGTTTTACTTCTGAGAGGTGTTTATTTAGCTCCTTTGCCCATTTATTAATTGGATTATTGAATCGTTAAGAGTTTAGTTTTTTGAGCTCCTTATATATTCTGACTTTAGAACCTTTTTAAATGTATATCTGGAAATAACTCGTCTCCCATTCTGTTGGCTGTCTTTTTAGCTTAGTAACTATGACCTCTCCTGTGCAGAAGCTTTTTAGCTTCACGTAATCTCATTTGTCAATTCTCCTAACTGCCAAGCCCCTGGAATCCCACTCAGGAAGTCCTGCTTATGCCAGTAAGTTCTAGTGTTTAGTCCTTCCTGTGGTATTTTCAAGGTTTGGGGTCTTAAATTAAGGTCTTTAATCCACTTTGAATTAATATTAGTAGAAAAGGAGAAACAGGAATCCAGTTTCAGTCTTCTACATAGAGATATCTAGCTTTCCAAACACACTTGTTGAAGAGGCTGTTGTTTTCCAACTTGTATTTTTTTGTTCCTTTGCCAAAAATGAGATAGCTATAATTATCTTTGATCTTTATTCTGTTCATTTGGTCTTCAGGTCTGCTCTTGGGCCTGCATCAAACTGTTATTGTTATTATGGCTCTATAGTAAAGTTGAATTCTGGTTCAGTCATACTCTTAGTTTTTCATGTCAGATTATTTGTCATAAAAGTATATTCATACTTACTAGAATATAATAAGATTTTTCTAAAAATGTATTTTTCCCTCCCTTTATTTTCTTTGTAATTTGATCTTTGGTTGCCTGTTATTTTTGGTTTGATTCTGTATACTCACTTTGATGTCATCCTTAGCTTTGCCTCTAGCTCCAGCATCAGTCTTGAATTTTAGGCAGTATATCCAATTAGCCACATGTGGAAACTGAGAACTGAAATGTAGTAAGAGCAAATTAAGATGTCCTGTAAATGTAAAAATCACACAAGGGCTAGGCATCAATGGCTCAACCCTGTAATCCTAGCTACCCAGAAGGCTGATATCTGAGGATCACAGTTTGAAGTCAGCCCAACCATGAGTCCATGAGACTCTTAATCTCCAACTAACCACCAAAAAGCTGGGTGTGTAGGATTGGCTCAAGTGGTAGAGCATTAGCCTTGAGCATAACAGTTCAGGGACAGCACCCAGACCTTGAGTTCAAGCCCAAGGACTGGTGCAAAAAAAAAAATCAAAACACTAAGTTATGAAGACGTAGTATGAAAACAATGTTTAAAAACTTAAGAACTTGAAAATTGATTATTCCTTGAAATGATACAATTGGTTTAAATAAAACATTATTAAATTATTAAAAAGCAGGACCTCACTCTATATACCGATAGATAGATAGATAGATAGATAGATAGATAGATAGATAGATAGATAGATAGATAGATAGATAGATAGACAGATAGACAGACAGATAGATAGATAGATAGAGCCCAGGCTGGCCTCAGACTCTCCATGTAACCCAAGGTGGCCTCTAATTCATGATTGTACTTCAGCCTTCCTAGTGCTGAGATTATAAGTGTGCGGTACCATGCCCAGGTGAATGATTTTGTTTGTTTGCCTGTTTCCAGGTACTAGGGGTTGAAGCCAGGGCCTTAAGTACTCTACTACTTACGCTATGTCCCCAGCCATTTGGTTTTTATTTTGGGGTGTTTTTTTTGATAGAGTGTTCATAACTTTGCCCAGCTGGCCTATATCCCTCTGTCTTCTTCCCTCCACCTCTCAAATAGCTACAATTCCAAGCCCAGCCTTTGGAATGGATTTTTGTCTGTTTTTCTCCGTTGTGTAACAGAATGCTTAGTACAAATGCTGAACAAATATCTCTTATTAATCTCTCTCTCTCGCTCCCTCCATCTTTCCCCTTTTTGTAATAGCCTTATTCTGATCATGGAGTCCAAGCAACCTATCACCAGGTTTATGCACCAAGTGCCATTGCTATGCCTGCACCTGTGATGCAACCTGAGCCAATTAAAGTAAGAAGCTTGTTTTGATTTTTTCTGTTTTTCTTCACTTGTATTTTACTTTTTTTAATTTCTCTTCTGAAAAAGAAAAACTGGATATTTTTGTCACAATTATGATCAGAAGTACATAATTAATGAATTATTTTATGTGGAGGAAATAAAGTGCTAAATTATCTATAACTCTTATTGGTTTTGAAGAATTATAAACCATAAAGGGTCAACTTTTTATCTGTTGTGGTAAAATACATGTAACTTAATATTCATCAGCTTAACCATTTTAATATTCAGTGGCATTGCTTATAATCACAACGCTGCACAAATCATCACTACTAACTCCAAATTTATCACCCCAAACAAATTCTGTTCTCATTAAGCATTTAATCTAGGGCTAGAAGTATGGCTCAAATGGTAGAGCACTTGCCAAGCAAGCACAAGGACCACCAAAACAAACCTTAGTACCACAAAACAACAAAAACAATAAATTATCCTTCCTTTTCTTCTTCTTCCCAATCTCTGATAATCTTTAGACTACTTTTTATCTCTGTGGATTTTTCTATTCTAGGTACTTCATATGGGATTATCTATGTCAAGGATACATAACACCTATTAGTATATTAAAACAGTTTATGATCTCTTCTTACTTGGGAATGTATTCATGCTCCTTAAGTCAGATTCAGGCCAAAGAAAACCAATCAGATCAACATATTTGACTGTCTACTGTGTACCAGGGAATTCTTTCTATTCTTTTACAACACAGCTTCTTAGTGACTAATACTTAGTATCATCACTTTAGGGAAATAGATTTTTTCTCTAGAAAATAATTATAGACAAATTAACTGTTAGGTGGTTATATAAATTTTGTGAGCATCCTATGTATTGAATTTACTACCGAAACAATCTGTGTTAAGAGAGTCCCACTGTCTTCACCCCATCATCACTCTCTGCCATGACTCCTCAGTACATTCCTTCATTGCCTCTACCACTATTCTGTAAACATGAGATCAAACCACAATTCTGGGCCAGACACTGATGGCTCATGCCTGTAAACCTACCTATTTAAGTTTCTGAGATCTAAGGATCACAATTCAAAGCCAGCCCAGGCAGAATAGTCTATAAGACTCCTATCTCCAAGTAACCACCAAAAAGCTACAGATACAGCTGCGGCCCAAGTGGTAGAGCACTAGACTGGAGGGGGACAAAAAGCTCAGGAACAATGCCTAGCCCCTGACTTCAAGCCCCAGTACTGGCATACACACACCAAAACAATAAATAAGTAGGGGCCTCTTGTCAAATCTAGTTTTACTCTAAATTTTGTTAATCTAGAATGTTACTCTATAAATAAGTGTTATTTATAGAGATTTTCTTTTCAATATTGTTAGAAAATCTTCAAAACCAAACTTCACTAACATTAGCATTTTCTCCAAATATACTTCTCTAGAAATAGCTGATGTACTGTGCCATATTTATGTAAGAACATGTTATTTTGGTGTGTGTATACATATATAAACCATATATTATACATACTTAAAAACATATGTATTATGTATGTAGTAGAAAGAGATATTTAGGGAATTAATTTTGACTTTATTAAAGAACTACAGGTTGATTAATTATTGGAATAAGAATAAATTTTATGTGTACTAGAGAATGTCACAAATTAATGGTGTGGCTTGAATAAGTCAAATAAAAATATACGGTAGAGAGTGATACTAGGATAGGAGAATTTCCTAAGAATGTTACTGCTAAACATTCTTTTGTTTCTTTCGGCTATGCTACGGTTTAAACTCAGGCTTCAAGCTTGCTTGTTTTGCTTGTTCAGCTAGTGCTCTACCACTTGGGCCATACCTGTAGTTCTGATTTTGTTGGTTGTTTTGGAGAAAATCTACAGACTTTTCTACCCAGAATGGCTTCATACCTCTGTAATTGGACCTAGCCTCCTGAGTAGCTAGTATTACAAGTGTGAGCCATCAGCACACAGCTGTATTCAACACTCTGAAGTTTAATTTTTCTACTTTAAGAGCACATCCTTCTCTAAATCTTTTTAGCTCTGTAAGTAGGGATAGCAGAAATTACATACATAGACGTATCTTACTTTTTTAATTTAGTCATGTAAAAATTACTCATTCCCTTTAGATTGGAGATGGTAAAGAAAATTTATGAAACTTTCAAAGTCAAAATTAGAATACAGAGATATTATAGAGAGGGTTTATGTTCCTTTCCTTGCTTTAATTTGTTAATAAAAGATGGATACTCAAGGATTCAGGCTCCAAGCCAGCCCAAGCAGGAAAGTCCATGGGACTCTTATTTCCAGTTAACCATCAAAAAACACAAGTGGAGCTGTAGCTCAATTGGTAAAGTGCTAGCCATTAGCAAAAAAAAGCTCAGGAACAGTGTCCAGGACCTGAGTTCAAGCCCCAGGACCAGTATCCAAAACACAAAAGACAGAGTTTTGTGTTTATTTTATACTCAGTGTTGACTCCAGTGTCTCATGAGAATTGAGCCAGTGCTCTACCACTAAGGTATTATACTTTTAAGGTGGAATGTTCTGTGCATTTATGCTCAATATTTTTCCTTAAGTGATTTAATGACCCACAAGAGAAATGGTGCCCTCATTCAAGGACAAACTCACAAACTATTTCCATAATTTTTAAGAACTGTACACTCTGTAGAAATATTTAACTATATAAATTTACTGTGTAGTACTGTTTACTGTGTAGCAAACTAGGAACTTTGTTTTATAGAAGATTGATATGACATAAAAAGCTGATATGTAAATACTGTGATATAATTAAGAAATAATCTTTTTTCTAAGGCAAATTAATATGGTTTCAAAATATTAGTGACTGACATTGATAAATATTAACCTTTTGTTCCTGTGAAATTTTTCCCTAGTACCAAAAACCTTCGTGACTTTTAAAATAGAAAGGTGGAAATGTTTCCATATAAGAATTTGAGCCTTACCAGGCACCAGTAGCTCATGCCTGTAATCCTAGCCACTCAGAAGGCTGAGATCTGAGGATCATGGTTCAAAGCCAGCCGAAGCAGAAAAGTCCCCATTAAGTCTCCAATTAACCACTCAAAAACCAGAAGTGGCATTATGGCTCAAAGTGGTAGAGTGCTAGCCTTGAGCAAAAAGAGATCAGGGACAATGCCCAGGCTCTGCGTTCAAGCCCCATAACCAACAACAACACAACAAGAATTTGAGCCTGTTGTTTTTATAAGTCACTTTTAAAACTAATAGCAAGGTTGATCAATGAGTACTAAGTTCCAAATAGTAAAACATTCTGACTGCTGTTGCACAGAAAGATGACTATAGATAACAACAATGTTTGATTGATTGATAGATATATAGATAGATAGATAGATAGATAGAAGACTTTAAAATTTTTTACCATAGGAAGTGATAAATGTTTGAAATTTATATACTTAACCTAATTTAAACATTATACAATGTATATGTGTGTGTTTAAACAGCATATAGTACCTCATTAACATTTTATGGTTTTATGTATCAATTAAAACTAATTACATTTTTAAGTCTATTTAATACCTTTAAAATTCTAATGTTAGGCTGGACTTGATAGCCGAAGGCTATAATCCTAGTTCATTGGAACATGGATGTCAAGAGATCATGGTTCAAGGCTAGCCGAGGCATAAGAGTTTATGAGACTCCATCTCAACCACTAGCAGGACACACTGGAGCATGCTTTTTATCCTAGTGACAAAGGAAAGCATAAAAAGGAGGATTGTAATCCAAACTAGTCCAGGCATGTGGCAAGCCCTTATCAAAAAATTGCCAACATGAAAATGGGTTGGCAGAGTGAATCAAGTGGTTGAATGCTGGTTTAGCCATGAGGCCCTTCAAACTCCAATATTGAAAAAGAAAACAATGCTTATAATTTTATAAATATTAATTTGGAAATATCGCAAGGTAGGAATTTTAGACATTAAAACTGTCTTGAAGCAACAAAACATATGTCTTAAAGAGAGCTTGAAGTGCAAGCCTAACTACTATATAGAACTTTCCAAAAACTACTCATTGACTATAAACCATGTACACTGTCAAATCACATACAAAATAAATACAAAGTAAACCAATATAGAAGTTAGTATGGTATTAATTAGGGCTATAATTCCCTAGCTCAACAGTCATATTGTATTCAGATAAGGTTTGGTGGGGGGGGTAGGTAGGGGTTGCTGGTCCTGGGGCTTGAACCTCAGGGCCTAGGCACTGTCTCTGAGCCTCTCTGTTCTCAAGGCTAGCACTCTACCACTTGAGCCACAGTGCCACTTCCAGCTTTTTCTGTTTATGTGGTACTGAGGAATTGAAGCCAGGTCTTCATGCATGCCAGGCAAACACTCTACCACAAGCCATATCCCCAGCCCCTCAGAAAAGTTTAAAATATAATAAAGAAGAACCACATGATGTCAAAAATTATCTGGCTGTACTAGAATACCTACTACCTAAAATATATAGGACCATATAGATGTAGATGTAGATAACATTATATTATCCAGTCACCCCTATAGATATGTTTTTGATAGATGTGACCTATTATACCTTTAAGATGAATGTCAAATCCCAAGTTATGAAGAGTAGGAGTGAAGAATTATAAAGTGTTTGTTTCCTAATGTTTTCTATTCTTCTATCAACATATGTTCTTATGAGAATTGATGCAACTGAAAATTAGGGAAATTATCATTTCAGTTCACCTTTAAGTTAAATGTATGTCTTATTAAACTCCCATATATGTTACAATCCAAAAAGACATGAATATTAAGGATAATATTGAGTCATTGCCAAGCTGTGAGAAATTTCTCCTACCTAAAGCATTGACTTGAATGAGAAACGCTAGTGGTCTGTATATACCTTACCTTTGGAAAGAAGTAACTGGGAAGGGGATCTGAACTACCTACCACTGTCTATATCTAGACCAGAGATGCAGGACAGTACACTTCTGAATATTAGCAACTATCTCTAATGTACAAAAATATTTGACTACCACTTTCTTCTTCCTAGCCATTCCCTTATTTCCTTTCATTATTGTTTCTTTTTTTTCCTCGTTGTGATGGTGGTATCCCATAGTATCTGGGTGGAATCTGATTCAGTCAGGACCTTGCACTTGTTGGGCTACTGCCTGAGCCGTGCTCCCAGCCCTCTTTTGATTTAGTTATTTTTCAAATAAGTTCTATTTTTGGCAGTGGCTAACTTCAGGTTACAGTCATCCTACCTCTGCCTCCTGTATAGCTGAGATTATTTGTTGGGATAAGGAACTTTTTGTCTGGGCTGGCTTGCAGTCATAGTTCTCCTTATCTCTGTCTCCCAACTAGTTGGGATTATAAGCATGAGTCACTGCATCCAGCTGATTATTACTTCTCATTAATCAATTTGAAGGCTTATATTCTCAGTATTTATCACGACATAAAGATAGAGAAGGATGAGTACAAAGTGTTGGATTTTGGATGGCAAAGTTAGAGGAAACGTGATCTTTTTTTCACCTTCCTACAAAGGAGAGTGATTTTTTGTGGGTGTGCTATACATACTCAAACAATCGACTGGTTCTCTACAATGATTGTTGTATTCAGAAAACTCTAGGCATCAGAGCAAAATATCACCCACTTAAGCATTAAAAATTGCATGGTTTCTGTGTATAAAGCTTCCCTCTTGATGTTAGCCTAAGATAATAAAGAGAAGCAAGACTTTATGAAGCCAATTTCTTTGACTTGTCATATATCTCCCTCTACTCAAGAATAAGTACATAGAAAAGAATATACACATTACTGGTTTTATAAAAATGCATACATTAAAAAATTACATTTAAAAAATACATTAAAAGCAAGGATGAACCCACTCAACTTATGGGTTACATCTCAACAAACTCATTGTAAGTTGAAAATATGTCAAAAATGTATTTAATGTTCTTTACCTGACAAACCTATCCCTGGTCTTGGGAATATCAAAATTCAAAACTGTAAGTATGGTTTCTACAGAAAATATATCACTTTGTACCATCTAAAAGAAGCCAAAAACTCAAATGTGAAGCCAGGTACAAGTGGCTCATTCCTGTAATCCTAGCTACTCAGGAGGCTGAGATCTAAAAATCATGGTTCAAAGCCAGCCCAGACAGGGACATCCATGAGACTCTCTAATTAACCACCAGAAAACCAGTAGAGGCACTGTGACTCAAAGTATTAGAGCACTAGCCTTGAGCAAAAAGCTCAGGGACAGTGCCCAGGCCCTGAGTTTCAGCCCTACAACCAACCGAAAAAAAAAAAAAAATCAAATGTGAAATCGTTTTAAGTTGGGTACTGTCTGTATATCCCAGGACAATCAGATTCTCTAAAAGAATAAGATAATTAAATTTAATCATGTTCATAATTTACTGTTGCTGTTAAAACAACATATAGACTGATCTTATTTTACCTACCCTAAGACCTTGAAAACAAAACTGATTGTCATTTTTATATTTGATGTATCAAAGGCAAAAGTATGAAAGATGGAGATTATATAATGTTATAAATATCTTTGTAGCAAAAAGAGGAACATTTTAATTCTTTATATTTTATTACCTTTCAGTAGCTGTACAAAGTAGTTGCCATTCAACAAAGCCGTTTATGAATACAATGTGTTTTGATCAATGTCACCCCAACATTTTGAATCTTGAAGGAATATCTTCAAGAATGTAAGAATCATTGCTTCAATAACTTAACATTTAATCTTTGAGTTCAAGGACAAAAGCTATTCAGACTCTGAATTAAGTTTTAATGTGGTGCAAAGACACAAACACATCAAGAATATGAATTTTGTAATAAGTTGAGTCTCAGTAACTCATGACTGTCCTCATTGCTAAGGAGGCTGCGGTCCAGAGGAACATGGTTCAAAGCTAATAGACAGAAAAGCTCACTAGACACTATGTCCATAATAACCAGCAAAAGGCAAGGCTCAAGTAGTAGAGTGCCATCTGCACAAGCAAGCCCAAGGCCCTCAGTTCAAACCCCAATACCTCAAAAAATATTATAATATCATTTGTTTCCTTTATAACCGCTCTACATTAGACATTTTGTTATTCTAACACTCTCTTAGACTTTTTGTTGTTGACAAAAATGAGGGAGAAAAGATTTACTTTGGCTTCAGAGGTCTCAGTTTTCAAGATTTCAGTTCATAGTCCTAGGCTCATTGACGCTTGGCCTGTGATGACACAAAACATCATGACAGCAGGTGATGTGGTAGTGGAGGCTGTTCACCCCGTGGTGGACAGAAAGAAGAAAAAGAGGTGCTAGAACAGGATACAGCTCCTAACTATATAATCCCAGTGAGTTTTATCCAGCCAGGCCTGCTTTCTAAAGTCCTAACAACCTTTCAAAATAACACAACCACATAGTGTCCAAGCCTTCAACAATGAACCCATAATGGACATTTCATAATCAAACTGATATTCCGCCCATGAACTCCAAAGGCTCATCCATCCCAATGCAGATTGAATGTAGTCCATTTCTAAGAGCCCCCACAGTCTTAACTGTTCCAAGCTTGTTAAAAGTTCAAGTCTAAAGTCTCTTGTGAGACTCAAAGCAAACTTAACTGTCATCCTCTATAAAAATTAAAAATTTGCCGGGCATCAATGACTCAAACCTGTAATCTTAGCTAGTTAGGAGGCTGACATCTGAGGATCATGGTTCCAAGCCAGCCTAGACAGGAAAGTCCTTGAAACTCTTTTCTCCAATTTACCACCAGAAAAAACAGAAGTAGGGCTGTGGCTCACAAAGTGGTAGAGTGCTAGCCTTAAGCAAAAAGCTCAGAGACAGCGCCCAGGTCTTGAGTTCAAGCCCCATAACCAACAAAAAAAAAGTCTCAAAACATACTTCCAATATACAATAGCACAGAGTAAATATTACTATTTCAAGAGAGAGGAATGTGACCAAAGTAAGAGCATAACCTAGAGGACAAACATGAAATCCAGCCATCTGAAGCACATGATGGTGGGCTGCTGGGGGTCTTAAACAGCTACAGACCCTATGGTCTTGTCTTAGGGCCCACATGGCCTCTCTTATAACGACTTAGGTCATAGCCTGTGGCTGTCCTTGGCAGATGTTCCACATTCCTGACATCTCTAACTTCCTAGGATTTCTATTATGTTCAGTTTCACCTTCACATCTTTACATACTACCCTCTAAAGAGGCTCCTTGCAGATCCTAACTCTGCTACACATTGCTTAGCTTCCTAGATGTTCCTTTGAAAACTTCTGTGACCCACAACTATTGCATTCTGAATCCCTGAACAACATCATAAAGATGACACCCAAATCTGCCATAAGCACAGCCAGTAACCAGACAACTTGAACACATCTGCTGCAATGTGTCCTGCTCTCTTTTCAGTTTTCCATATGAATTAAAACCTTTATACCCCTGACTCTGGTAATGTGTGGAATATAAAGATGTGATAAATGCTAGAGAAGATAAACATGATTACCCCAACTCAAACATTACACAGTGTATACAAACATGTCCCGAAACATCATATGGTGCCTATGTACAAACTTTGTTTTTCTGTAGTTAAAAAATAAAAACTTGATAATTTATGTTTACAAAAGTTCTTGGTGCTTTTGTAAACAGACACTCAAATTTCTGAGAGGTAAAGCATAGAGTACGTTTAGCTCTAACTTAAATATAGATAGAAACTCACAAATATTTATCTTCTTATATATCTAAGTACGTCTGTTCTGTTTGTTTCAAAAGCACTATTGTCAACAGCTTCTTCATTGTGCTTAGCTATATACACTATAATTTCTGATTTTAATGTTAATATAATCAAGGGAATCCATTATTTTTAAAGCCTGGTAGCTATTTCCTCAATATAAAGTGTCTTAGTTCAGGCTGCTCTAACAACTATATTACAAACTGTGTTGAAACATTTATTTCTCACAGTTTTGGAGGCTGGGAAATTCAAGATCAAGGTGCTGGCAGATCCATTATCTGGTGAGGACCAACTTTCCACTTTGCAGGTGTCTGTCTTCTGATTGTACCATCACAAAGTAGAGTGCAGAGAGAGCATAGCACACTCTTTTTGCTCTATTATTTTCATTTTCTTTTGAGATGTTGGGGATCAAACCCACGACCTTGGGAATGCCAGGCAAGCTATGGTCTCAGTCCTCTGTTCTTAGAAGGGTACTAATCACATTATTTAGGGCTTCATTCTGATGACCTAATTACATCCCAGAGGTCACACCTCCAGATATCATCACATTGAGAACTGTCTATAATAAGTGATAGTGAGGGAGACACAAACCTAAAAGTCCATAGCAAGAATAGAGTGAGTATACTCAAGGCTACCATATTAAAGTCTTCCATAAGATTTCAGAAGTTCTCATATGAATATTTCTGTCCATCCTGAGAAAGCTAAATACAAGGTCAACAAAAGAGCCCATAGAAAATAGTTTAAGCTGCACAGGCTACATAGTCTCTATCAAAAATACTCAATCATGGACAGGAACCAGTGGCTCACGCCTATAATCCTAGCTACTCAAGGGGCAGAGATGAAGATGGCAATTCAAAGCTAGCCCAGGCCAAAAAGCCCACAAGACTCTTATTGCCAATTAACCACAGGTAGGTAGGTAGGTAGATAGGTAGGTAGGTAGGTAGATATGTGGCTTAAGTGGTAGAATGGTAGCCTTAAACAAAAAGCTCAAGTTCAAACCCCAGAAACCACAAAAAAAAAGCTATTTAACTTTGCCAGCATAGTATACAAACAGCCACAATAATAATAGAATTCTAATAAAAACTATTTACAAAATAGAAAGGCCCTTGAGATGATCTACTCTAATGTGTCCCCTTAAAGTATAATATGACTTAATGCTTTCATTATATTTCTGTACTCACCTTTCTTTTTCATCTATTTTTATCTTGATGTATGTGTGTGCACATGCCAGTCTTGGGGCTTGAATTCGGGGCCTGGGCACTGTTCCTGAGCTTCTTCTCTCAAAGGTGACATTCTATTAGTTAAACCACAGCTCCACTTCAGGTTTCTTTTTTTTGTATTAAATTTGAGATAATTAAGTTTAAAGCTAGCCTCGACTTTTCCTGCCCAAGGTAGTTTAGATTCAGATCCTTAGATCTCAGGAGGCTGCTCCTGAGTAGCTAAAATTACAAGCATGAGCCACCAGTGCTTAGCATGATGTTATATTTTTAAGACTTCTCCATTTTCCATTTCCATGCTTGTGATCATGTGTGAAGTCAGAATTCATCTGGGTTTTGATTTTGATTTTTGTCTTGATGAGTGGTTTGATTGCTAGGTGTCAGACCCAGGGCCTCTGCATTATAGGCAAGTCCATTCATTTAATTTTTTAAATCTAAAATTAGATTTTCTACCTGGTACAGAAGCAAACCCAGCTCAGGTTGGATGATTACAAGTTCAAGCTAACCTGGACAGCATAGCAAGACTTAATCTAAAACAAATAAAAGTAGTGTATTCCCTCACTCTAACTCTTGCCCACATTCTTGCCAAACTCTCTAGTTTCCCAATGTTCATGAACTCAAATTTGTATATGTATAAATTTCTTCTCTAAGCCTTTACCCAAGCAACCTCAACACATAAAACAGTAAGATAAGGAGGGGGTAACATTCTCGATAGGAAATGGACTCATTACCTTACTCATGTAACTGTAACCCCTCTGTACAGTATCTTTACAATACAATATATATTTTAAAAACACAGTATGACATCACTCCTCTATTTCTCCTGGGAAAACTAGAATTTATTGGCTTACAATTAATAAGCTATGAGTAGTTTACTATGTATGTTAGTTGTATATTATTACTATGTATAGTAGTTGTATATTATCACTGTCACTAGATTTTATCCAGCCAACAAAAATATTTATTATCTAATTGTGTTTTTTGTGTTGTAGACACTGAAATAGATACTACAGTGAATAATACTAAGTCATACTGGACAGTATTAAGTAGGCTAGAAAAGCCAGGCCAGTATATCGAGTTTGGTTTTAGCAAACCAGGCAAGTTCAAACCCCTAGTGCTGTGCTATCTCCAGTTGCCACTAGCAACATGAAGTTATTTAATTTTTTATATGTACGGTGCATGTGTGTGTTCGTGCGTACATGCATGTGTACATGTGCACACATTCTAGTACTGGGGCTTGAACTCAGGTTGCTAAGCTCTGACTTGGCTTTTTTGCTAACAGTTGGCACTCTATCACTGGTGCCCTGCTTCGTTCCACTAAGGGATTTTTTTTTTCTGGTTTATTGGAGATAAGAGTCACTCAAATTTGTTGTCTGGGCTGGCTCCAAACTTCAATTCTTAGATCTCATCCTCCTGAGTAGCTAGGATTAGAGATGTGAACCACTGGCACCTGGATAATTTAAACTTTCAGTTAAGTGAAATTAAAATTTAATGCTTCAATTACACCTAGCTGCATTTCAGGTATTAAACACTCACATATGACTAGAGGCCCCTGTATCTGACTGAAGATAAGGACATTTAGGTCAACATAAAAAGTTCTATTGGACAATACTGCTCTAGAGATATTGCGAGAAATAGGAAAAATTTTGAACCTACCCAAAATTAAAAATGTATTTTAGGAAAGCAAGGGCCTGGCCAGTGCCCAGAGTGCCAAAAAACTAGTAGCAGCTAGGTTTCTTTGACACCACTGGTCATGTTTTCTGTTAGTCTGGTAAATTTAAAACTTTATCATTCTGCATCTCAGTAAGTCCTGCAGTTTCAGTTATCAGCTGAGGCTACCATCATCTGAACACTTGCCTGGAGTATCTGTCAAGTGGGCACCCAGTCTTAAAAACAACCAAAAAAAAAAAAAAAGGTCCCAAGATAACACAGGTATTTGTAATTACTCTGTCCTGTCAATGGCCAACATTGAGGGTGATTGGACATGATTGGACAACTTTCTAAATAGCCTTCCAAACAAGTTTTTTAAATTCACTTAACAAAAGGAAGTACTCTAACTCACTTAATCTGTGCTGATCTGTTACCTATTTTTCATATTAAAGGTTTATATACTGGGACACTAGCAGGTAGACGGGTTCTGAACCCCTGCTAATTCGCTGGCTTCTTATTCTATAACATTCTAGTGAATTCCACATGTTCTGAAAAGCAGTTCATAAATGTTAATTGATGTTCTCCCCTCATTTTCGCTACTTTATCCTTTTTCAGTCTTTCTGATCTGTGTTTTCTCTTTACTTAACAGACAGTGTGGAGCATTCATTATTAAGACAATTGGGCAGCTCTAGTCCAGCTCAACTGATTTCTTGTCCAATGATCCTTGTGTGACCAAGATCCAGCTTCAAGGAACCGGCTAGAAGCTGCCCGTTGTGAAACTTAGGGTTAGTTAATACCTCACCATTTATTTATTCCACTATAAGCTGTCTAAATTTAGCCAGATTTGCTTTTTCAGCTGTTTTACAAAATTATTTAGATAGATGTGGCATGTTGGTTTTTTATGTGTTAATCTAACTGTAGTAACATTTTCTACATGTTTTATCCATTCCATAAATAATAACTACACTGGGAATAGTGAGATGTCTTTCATTTTCTCTGCTTTGTGTTATTTATTTTCTTCTCAAAGTTTTAGACACTGAGCTTTATATTCTTTGATATTTAATACTAAGGATGTCATTTATAATTCTAATAGAATTTTAATGCCGCCATACCTTTAGAACATAGCAGTTATTTAGTCATATTAATTTTTTGCTGTGTTTTCATTTAAGATGCTTTTGTCTAACATTTTTTACTAATTTTGCCTAATTTGTCTAATTTTGTTTGTTACTGCTACTCCTATTTTAATTTTGCTTCTGCTATAGTTTTCTAAATTTAAATATTTATACATCCTTTACTCTAACATTTTAAATATTTATGCATATTCCAACATTAGTATTGGAAATATGACCAACATGCTCTTGCTTTTTCATATGATTAATTTCACCATATTAAGTTTTTCTCTAATGTTTGAAATAACACTATAACCCTCTATAGTATAACTAAATTTTATATACTATAAACCTACCTTGTAGAATTTTGATAACGACTCACTTTTCTGACATGATTTACTAACATTAACTTATGTTAGTGTAAAATGCTTTAATTTTCTAACCTTTTTTCTCATTTTACTAATATATTTGATTATAAGGTAATTTTAAAGGAAAATTGATTTCATAAAATTCAAAACTATTTCTTTCACCAAAGGAAAACTTTTGTGATTCTAAGTCCAATTCATGTTTTAAACTTGGAAAGTTGCAGGAAAGAATCACTGGTTCAAAAGATATAGAACAAAGCCATACATTTTAATCATGAAATTCCTGTAGTAGTATAAGAAATATCCTTCTTTATATTCATTTACAATTCTTTCACTGACTTCCTAATTTTAGAAGAGAAAAGGAAAGGTCTAAAAATTGGCATTGCCCTAATAAATCTGCATTTTTCTTCCCTATTTCAATTCCATATGTACTCAGTGATCAGCAGCTGCAGTAGCAGCAGGACATAGACTCCAGAGTTTTCCCCATGAGTTAAGTGTAGGGTGTTTTCTTTTGAAACCATAATGACTATGTTTGCCTGTCAGATAATTTCACTAGGACAGTAGGACCCTGTGAATGTATACAAACAAAGATTGCATGTACATTGATTATTATTAGTTTTAGAAATGTAAATAAACTAGTAAGTCCCACAATGAAATTTCAAAAGGTTTCATTCTGTAAGTAAAAAACTGTAGAAGTCTTCTTTTAATAGCACTATCTTTTAGAACAAAAAAAGCTCATGTTTCAGTTTTCAGATGTTAAATATGATGCTAAACAAATCCTAGACTATGAATAAAAATTAATGATTAATATTATTGGGCAAGGAATTTTGATAACAAATCATACTCAGTGTGTTACTTCCACAGTTATATATCTACAAATACATAGATTTTATGTGTATATATATTCACTATACACAGTCAAATAATTCATACATGTATACTTCTTAGAATTTAGTTTTGAGATGCCAATTAAAAAGTTCAGAATTTATTGCCAATCTTGAACTGGACGCTAGTGGCTCACACCTATAATCAGAGCTACTCAGAAGGCTAAGATCTAAGGATCATGGTTGGATGCCAGCCTGGGCAAGAAAGCCCACAAGACTCTTATTTCCAGTTAACTACCCAAAAAGCTGGAAGTGGAGCTGTAGCATGAAGTGGTAGAACCCTAAATTGAGCAAAAGGTTCGGGGACAGCGCATAGGCCCTGAGTTTAAGCTGAGTACTGGCACGCACGCACACAAACACACACACAAAAGAAATTTTTAGTGTATTGATGCTGTTATCCTTCTTTATCACTTAGCTTGACAAGGAAACAGACTGAGAGGATAAAAATTCTCTAAATATGTTCTAAATGAAGCCCATTTAATTTTTTTCTATTTTGTGATGGATCTTCAGTTAATCATTTGAAAACTAATGTTTCATCCATGTTATGAGAGCAATATTAGGAAATTATCTGAAATCTGCTTTGTTAAAGTGAAGTGGATAATACAAATATTAGTACATGTATCTAAATCACAAGATCATTATCTTGTAAAAAAATCTCAAATACAATCAAAATAGGAAAAGATCTTGGTAAATTAAGACTAACTCTTCAGAAACATCTGATTTCAGAAATATGACTTGTAAAGATTATGATTTAATGTATAACAGATATAGCACAATATTTCTAGCAAATGTATATAATTCCAGTATAGTAAGTTTTCTGGATTTATACTTACATAATGAATGAAGGCACACAAAAAAATTATTGTACCTTTCCCAGTTCTTTTAGTATTAAAATACAGAATCAGGCCAGATGCCAGTGGCTCACACCTGTAATCCTCGCTACTCAAGAGGATGAGATCTGAGGATCACAGTGCATAGCCAGCCCAGTCAGGAAAGTCCGAGAGACTATCTCTAATTAACCACCAGAAAACCAGAAGTGATGCTGTGGCTCAAGTGGTAGAGCACTCACCTTGAGCTGAAGAGCTGAGGGGCGGTGCCCAGGCCCAGAGTTCAAGCCCCATGACTGACTGACATACATACATACATACGTACATATGTACATACATACATGCAGAATCAAAGGACTAGAAAGTACTTTAGGAAGGTATTCAACTTTTTTTTTTGTCGTCAGTCATAGGGCTCGAACTCTGGGTTCAGTTTTACATTCCTGTGTATACATATACATCCCAAAATATAGGTACCAGCTTTCATCCTTCCATATTAAATACTTTCAGATTAGTAGCTACAGTGGATGCTGTTTATTGCACCTGCTGCTTTTCTGTCTCTTTGCTTATATATTGAATAAACTTTCTGTTTGTTACATTCTGTGAGTTTCTCTCCGAAATCAAGTGCTCAGACAAAGCACTCTGGAGGCATGCTCATCCTTTTTGCTTTTGTTTTTTTAGACATGCTCTCTTGCTACTATTGCTCGGGTTGGCCACCAGTAGCATTCCTCCTATGTTTACCTCTCATGTACTTGTGATAACCGCTATGTGCCCCTACAACCAGCTCGTTCTGCTTTTTAAGTCCAATTGAATATAGCCTAGTTCATCTGAAACTTTAGATTTTTTGGTAATCTATAGTAATCTATAGTAAAAATCCCTTTATAAAAATGCCTGGGTAGAGTTTTTTGTTGCTTCTACATACACGTATATGTATGTAAACATGTACAGATATAAATTTAGATAACAAGGAAGGGGTATAGTAATTAGAATAGATAATATCGCTATAATTTTCTTATTAACAAGCAACATAGCACCAGTTCTGGAGTGGAAATCTGGTTCTACTATATTAATAGAGTTTTGCAGCTTTACATAAACATAACATTCCATTCCTTTGAAGAAAGTATTAAAACAAGCAACTGATCAATTCCTACATCTATTAGATCAAAAAAATTTTACCTATTTTGAGAAAACCTGCTAAACCTAGTTTGTAATAAATACAAATTTCAGAATTTCATGTCAGTTCTTGTCACATCAGATGTTTGACACCTTCCTATAAAACTGAGGTAACTTATTTGTGTCTGCATTTATGATCTCCAAGATGTTGTTCTGGAGAGAGAGAGTCAGACAGACAGAGACACACACACAGAGAGACAGACAGAGAGAGCGTCAAAGCTGCCATGAGCATGCAGCAAGCCAGACAGCTCTGCTGAAAGGACAACTCGAGTCACAGAAGAAACCCACAGCTTTCACCAGCCTCAAATACAACGTATAGATTTAGCACAACAGCATAAAAACAGACGTTATTCTGTACTCACCTACTAGGAAGTAAACAACTTTGTTATTTTAATAACTCTAAAAACTAACAAGAAACCAATCCAATCTTCTGTCACCTCCATATAGCAGGCAGGCTTCTTGGCTAGCACAAAACAAAACGCCATGTGAATATATATTTGGTGTTTAACAGGACTCTTGGAAATTAAGAACTTCTTTCAAAAACTAAATTTGATTTGGAATATAAACATAACACCATACAACCCATTTAACTTACTTGCATCTTGAAAATTACTTTCCAAATAACATAACACTTTTGCTTAAATTTTGTTTGCCCATTATAGATAATTTAACTTTCTTTATTTTCTTCTCAATAGTAATTTATTTGAGGAAACATCCAGAGTTCATACTGTCATATAGTCATAAAAATCTTTATTAAACATTCTTTATTAAACTTCCTAATTCATTGCACATTCTTCAAACCAAATGTTTTCATATACTCTAGATTCAATAATAGTTGTCACTGATTTAATCTCTGGGTATATTATCCCAAAAGAATCTTTTCTCTATTGTTAATAAAGTAGCTTGTACAATTATAATAAGACAAACTTGTAATTCTAACCAGAGTTCTAAGCTTGGAAGTCCAAATCTAGGGTTCCATTATGTCAAGTCTACCACTACTCACTCTCTCCAATACAAGAAATAAAGAATAGTAGAGAAAGACAGTAAGATTTATTATACAGCATAGGCATGCCACAGGAAGGGGCAAAGTAAACATTCCCATCTTTGGAGTACAGAAATGAGCTGTTGGTGTAAACAAAGGAAGAAGAAGGGTAAAAAGAGATGTGCACAGAAAATGTGGTTTGGGTTCTGTTTTTCCAGAGTTGTTAACTGTTATCGTGTGAGTAGACCAATGTAATTCTCATCATTACAGGTAAATATCCTCATTTGAGGAGTGGCCTGTCCTGCTAAGCTCTACTCTTCTTTTGTTGGCAGCACTTTTGGTCCCTTGTCATGAAGATATTATCAGTCCTGTTTTCTAGAACCCAAGATGATTACAGGAGAAACATGTAAAATGGAGGCAGGAATGTGTAGCTTTTCTCCTGCTTTTATATGGGGCCAAAGAAGTCAGTGCTTTTTAACAAAAGAAATTTCTAAAATACCTGTTTCATAATTATATTTCATCTGAAAGGGTCATGCTCCAACATAATGCCTTCTTTTCTCATAAGTAATCACATTTTTAAAGACTTGCCAAGTTTTATTACTTGACCTCTGAAATATTGACTGAGAATTGTTCTCTAGCATATTTCCTCTTAATTCTTCCTCCATCTTCAGTCAGGAGCGACAGACAGACTTGACTTGATTTTAATTATCTTTATAGAAATCAAGCCCATTACTAATAGGCAGGTTTGACAGTTTTTTTAATTTTTACTGTAAAGATACTGTACAGAGGGGTTACAGTTACATGAATAAGGTAATGAGTACATTTCTTGTTGAGCATTGTTGCCCCCTTTTTCTCCTATCTCTTCCCTCCCCCATTGCTCCCCCCTCAATTTGTAAAGTTCATTTCCAACATAGTGTCTTGTATCATTGTTGCAATGTCTCATCCTGTGTCCTTGTTATTCCCCTTCCCCTCCCCAAATTACATAAAAGTATATACATGAGGCAGGGTAACAAAATCAAATACAGTGACAACAGGGAATATACCATAGGGGGAAAAACATACAAAAGAAACAAAAAAATCACATAGTACATTAAAAACAACAACAACAAAGAAAAAAATTCTTGTGGCCATGCTTTGGAGTTAAATTTCTCGTAGCATCATCTTATATGGTCATATGTACATAGCTTTTGAGCTTTTCTGCTCATCTGATAAAATTATCCTAGATGTATACTATTTATTGCAAATAAGAGAAACCATGGGACCTATGTTTCTTTGGATCTGGCTTCTTCACTTAATATGATTTTTTTCAAGTCTTTCCATTTCCTAACAAATGGGCAGTGTCATTCTTTCTGATGGAAGCATAGAATTGCATTTATATATTTATGTATAAATATTACGTTTTCTTGATCCATTCATCTACTGAGGGGCATCTCGATTGGTTCCATATCTTAGCTTTAGTGAATAATGCTGCAATAAACATAGTTGTGCTGGTAGCTTTAATGTGGTCTTGTTTGTAAACATTTGGGTAAATGCCCAAAAGTGGGATTGCTGGGTCATAGGGGAGTGCTATGTGAAGTCTTTTGAGGAACCTCCATACTGCTTCCCAAAGTGGTTGAACAAGTTTACACTCCCACCAACAATGCAGTAGGGTTCCCTTTTGGCCATATCCCCTCCAGCATCTGTTATTATTAGATTTCTTGATTATAGCCATTCTAACTGGGATGAGGTGGAATCTCAATGTTGTTTTGATTTGCATTTCTTTGTAGCTAAAGAAGTTGAGCATTTCTTCATGTGTCTATTGACCATTCTTATTTCCTCTTCAGAGAAGTCTCTCTTTAAGTCTTTAGCCCACTTATTAGTGGAGTGGTTGTTTCTTTGAGGATTTGTTGTTGGGAGGGGTTAATTTTTTTGAGTTCTAAGTATATTTTAGATATGAGGCCCTTGTCTGTTGTATGGTTAGTGAAAATCTCCCAATCCATGAGCTTTCTATTGATCTTGCTAGCTATGTCCTTTGCCATGCAGAAGCTCTGCAACTTCATGCAATCCCATTTGTCCAACCTTTCTTTGTGTTTCTGGGTCTTATTAAGAAAATTTTGGCCTGTGCCAAGGAGCCCTATTCCTTCCTGTAATGTTTTCAGGGTGTCTGCTTTGACTTTGAGGTCTTTGATCCACTTGGAGTTGATTCTGGTACAGGGTTATATATAGAAAGCTAGCTTTAGTTTTCTACAAGTAGTTAACCAATTTTGCCAGCACCATTTACTAAAGAGGCTGTCTTTCTTCCATTCTATTTTTTTAGCTCCCTTATCAAAGATTAGATGGCTATAGGTCTGTGGGTTCATCTCTGGGTCTTCAGTTCTATTGCATTGGCCCTCAGGTCTGTTCTTGTGCCAGTACCAAGCTGTTTTGATGACTATGGCTTTGTAGTAAGAGTTTGAAGTTTGGTATTGATATTCCTCCAGCACTGTTCTCTCTGCTAAGAATTGTTTTTGCTACTCAGGGTCTTTTATCGTTCCATTTGAATTTTTGGATTGCTTCTATTGAAGAATGATGTTGGGATATTGATAGGTATCGCATTGAATTTGTAGATAGCCTTTGGCAGTATTGCCATTTCCACAATGTTAATCCAGAAGCATGGGAGATTTTTCCACTTCCTTAGTTCTGCTTTAATTTCCTTTTTCAGGTTTTTAAAGTTTTCATCATAACTTCTTTAGGTATTTTATTTTTTGTGGAGCTATTACAAAAGGAGTTGCTTTTCTGATTTCAGCCACACTCCTTATTGGCATACAGAAAAGCCATTGATTTTTTTAGGGTTAATTTTATACCCTGCTACTTTGACAAAGTTTTGGTTCAGCTCAAGTAATTTGGGAGTGGAGTGTGTGGGATTCTTTAACTACAAGATCATGTCATCTGCAAAGAGGGAGAGTTTTACTTCATTTTTCCCTATTCTAACCCACTTTATGTTTGCATCTTGTCTTATTGCTCTAGCTAGGCATTCTAATACCAAATTGAAGAGGAGTGGAGAGAGGAGACATCTTTGTCTCATTCCTGAATTTATAGGAAATTGTTTTAGCTTTTCACCATTAAGTATAATGCTAGCTGTAGGTCTGTCATACATAGCCTTTATTATATTGAGGAATGTTCCATAGACTACTAGTTTTTCCAGAGCTTTCATCACAAAGGGGTGTTGGATCTTGTCAAATGTTTTTTTGCATCTATTGAGATAATCATGTGGTTCTTATCCTTGCTCTTGCAGATGTGAATTATATTAATTGATTTACGCATGTTGAACCAGCTTTGCATCCCTGAAATGAATCCTGTTTGATCGCAGTGTATGATTTTTTTGATGAGTTGTTGAAGTTGATTGGCCAAAATTTTGTTGAGAAGTTTTACATTGATGTTCATCAAAGAAATGGGTCTATTGTTCTCTTTCTTTGATGAGTCCCTGCCTGGTTTTTGGGGTGAGGGTTATGGCTTCAGAGAGAGAATTTGGTTGTAAACTTTCACTTCAATTTCATTGAAGAGTTGGAGGAGTATTGGTGTGAGTTCTGCTTTGAAGGCCTTGTAGAGTTCAGTCCTGAGTTTTGTTTTGTTTTGTTTTTTTGAGGGTTAATTTTATACCCTGCTACTTTGCCAAAGTTTCAGATCAGCTCAAGTAACTTGGTAGTGGAGTCCATGGGGATCTTAAAATACTAGATCATGTCATCTGCAAAGAGGGAGAGTTTTACTTCATCTTTCCCTATTTGGATCCCCTTTATTTTTGCATCTTTCTTATTGCTGTAGCTAGGCATTCAAATACTAAATTGAAGGGAGTGGAGAGAGTGGACATCCTTGTCTCATTCCTGAATTTAGAGGAAATGGCTTTAGCTTTTCACTATTAAGTAATGTTAGCTGTAGGTTTGTCATATACAGCCTTTATTATATTGAGGAATGTTCCAGGGATTCCTAGTTTCTCCAGAGCTTTTGTCAAATGCTTTTTCTGCAGTTAGACAGTTCTTAACTTTGCAGATCTTTGTTCCAAGCCCTTATTATCTGGAATAATTACATATTTGTCATTCTAATCAGAAAAAATGAGAATTTTTTTTTTTTTTGTGTCGGTCATGGGGCTTGAACTCTGGGCCTCATGGGGCTTGAACTCTGGGCCTTGGCGCTGTCCCTCAGCTCTTCAGCTCAATGCAAGCGCTCTACCACTTGAGCTACAGCGCCACTTCCGGTTTTCTGGTGGCTTACTGGAGATAGGAGTCTCACGGTCTCTCCTGCCCGGGGCTTTGAACCGCAATCCTCACATCTCAGCCTCCTGAGTAGCTAGGATTACAGGCGTGAGCCACCAGCGCCCAGCTTTAAAGGAATAAAACTTATTTTATAAAAATGTTAAAGGGGAATAAAAATAACTGAAATTACATGATTTTTGAAATTTATCATTTTAATGAACCTAGTATTCAGAAATATTTATCAAAAATAAAATTGTAATAATACAATAAATATGAAATCATTCTAAGGAGAGTTGAAATGAAACTACATTAATAAATTACAAAATACATTTGTCTCTATTTACAGGTTTTATATCTATAGATTCAATGAACTAAATGCTTTTTTCTTGACATTATTCCCAAAGTAATACAGCAATTAAAACCATTTACATGATATTCACATTATATTATGTATTATAAGTAACCTAAAGATAGTTTAAAATATGTGAGAGGATGTGTGTAAGTTACATACAAATATAAGACTTACTTGTTCACAGAATTTTTTTTATTTTCCATTTAAATATAGGACTGGGGGCTGGGAAGGTGGCTCAGTGGTAGAGCGCTTGCCTTGCATGCCTGAGGCCCTGGGTTTGATTCCTCAGCACCATATAAGCAAAAAGAAAAAAGC